>NC_082641.1:4127280-4445916 GCF_028023285.1 Balaenoptera ricei
GTTGTGTCTTCATTTCTGTGCAAGGGCTTTCTCTAGTTGCGGCAAGCAGGGGCCACTCTTCATCGCGGTGCGCGGGCCTCTCACTATCGCGGTCTCTCTTGTTGCAGAGCACAGGCTCCAGACGCGCAGGCTCAGTAATTGTGGCTCACGGGCCCAGTTGCTCCGCGGCATGTGGGATCCTCCCAGACCAGGGCTCGAACCCGTGTCCCCTGCATTGGCAGGCGGACTCCCAACCACTGCGCCACCAGGGAAGCCCACCATAGCATTTTTAATTGAGAAAATATTCTTCCTACAGATGTTGATATACTTGGTAAGTTCAGAGCAAATTCCTTAGCAAAGGAGGAAATTCTCAATTCTAGTTTTATTTTGAAATATATAAATGTTTCAGGTCAAATACCTTCATAGTTTCAGACTTTCTTCCTCCATTCAGAGTACTATTCTCTGATAAATATTTTTAAAAGACAAAATCTATTAAATATTGATAAATTGTCCTTATTTAGGAATCTTTTAAATGTTTCACCAAATTTTGATGTTGAAAATTATAGGTCTGATTTCATCCCATTGCCGTACTAGATATATATTTATGCAATTAAAAGTTCCACCAAAAATCCTTCACAAAAGCTGAGACATAAAACTTCAAAATTATATTTTAAGCACCATATAAACTCTCATCTTTTAATTTGTTTAGTTGCTCAATTCCTCTTTAGGGTTAACATTGTTGTTGTTTTTTTTTTTACTAGCTTTGTTTTAGATAATATACATTTGCTAAAAGCTTCAAAAGCTGAGGTTTTCTTGCTCTACGTTAATAAATACTCAGATCTAGAAATTTTCAGTTTTGTTCGGAGGACTTCAAAACATTCAGTCTTTTTTCAGGACACTGGTGATTGACAAACATAGTGCTTCAAAGGCACAGATCTCTTTTGTGAAAGCTTTATATTGATGTATGTCATATTTAAAGTGCATACATTTTATATGTACAGCTTGATCTTGATGAATTTTAAAGAATTAGCACACTTGTATAAACACCACCTAGGTAAAGATTTAGAGTATTTCCACCCCCCCCACTCCTCATAGCCCATGCCTCTCCCAGTCAACATTCCCACAATGATGTCCCCTATTTGATCTCTATTCCCCCATGGTGGGCATAAGAATGGTTCCCAAAGATGTCCACATTCTAATCCCTGGAATTTGTGATATGTATGTCACATGGCAAAGAGGGATTAAGGTTGCTGATGGAATTGAGGTTGCTAGTCAGCTGACCTGGACACAGGGAGGTGATCCCGGGTTCTCCAGGTGGGCCTGATGCCATCATGAAGGTCCCTAGATGTGGATGACTGAGGCAGAAAGTCAGAGTTAGAGGTGCCATATGAGAAAGATTACAGGCCAGGACCAGCTCTGAAGATGGAGGAAGAGGCTGAGAGCCAAGAAATGCAGGTAGCCCCTAAAAGCTAGAAGAAAATGTCTTCTCCCCAAGAGCCTCCAGAAAAGGATGCAACTCTGACAACAACCTGATTTTTATCCCAGGGTGACCCATCAGACTTCTGACCTCCAAGATTTATGTTGTTTTAAGTCACTAAATTTGTGATAATTTATTGCAGCAACAATAGAAAACTAGTATACATTTTCTTAGTCAGTTTGGGCTGCTATAACAGAATAACATAGACGGAGTGACTTAAAAACAACAGACAGGGCTTCCCTGGTGGCGCAGTGGTTGGGAGTCAGCCTGCTAATGCAGGGGACACGGGTTCAAGCCCTGGTCTGGGAGGATCCCACATGCCGCGGAGCAACTAGGCCCGTGAGCCACAACTACTGAGCCTGCGCATCTGGAGCCTGTGCTCCACAACAAGAGAGGCCACGATAGTGAGGGGCCTGCGCACTGCGATGAGGAGTGGCCCCCGCTTGCCACAACTAGAGAAAGCCCTAGCACAGAAACGAAGACCCAACATAGCAATCAATCAATCAATCAATCAATAAATCTTAAAAAAAAACCAAAAACAACCAAAAAAAAAACAACAGACATTTATCTCTCACAATTCCGGAATCTGGGATGCCCAAGATCAAGGTGCTGACAGATTTGGTGTCTGGTCAGAGCCCTTTTCCTTGTTCACAGATGGCTGTCTTTTCAATGTATCCTTACCTGGTAGAAGGGGCAACGGAGCTCTCTGGGGTCTCTTTATAAGGGCACTAATCCCATTATGAGGGCTCCACCCTCATGACCTAATCACCATCCAAAGACCCACCTCCTAACACCATCAAATTGGGGATTTGGTTTCAACATGTGAATTTTGGGGGGGACACAAACATATAGCCTATTATATATTCCATATATTAAATTGATCTGTTTTTGTTACCTTGTTTTTGCTTTCCTGTGTAACTTTAGGTAAAATGAACAAATTATAAGCTTCCATTTTGATAAGAGTTGGCAACCAGCACCACAAGCAACCACCTGTGTAACCAGCATCCCAATCAGACATAGACTTGTTCCTGTATCACAGAAAGTCCCCTCAAGCTGCTTTCCAGTTAATCCCTATCCCCACCCCCAGAGAGGCCACTGCTCTGATTTCTATCACCATGAATTACATTGCCTGCTATTGAATTCCATATAAATGGAATCATCAGTGTGTACTCTTTTGTCTGGCTTCCTTTGCTCTGCATAATGTTTTATCCACTCTCCGGTTGGTGGATGTTGGATGATTTCCAGTTTGGGGCAATAATGAATAAAATTTCCATGAATATTATTTTACAAGCCATTTTCTTGTCATCATCTTTCATTTCTCGTAGATACATACCTTGGAGTGGAGTTGCTGGGTTGCATGGTAAAAGTATGTTTAACCTAAGAAGAAACTGCCTATTTCTCCCACTGACTATATTTTGCCACATATGAGAGATCCAGGTGCTCTAATTTCATAAGACTTGGTATTGTCAGTCATTTTAATTATTGCCCATCTAGTAGGTGTAGAGTGGTACCTCACTGTGATTTTAACATGCCTATCTCTGATGACTAATGATATTGGGTTCCTTTTCATAAGTTTATAGACCAGCATATATTTTCCTTGGTGAGTTGTCAGTTCAAATTTTTTGCCTCCTTTAAAGATTAGGTTGTTTGTTTTTATTATTGATTTGTTGGAGTTGTTAAAAAAATAATATACTCTGGATACTTGTCTGTTGTCAGATATATATGTATTGTGAATATTTTCCCCTGGCTATGTCTTGCCTTTCCCTTTTCTTAACTGTGTCTTCTGAAGAGCACAGATGAATAGTATTGATGAAGTCCAATTTACCATTTTTTTTTCTTTTCTGGTTACTGCTTTTATGTCTGTAGTTTTTATGAAGATGAAAGCTTACATTTTGTCGTACAAGCTCTGTGGTTTTAGCTTTATATTCAAGTCTGTAACTCACCTTGAATTAATTTTTTTCCTTGTATTTTTTTTAAACATCTTTATTGGAGTATAATTGCTTTACAATGTTGTGTTAGTTTTTGCTGTATAACAAAGTGAATCAGCCATATGTATACATATATCCCCATATCCCCTCCCTCTTGCGTCTCCCTCCCATACTCTCTATCCCACCCCTCTAGGTGGCCACAAAGCACCGAGCTGATCTCCCTGTGCCATACAACTGTTTCCCACTAGCTATCTATTTTACATTTGGTAGTGTATATATGTCAATGCCACTCTCTCACTTTGTCCCAGCTTACCCTTCCCTCTCCCTGTGTCCTCAAGTCCGTTCTCTATGCCTGAGTCTTTATTCCTGTCCTGCCCCTAGGTTCATCAGAACCATTTTTGTTGTTTTTAGATTCCATATATATGTGTTAGCATACGGTATTTGCTTTTCTCTTTCTGACTTACTTCACTCTGTATGACAGTCTCTAGGCCCATCTACCTCACTACAAATAACTCAATTTCATTTCTTTTTATGGCTGAGTAATATTCCATTGTATATATGTGTCACATATTCTTTATCCATTCATCTGTTGATGGACACTTAGGTTGCTTACATGTCCTGGCTATTGTAAATAGTGCTGCAGTGAGCATTGTGGTACATGTCTCTTTTTGAATTATGTTTTTCTCAGGGTATATGCCCAGTAGTGGGATTGCTGGGTCATGTGAGAGTTCTATTTTTAGTTTTTTAAGGAACCTCCATACTGTTCTCCTTAGTAGCTGTATTAATTTACATTCCCACTAACAGTGCAAGAGTGTTCCCTTTTCTCCACACCCTCTCCAGCATTTATTGTTTGTCGATTTTTTGATGATGGCCATTCTGACTGGTGTGAGGTGATATCTCATTGTGGTTTTCATTAGCATTTCTCTAATGATTAGTGATGTTGAGCATCCTTTCATGTGTTTGTTGGCAATCTGGATATCTTCTTTGGAGAAATGTCTATTTAGGTCTTCCACCCATTTTTGGATTGGGTTGTTTGCTATTGAGCTGCATGAGCTACTTGTATATTTTGGAGATTAATCCTTTGTCAGTTGCTTCGTTTGTAAATATTTTCTCCCATTCTGAGGGTTGTCTTTTCATCTTGTTTATGGCTTCCTTTGCTGTGCAAAAGCTTTTAAGTTTCATTAGGTCCCATTTGTTTATTTTTGTTTTTATTTCCATTTCTCTAGGAGGTGGGTCAAAAAGGATCTTGCTGTGATTTATGTCATAGAGTGTTCTGCCTATGTTTTCCTCTAAGAGTTTTATAGTGTCTGGCCTTATATTTAGGTCTTTAATTCATTTTCAGTTTATTTTTGTGTATGGTGTCAAGGAGTGTTCTAATTTCATTCTTTTACACGTAGCTGAGCAGTTTTCCCAGCAACACTCATTGAAGAGGCTGTCTTTTCTCCATTGTATACTCTTGCCTCCTTTATCAAAGATAAGGTGACCATATGTGTGTGGGTATATCTCTGGGCTTTCTATCCCGTTCCATTGATCTATATTTCTGTTTTAGTGCCAGTACCATACTGTCTAGATTACTGTAGCTTTGTAGTAGAGTCCAAAGTCAGGGAGCCTAAATCCTCCAGCTCCATTTTTCTTTCTTAAGTTTGCTGTGGTTATTTGGGGTCTTTTGTGTTTCCATACAAATTGTGAAATTTTTTGTTCACACACACAGCCAACATCATTCTCAATGGTGAAAAACAGAAACCATTTCCTCTAAGATCAGGAACAAGACAAGGTTGCCCACTCTCACCACTATTATTCAACATAGTTTTGGAAGTTTTAGGCACGGCAGTCAGAGAAGAAAAAGAATAAAAGGAATCCAAATCAGAAAAGAAGAAGTAAAAATGTCATTGTTTGCAGATGACATGAGACTATACATAGAGAATCCTAAAGATGTTACCAGAAAACTCCTAGAGCTAATCAATGAATCTGGTAAAGCAGCAGGATACAAAATTAATGCACAGAAATCTCTTGCATTCCTATACACTAAAGATGAAAAATCTGAAAGAGAAATTAAGGAAACACTCCCATTTACCATTGCAACAAAAAGAATAAAGTACCTAGGAATAAATCTACTGAAGGAGACAAAAGAGCTGTATGCAGAAAACTGTAAGACACCGATGAAAGAAATTAAAGACAATACAAACAGATGGAGAGATATACCATGTTCTTGGATTGGAAGAATCAACATTGTGAAAATGGCTATAATACCGAAAGCAATCTACAGATTCAATACAATCCCTATCAAACTACCAATGGCATTTTTACAGAACTTGAATTAATTTTTTTTACACATCATGATGTAGAGGTCAAGGTTTGTTTTTATTTCCCTAAATATCTAACATTTTTTCACATTTAACATCATCCTTAACCAAAAAATATATGGTTTAGTTTCTCTGTGCATATAATAAAAATTTGTACATCTAATAATCAAGCTCCTGCTTTGAAGTAGAATATCATCAGCTGTTTTGAATGCAGTTATGCATTATGGATGCACTATAATCTGTTCAAAGTGAAATTCTGATTCATGGATTTTTATTTCAGTAAGAATTTTGCTTTTGCCATGATGTTTTACTCCCCCAAAATTTGTCTTCACATCATTACACAAAAATAATTCTATGTTCAGTGTTAAATTTCTAACTGAATATACCAGAATATTAATAATAATGTTTCACCTTCATCAAAATAAACTTCCAAAAGCTTTTTATTGACTTCATGAATTGCATAAAATGTTTAACAGTTATTATAATTATCTTGTTTTCTATTTGAATCATCTGATGACTCTGATATAAAACTGCATCATTTAACTGTTTGCAAAGCTTTTCTATTATGGAGCCAACCTATTAATAGATATTTCTTCACTTTTTTTTGCCCAGGCATAAGAAAACTTGGAATTGAAAATGGGCAAAATTAATTTAGAAAACAGCCATTGGATTTAAAGTCAATGTACTCAGAGTGAAAAGTAACTTTACTTTCTGCAGCTGCTTGTGTTAAATTGGCACCTTCAGGCATCATGTTGTTAAAATCACTGATATTCCCCAGCAGGTAGATGTCTTTGATTTTCGTGTGGGCTGTGATGTCACCATGTCCTTCATGAGCATGCAGGTGATAAATATTGGTAGATATGTCGTGCATGGTACACATTTACCAGCAGTATTCTTGAAAAATAGGAATAATTTTTCACCAGACATGCACTTCTATTTTTTAGTTCATTGCTGCTGGATGCATTTAATAGTTAAAAAAAAAAAAAGTCAAATAAAGTAAACAGATAATTGTAGATTTTTATAATATATTAGGAAGCTGCAGTAGCAAGAGCATTCTGATGCTCTAGGTCATGTGATTCTCCCTCTTCCTGCACCCCTAATCTATGATTTCCCACATTCATCACTAACCTTGCTGATGGTAGGTTGGTGACAGGATGCATCATGCAGGCTTCGGCAAGCATGTGACAAAATTGGCTGGTAAATCAATAGGTAGCAGAAGCAGCAGGTTTAAGAAGCAGGTTTAAGAAGCAGGTTTAAGAAGTCCTTGAGAGAAGGACTTAGCCACTCCTGGTTGCTTGTAACTAAACATTTTTTCCCAGCAAGTGCCCTGCATGCTGCTCTTGAAAAGAAGGTCATGCAAATCCCACGTGCTTTCTGACTAGATCAAGCCTGTAGCTGGAACTATAAAGAAGAGCGATACAGAACCCTTTTAACTTTCTTTTGGTGCAACTAGCAATAGAGATACATTGATAAAAACTGTAAAATTTGAGACAAATACTAAGTCAAATGGGAAGACAGAGCAATGGACACAATCAGGACTTTCTTTTCCTAACTGGGACCAATGGCCACCCTACACTGTGATGTGGCAGGTTCTGGCCCCTGCTGACTTCATTCCCCTCATGATAGAAGCACATGTCACCCATGAACTGGGGCCTTCATAGGAGCATTTGATTCATGCCTGTCTGCATTGCTAGCCTTCAGTTCTGCAGGTACAGTGATCATGATGGATTTGATTCACCATCAGGTCCCTGTGCCTGACATATGGAGGATGCTAAGGAAGCAAGATGAACTTGCAGATGCATCCCAGAGACCAGGAGACACACTAAGTGTCTTCTTCTTCTTTTTTTAAAAAATATATTTATTTATTTATTTATTTTTGGCTGCATTGGGTCTTCATTGCTGCGCACAGGCTCTCTCTAGTTGTGGCGAGCGGGGGCTACTCTTCATTGCGGTGTGCGGGCTTCTCATTGCGGTGGCTTCTCTTGTTGCGGAGCATGGACTCTAAGCAGGTGGGCTTCAGTAGTTGTGGCTCATGGGCTCTAGAGCGCAGCCTCAGTAGTTGTGGCACACGAGCTTAGTTGCTCCATGGCATGTGAGATCTTCCAGGACCAGGGCTCGAACTCATGTCCCCTGCATTGGCAGGTGGATTCTTAACCACTGCACCACCAGGGAAGTCCCTAAGTGTCTTCTAATTACTCTTTTTCATTACTTCACTTCTAGTTATTAAATATTTTTGTAATCATAGTACATGAATAGTACTGAGTGTAGAGTGTCAGGTTCTAGGGGAAGCTTGCTCCAGGTACAATCTAACTCCATGGTCTCCTTCCCTCTTACATCCCAACAAACAGACACACACACACACACACACACACACAGTAGCATGATGATGTTCTGGACATAATTTCCAGTAGATTTAATTACCAGAAACTCTTTTCAAATTACATATATAAATACGCACCTATAAACAAATATATATATATTCAAGTAAAGTTAATACGTGCTGCAGTAACAAATTCACTCTGAAATCCCACAAAATCAGATGTGGGCTTTGGGGACTATGTCTATTTAGGGCGGTGCAGAGCTTTGTCAGTCTTCAAAGTGCGTGGACCCCAAGTTTCAAACAGTGCCCTGCTTTTCTAGGCAAGATCATGGTTCATATGGCAACGTAATTCCTGTGGAAACTTAGTGGAATCCTGGTCTGTTTTCTGTAAACATAGTCACACTTCCTTTCTAGCCTGCTATGGAAGAATTGCACTGGGCAGAGTTAAACAGGCAAAGAAGATTTTATTCAGGACTATTGCAGTCAGGGAGAGAGACTGGACTCAATTCAGGATACAGCAAGTCCAGCTGGGGATTTAAAGTCTAGGGGCAGACTGGCAGGGTCCATATTTGGAAAATCACTAAGATGAACTGGTTAGATATCAAGGGTGGGGAAAGAGGAACTTGATTAGATATCAAGGGTGGAGGGGATTCCTGATGAACTGGCTCAGCAGGATTTTTGCTAAAACGGGGCTCAGTGGACCAAAGACTAGGTCTATTAAAAGGAGGGCTCAGAAAAGCTGAGTAGAGCTTGGTCAATGAGGGCATTCTTGTCAGGGCACAGCTCTTGTGTGTACTATATTTCTTTGCTTTATCATCCCAATGAATATTCCTTTCCCTAATGGAGGCTACTTTGAGGTTTTATTGTATTTTCACCCCTCAGTCTTTTAAAATCCCATGTTTTACTCTTTGGAGTCTAGAAATAATCAGGTCATCCAACATTCCAAGGGCCCCAAATACTGGACTCATTATTTTATCTCATCTGTGCTTGCAAATTAGCTAAGTCTTTCTGGCTCAACTGTTTTTCTTGTAATACTCTTTTGAACCCGATTAAAAGCTAGTACACCTTACCCCCTTTCTATTTTGTAAAATGGATCTCCCTTGTTTTAGCTTCTAGAATTAGTTCTCTTGCCATATACTATCCTACCGTTGAGTCAATGTCATGTATTTTAGGTTTTTATTTCTGCAGCACTCCACCTTTGCACCAAAATGTATAGTATTATAATAGCACTGTGGTCTGCCATGTTAGCAGATAAATCCTCAAGTTACACTGGTTTGACACAATGAAACTTTATGTCTTGCCCGCAGTACACATACTATGCAAATAAGTGAGATGATGCATGGCAGGTTTTGAGGGTCATCTGTTGAATTAGATTACACGTACATGGAGCTGCACACGTGGGACAAACAGCCATTGTAGCAGCCATGGCAGGAGAGAGGGAGCTGGAGTTTCTGATGCTTCTGACTGCTTTAGCCTGGAGCTGATGCCATCACTGCTTGCATGTCCTATTGGTCAGAAACAATTACGTAGCCCAGAGAGACTGGACATTGGCAGGGACTGAGAACTGTTGTGAAGCAAATGGATAGTTAATAGGTCTATCACACTAGGTTTCAAAAATATTATTCATAAATAAATATATACAAGGGTGCTCTCTCTCTTTTGAAATAAGCTTTGTGTACAGGCCATATTTAATCAGTTGTATGCTATCTATCATATTTTAACATGGGTGGCAGATTGCATTTTCTGAGGATGGCCTCAGTAGACTCCCATTGCCATGATGTTGCCCCATCCTCACCCTTCACAAGAGCTTGCTCACCCATACCTAAATATAGGCTGGCCTTAGTGACTCACTTGTCACCAATAGAGGGGGCAGGAACGATGCTGTATGACTTTCAAGGATAGATCAGAAACGCCTCTGTAGCCTCTGCCTGTTTCTCTGGAGTCTTAATCTGGATTCTTCCTGCTATGGACTCAATGTTTGTGTCCCTTCAAAATTCATATGTTGAAGCTTAATTCCCACTGTGACAGTATTTGGAGGAGGGGTGCTTTGGGAGGTGATTAGGTTAGAAGGGTGGGGAGCTCCTATGAATGGGTTTCATGTCCTTATAAGGAGATGAAGAGACCAGAGTTCTCTGATCTTCATCATGTGAGAACAAAACAAGAAGTAGTCCATCTGCAAAGGAGGAGGAGGATGCCTGCTGGCACCTTGATCTTGGACTTCCCAACCTCCAGAGCTGTGAGAAACGAATGCCTGTTGTTTACGCGGCCCTGTCTTTGGTACTGACGTTATAAGCAACCTGAACTGACTAAGGCGCTTCCTTTTGGAATGATCCCTCTCAGATCCCAGCTGCCATAAGCCACATGGAAAGGCTATGTGCAGGTGATCCAGTCAGCTGTGCTAGCTCACCCCAGCCTTTGAGTCTTCCCAGACCAGACTCCAGGCCAGTAAAAATCCTTCCCGATTATTCTAGCCCCTGGCTGTCCGAGTCACTTCCAAAAGCTTGAGGCTTCCTAGTTGGGGCCCCAGACATTGTGGAGAAGAAACAGGCCTTCCCTGCTGCGTCCTGTGCAAGTTTCTGACCTACAGAGTCCAGGGACATAATAAATGGTGGTTATTTATATCACTGAACAACATCTCTGAAATTGAGATGAGTCTGACACTTAATGACATCTTACTTTTTTTATTTTAACATTTTAACAACTTTGCAGTTAGAATGCATCTTAGATATGATGAAATATGGTAACAAATGAAAATGAGTATAGTCGAGGTGGAAATGTAATGAGGAGCATTCCTCTATTTTTTGCTTTTCTCCCCATTATATCATAAATGGCATTATACAACTGTATAAATATACATGTACACTACACATACATTTTATCTATATTATGCATTATTAAGTAATGATATATAAATGTACTGGTGAGTCTTTCTAATCCTTTTCATTAAGCTTGCATATTGGAAAAGCCATCCCTGGCCCTTGCTGGTTCCCTTGGACTGTGACCACTCACAGTCTCACTCCACCCCCAGCCCTGGTTCACTAACAGCTTCTGTGCGGCCGGGGCCATGACCTGCATGACCTGCCATGTGCCTGAGAAAGACAAGGCCTTGCCCACCCAGAGTTAGGGTGCAGGGGGGAGACAGATGGGAAATCAACAAGCACGAAGCAATCATGTGGTCACAAGTTTGCCACCAAGAAAAACAAGAGGGGACCCTGAGAAACTGGGGTGGAAAGAAGACTTCCTTTTGGGTGGTCAAGGAGGCCTCACTAAGGAAGCCCTTGTGGGTTGAAACTTGAAGACCTCTGCCCAGCCAGGGGATGGGGGTCATCCCAGGCTGAAAGAAGAGGGTGAGGGGGCGGCTGGAGGCCAGTGTGGCTGCAGCCAGGGAGGGGTTGAGGGTGTGGGCAAGAAGACAGCCAGGCCGTGGAGTGAAATGACACATCTGTGTTTGTAAAAGGTCTTTCTGAAGCAACCAAGATGGTCTTCAGTACGTGAATGGATAAACTGGTACATCCAGACAATGGAACACTATTCAGCCCTAAAAAGAAACAAGTTATCAATCATGAAAAGACATGGAAGAAGGTTAAAGGCATATGACTAAGTGAAAGAAGCCAATCTGAAAAGGCTACATGCTGTATCATTTCAGCTATATGACATTCTAGAAAAGGCAGAGCTGTGGAGATAGTAAAAAGCTCAGAGGTTGGGGAGGGAGGAACGAATAGGTGAAGCACAGACGATTTTAAAGGCAGTGAAAATACTCTATGATGCTGTAAGGATGGATACACATCAGTAAACATTTGTCCAAACCCACAGAACGTACAACACCAAGAGGGAACCCTAATGACAGCTACAGACTTTGGGGGATTATGATGTGTCCGTCAGTGCAGGCTCATCGATTGTAACAAATGTTCCATGTGGTGGAGGGTGTTAAGAGTGGAGGAGGCTGAGCGGTGGCGGTGGGAACTCTCTGTACCTTTCACTTTTGCTGTGAACCTAAAACTGTTTTCAAAAGTTAAGTTGAAAGGAAGGGAGGGAGGGAGGGAGGGAGGGGCCTTCCCTGTGGCCTAGCAGCCTGAGGTGTGGGAACAAGGAGGGCTCTGGGAGAGCCTTTTCTCATAGCCAGCAATTCTGTGACTTCATTCATTCATGCATTCGATTCTTCATGCCCGTCAGAGCCTACGGATACAGAGCCTGATGGCCTTGTACACAGGCCTGAGGACTTTCTGGGGCCCACCGGGGCTCCGCAGCCCCGCACTCTAGGGCTCTTTTTCTCCAGCAACGTGGCTGGTCCATCTTTGATAGGATATGATGCCTTATCCTGTGGTAAAGAACATGCAAATGCACGGTGAGCTCCACGCAGGGACCTCTGGCCTCCTCTGGAATCCTGGTCACACACATGACCAGTCTAATGTTTCTGATTATGGGGAAATTTAATTCTGGGTCTTGTACATATCTGCCTTTGTGATGACTATGAGAATCAAGTATTCCAGAGTTTTCTATTTCAAATAAGTTGTCCGCTCTCCTGGGGTGCAGAGATATCAATACATTCTCTGCAAGCTTTCTCGCCTCCTCTGTGGTCCTCTCCTAATTAGACACAAGACAGGGCAGAGGTGTCAGACAGGACTGGCCGTGGAGGGCGTGTCCAGTCTCCATTTTCCAAAAGAAAATGCACAAGGCTGAGTCACACATCCCACCTGGCACCTCCTATTCCTATTCGCTGGTGCTGTCCCAGCTTGTTGCAAGGTGGGCCAATGCCACAGGAATCGCCACTTAGCAGGTGATTGCAATGATCTAGGGTTTCCTGTAGACGTTCCTGAGGCCCCAGAAGCACCCGAAGAATGTAAACCTCTCAGAGAAGGAGGGTACAAGGGTGGATCATGCAGCGTCCTGGGCTGACCTCGGCTCCAGGTGCTGGACTTGGCTTTGCCCTGTTACAGGGACATTGATGCCGCATTTTGTTTGTAACTCTGAGGCCCCGTCAGGTGTCTGGCAGCCTCCACACCTGGGGAGAGTAGACAAGCTGAATAAATCTTCGCATGCGGTGGAGAGCAGCCAGAGGAAGTAAACAGGGGCCGTTCCCGGCCGCCCCACAGGGCTTGGAGGCTGGATCCCTGGCCCTGGGGCAGCGTCATGCTCACCTTTGCACCAAGGTTTAGGGCATCAGCCAACCTGGGGAAGGGCCCTTTCCAGGGTATTGAAAGTAATAACGCTCATTTATCTTTAGTCCTCACAAAAACTCTGTATGCTTCCACCACCTCAGCTTCTGAGCTCGGTAAACAGACCATCTGAAAACTTTGTCTGGCTTTTCTGGTTGTTGCCTGAGCCCTGCTTACCTCTTTTGTACCCTGCTTTGCTGTGAAGGAAGGACTGCTCGGGGGTGGCTGGCAAAGCGGGTCCAGGGAGATCTTCAACACAGAACAGCCCACATGGGCCAGGACAGGGGTGCTGGTGTCACGGAGGTAAGAGCAGGCCCTGCCCCCAGGGTCCCTAGGCTGCTTGGGGACAAGACAACACCACGTGCAAGAGCAGAGTGGAGGTGGGCACCCAGCTGGGGGGCGCAGGGGAGGAGGTGGATGGGCCTCCTCTGCACTGAGATCCTCACCCCTCAGATGCATGTGTGTGTGTGTGTGTGTGTGTGTGTGTGCTGAGTGTGCCTGTTTGTGTCCACGCTTCCCTATGCAGGTGGAGACATCTGGGCATGTCTGTGTGCTCTGTGTGCCTATATGCTGGTGTGTATCCATGTTTGCGTGCTCACATGTGTGAGTGTATCATGGTGTATATGTGTGCATACACACCTGTGTGCATGGCAGTGTGTGTGCGTGCACAGGTGTGTGGTGTGGGCCAGCTATACTGAGACCCTGGCTCAACTCCTAGGCTGCTCTGACTTAACCATGAACACAGACACACCAGGCTTCATGGGCTTCCCTTTAGTGACAAACAATAAGGGATTATATATTTACGTCTTGAGCAGATGTGGCGTAAAGTGGCGCCCTCATTTACACCTGAAAAAGCAGGTTCAAGAAGCAAAGCCCAGGCACCTTGCAAATCTCCATCCCGCATCCAGCTCTTGCTTCTCGGAGCCTGGAGGTTACCATGTGCTGTGAAAGGCCAGCTGCACGACTCTAGCTCAGGATTAAAGAAATGTTATTAATTGATTCAACACGATTTGCTAGTTTGGAAGCATGACCTCCTTGCGGGGTGCTGGCTTGAAAGGGACCATGAGAGCTCATTGGAACGCTGTCTCTGAGGCCAGACTTTGCCCAAATTGACCCCGGCGGTGTTTGTTCTAACTTGGCTCTGATATCTGTGGGGGAAGACCCCTCACAGCTCCCCTGGCAGGTGTTTCAGTGGCTCAGCTCTTCTCATCACAGGGTCTCCTGATGTTCACTCTAAATCACTGTCATCCCTGTGAGCAGTTACCCTTCCGGAATCGTTCCCAGGACTTTTCCAATAGGAGGAAGGAGGAGGGTCTGTGGTACCCTTGAGAGGCAGGTGTGGCCACCTCATGCACGCCACAAGGTCACGTCCTTCAGGGCGGCGCTCACATCCTGCCACTTTCATGCGTTCTCTCTGAAAGCTTGTGCCCCAGAGGGACTAAACGGTGCTGTTTTCAGACCTCCTCTATTCCTAGCAGACACTTCCTCCGAGCAAGCTCCTGGGATTGCGTGCTTGACTTTCAGGTTGACAGCTGCTCCTGCCAGGGCCCTAGAATGTCATCCTGAATGTTCAGTCTCTGCAGAACGTGAAGGCATCTTTGAGATTTTAGTTAAGAAAGAAGGGATGACAAGCTGGATCCTAAGGTTGTCACGGTTGTATTTTTTATTATTATACTTTTATTTGTGAAATCTACTGACCATGATTTGATGAACATTGCAGACTATCTTTTTCCTTTCTTTCTTTTCCCTTTTTGGGACTCCAGGCTCAAAGGATCCTCGATCTCTCTCTCTCTCTCTCTCTCTCTCTCTCTCTCTCTCTCTCTTTCTTTTAAGGCTCATATACAAATACAGGTGCCCTGACCTCTACTCTAAGACCCTATTATTGCCTCCTTTTCAATTCTCTTTCTTGGCCATTTCTTCTTACCCAAGGCTTCATTCAACACCCCGTCTCTAACCATTGTGCTCATAACAGATGGCAGAAGAGGAGGAGCCGAGAAAGAACCCTGGTAATGGCCTGCCTGTGAGAGGGGTAGCAGGTCACGGTGTTGGGAAGGCCAGGGGGGTGGGAGTTATAGCACAAATGGCCCTGAACACAGGCACTTTAGCAAGTCTGGGTGATTGGAAACCTGCAGAGAAAGGTTTTAATCAAGCGATGGTGACAGAAGCCACATGACTTTAGGCCAATGAAGGAATGAGGATAAGAGGAGACATAAATGTTGCCTTTCTTCCCCACCGAAATATTGTGGACAGCAGGGCTTCAAACCGAGACCCAAGTTCTTGGATAAGGGAGAGCAGCAATGTGCACTTGCCGATGTTACCATATGCCCTCCCCGGGAGTAGTGGGCCCCGTAGGGTGGCCAAATGAAGACACTGTTACAGTAACAATGGGAGACCACGCTCTGAAAGGATGGATCTCTCTCATAGCGTGTGCTATGAATTAGAGACGCCTTTATGAAGCCAGCTCACCCACAGCCAGAGCCCTGGGTCTGGGAATTCAGGGGAGGATGGGGGAGGGAGTCCTCTCACCGTGGCCCCTGTGATACACTCTCGGAATGTCTGCCTCCTGCCCCTGCGATGTTACTTCTGCTGGTTTGGAGTCCTGGACCACAAGTGTTCCATGAACAGGAATTGCAGACGGCCCCTGTCTTTGGGGAGCGCAGACCCCTGAATTTACCTGGAGCTTCACACGGGCTGACGAGTTTGATCCAGACAGTAAGGGGGAATTGGGCTGCTGCCTCATGGTGCAGACACGGGGGGTGAAATCTACAGCCCAGACCTCCTCTGGGCACCTTGTGATGTTTTCATCTCCCATGGTAAACGGTAATGGAAAATCACAGGAGAAAGACAGGGCCAGAGAATCAGACCCTCAGGAACGAAGGTGGTTCTGGCTGAGGGCTATGAAACACAGCCTGGGCTTAGAAGGAGTTGGTCCGAATCAGCCGCAGACCTGGGGCAACTTCAGGGTGTCAATTGTGCATGTTTTCCTTCTAGCTTGTTATGATTATATGTGTGTGTGTGAACTCATTTCTTCTTTTTCCTCCTTCCTTCTTTTGTGATTTTATTTATTTATCATTAATCAATCATTAATCCATTTAGGATTTAGGTAAGAAGGTATTCAGGTGGGACTGTGGAGGAATTTGGGGGGTAATTCACATCTCTCACAGATGGTTTGCATGGCTGTCACTCAGAGAAGGACACAATACTTTGGGGGACTTCATATCTTCCTCTTCTGGGACACAGCGTTTTCACTGGGTGAAGGGTAATTCTGTTTCTCAGGTGAAGACATAAAGCTGTCAGCGGCGTGCATCCAAGTTCATGCGTGGGAAGAAGGCTATGTGTGGATGCTGAGTCGTAGCCAGACAGTGCACTGGGATTAAGGTGCTGTTGTCAGCTTCAAAACCGTCCTCTATATCCTGCGGGCCACACTTCTCCTGTGTCAGGTGCTCCCTTTCAGGCTCTTCCCAAAGGACAAGAAGCAGCCTGGAGGGCTGGAGGGGGAGAAGGGACTTAGCTCCTTCCTTTCACTCATGGTTCCAGATCTACACTCTGATGTGCAGCTGAACCCAGTTTCCAATTTTCCCCGAAATCTGAGCCCTGTGAGGTTCCTTCCAAGGTTCTGTGGCACCAGCACCATCTGAGATACCCTTTCCTTGGAAAGCTGGGTCTCAGCTCTGCAGGACTCTCCCCAAGCTTTTATGATCCAATAAGGTCAACTTCTTACCTTTGTTCCCCCAGCCCTGCTGATTGATTCTGCAGTTACCACCCCTGTGCCATCTCTGTCCTGCTGTCTTCTCAGCCCTCAGAACTGAGGCAGTCAAGCCCCTGCATTCAATTCCCACAGTGAAGATACCTGGCATGCTGCCGGTTTTCCTGACCAAACCCTGACTGATCCAGTATCCTTGTGAATAAATGTAAAATGAAGGTGATACTCAACTGGAGGATACAGTTGAGGGAAGGTTTTCAGTTGGTGATAATATTACTTCTAATAAAACTCAAAAACAAGGACAGAAGGTTTTTGTTGTTGTTGTTGTTTTAAAAGATGTGAAGACCTGAGCATGTTTACAAAGCGAGGGAGTCAATTCCCTATTGAGAGAGAGAGGGTGACAATAGCAAAGAGAGAAGAGAGGATAATTGTTGGATCAAGTCCTAGAAGGCTGAACTCAGCAAAGAGGGGAACAGGAGGGAAGGAGAGGAAGGAGGGTGAGGACAAAAGTACGTTTACAAGTGGGGAGAAGCAAGAGCATTCCTGCCCTTGTTCAGAGAAGTACAAATTAAGGCAGTTTGAGTGAGGCCACTGGGGATGGGGGTAGGGTAGCTGAAGGAAGAGTAACGTTTACAGCAGCTGGTGGGAGACATGCTCTGGAAACTCAGAGTTTGGTAGATTAAGGTCGCTGAGCAGCACTGTGGGTGGGGGAGTGGGAGGGGTCCTTCAGATGGTGTGAGTTTCCAGCAGAACAAGCCAGAGTGACAGGAACGCTTTGGAGCCCCAGGTAGGACGTGTCAGGTGTGGTGACCTGGGTGACACAGAGCCCTAATCTACTCAGAGGACAGGCAGGTGTGTCACGCGCATTTTCTCTGTAACCTTGTCTTACATCAAAGCTCTCCCAGCCCATTCTCGCAGCTATGTGAGTTACCGTCATTTTGTTTCTCTATTTTGTCATCTCAGCAAGTTCCATTGAGTGGTGAACATGCCCTGAGGGTCACTTCCAGGGTAATTTCCTTCCTCACCTAGTATGGGTCACCATGACTCCCTGTTTTGTAAGAATATTTGTATTTAATGATGTTCGGGGGATCCAAGGTGCTTCACTTCACAGTGAAGAAAGGGTAAAAATAAGGATACTTCGGAAACGTGTGTATAAATGAGACTCTTTCCCTAAATTAAACCCAGATATATTTCCCGCCTACATTATACTTTTGTCACACTGTATTTTTAAACTCCCATCCCGTTCCCCTCCCCCCTCCTCTGCCACCCCTGCATTTGTCATTATATATAAGCAAACCCTTAAATGTGAGAAGAACATTTACCTTGATACTTCAGTGGGTGGATTGGAAGAGATATGAAGAAATCACCCCAAAGTTCTCATTTGAACCTTAGATTTAGGGTTATGTCTAGATTTTTCTGAACACTGACACCTGTTCAGGCATTCATGGGTTTGGTCCTAGACTTGGCTTCTCTCTTGCTTCTAGTTCTTGCTGACACTTAAACAGAGGGTAATTTTTTTTGCTCTTAGTCAAAGGAATTAAAGGTTGTGATCAGACTATTAGAAGCATCCATGGGAGATCAATTCCTGGCGAGCAGTTCCTGCCGTCTAGTTCCCACTGTCTCTGGGGACCCAGAGCTCACCGTGTGCCCTGTGCCTGCAGGGAGGGTGTCCCAGGGCAGATCTGCCACGTGGGAGGGCATTTGTCACCAACCCCTCTCCCAGCCTTGTGACAGCAGAGGCCATGTGTCTGGGTCTGTGTTATCCTTTCAGAAGATCTGCAAGGCTGCCACTCACCTTGGTTCTGGTCTTCTTTTTCATTAGTCCCTGTGTCTTGGCACTTGGTACCTAATAGCTCTGTCTATATTATATTGTCTGCTCATTAGTCATGGTATTCAAAATCCCATGTAGACAGCAAGGGGCAGGGTGTGTGTGCTGTAGTGTAACATCTGGGAGTGTGTGTGTGTGTGTGTGTGTGTGTGAGAGAGAGACAGAGAGAGAGACGGCACCCTGAAACACATCTCGGAAGGCACTGCAGAGGTGAAGGATGGGCACACTCCTTCCCAACACCCCGGGCATCAGCGGGCCTCCCCCCCCCCCCAGAGGAAGTGGAGGCAAAGCAAATCATGGCTGTCCAGGCTCTTTGGAAACGTCCCCTGGTGCCCTGCTGCCTTGCCTGCTCTCTCTGCAGCTGCCATACTCTGTCAAAACCAAGCTCGACAGTCTTCGCAGGAATGCACAGCATATGCTTTTATGTGGGAGTTTATTTTCCAGCAGATAGGCCTTGGCTCTGTGCCTCTTGGGAGAGAGCTAGGAAACAAAAACCAGCTTTTTTTTCTTTTTTAAAAAGCTGCTGGCAAAACGGTTTGAGAGAGGCTGCATGACCACTGACTGAAAGCAGAAGGGGAAACTCTCCTTTCCCTGGACCTTCCTGGTGACCCTGAGTCCCAGCTTCAAAGGCAGGGCGGGGGGAACCTGAGCTCATGGCATCTCCCACCACCCCTGCTTTCCCACTGCACAAGCATGGGCGGGGGGATGATGTCAGTTATTCAGTAAATACTTAAAAATCCTCTGGGGAGGATAGCTTATTGAGGAATGGGCATATCCTAACTCAAGTAGATATTTTCAGAGGCAACCGAAGTCTGAACCCAAACGAGGACATGAGACTCGTGTGCAGAAAATAGGGTGAAAGGAGGCTGGAGCAGAGGGTTCCTGAAGTGCCCTGTTCCAGGTTCACCACCACGACCCTGTCCGAAGGGCTCAGAACAGCTAACAGAACTTAACATCAAGGTGCTCAGAGAAAGTAGGGGTTTGAAATCAGAGAGCAGCCCCACATTCTGCTCAGCCTTTTGGGATCTGTGCTGCCTTGGACAGGTTATCCCCTTTCTGATTCTCAGTTTTCATCTGCCATCTGGGGATAACAAGGTATGGCTGGCAGTTTTGTGATAAACGGAGAATCTTAGATAACCATGAGCCCCCATGCTGGCGCCCGAGTTACGGGGACACTTTGAAATGGATGGCGGTGCCGATCACATTCCCTCAAATACGATTAGTTCATCTTTAAAAACATTTCTTCTCATAAGGTTGACTTTGGGAGATTTATTTTTGAGACTGGAAAGGAGAGGAAACAGGGAGGAACCTGGTCCTGAATTGCTGTAATAATGCTAACAGTGGATGAAGCCATGGGTCAGAAGTCTAAGTAATGGGCTGGAGACCCCCCTCTGCCATTAGATGGGGACGTGGGACACAGCGGGGCCTCCTTTCACCTTCAGCTTCCCCAGGATCAGAGTGAGAGCTTTAATCTAAACGGTCTTTTATTATTGACACTGATTTAGAACAAGGGTGCCTAACCACGGTTGATTTTGCCATCCAGAGGCACTTAGTAACGTCTGGAGACATTTTCAGTTGTCACAACTGGAGGATGCTATTGGCATATAGTGGGTAGAGAAAGAGGTGCCAATAAGCATCCTAAAATGCACAGGACAGGCTCCATGACAGAGAATTATCCAGCTCCAAACGGCAGTGCCACCCAAGTTGATTAGATGAAGTAAATGAAGCGTGTGTGTGTGTGTGTGTGTGTGTGTGTGTGAAGAAAACTTACTCCAAGGATAGGCATGTCTTAGAAGTTTTGGAACTTATCCTTGACTTCTTAGAAAAAATCAAGAAGATAAAACTTTTGCACATTTTAAAAATAAATATCTTTTAGTACACATTTCAGGAAAGTGTCTTATGAAATCTGGACATACATGGAAGATGCTAAAATTGCAACCAAATGTATCACCTGCTTCAAAGGTAACATGTTCTTTGAAAGCGGAGATAATTCTGTGTTTATTTTCAAGACTCTTTTCCACTTACTCCGCCTGGTTTTAATCTAGTCTTATTTGTTATCTAACATACCATTATTGAAAACAACTGACATTAAAAAATGTCTGATATGAACTCTTCCCTTCTCCCTGCTTTCCTCCTTGCCTTTTATATCATTGTGTAACTAGGTTTGGTATTAATTAAGCTTTATCCAGATGGAAGCGTGGATATCTACTAACAGAATTATGCACAGACGCTCCATAAAATCCATCTGGCCAAGAGAAACAGGAAGCTTAGCTGTTCTTTAGGTAAGACACGTTTTGCTGTGGATACAAAGAAATGTCCTCTTCTTAAGAGTGCTTAGGTTTAATAAATGAAAATGTCCTGGTCCCTCATTTTTATTCCATTTAACTTATGCCACATTTAGTACACAGTGATCAGCTAAGGGGGACAGCCAGGTGCACCGGCAATCCTGCACCATGCAGCTGGCCAGATGCTAAGGGCCAGATGAACAATTCTCTATCTCTCACTCTTTCTCCTCACTTGGATTTCGTTTTGTCACATTTGTAGAAATAGGAATGATTCCTGGGAAGAATCCAAGGAGACAGATACCATTTTGCATATGGACTAAATTGGTCGCTGGACTGTCCTTAGAACCTACCTTAATCTCAGACTAATCCACGAGAAACTGACCTCTTGCTCATTCCAGAGAATATCAAAGCCCAAGCCAGTCTTTCTAGACCTTTCAGGATTCATTTCCTGTGGAATTATTCCATCAATATTGAGTGCCTACCACGTGGCAGGTGTTGCTTTACATTTTCCACCCTAACCTATTATATCCTCACATATGTGACCTTGATAATTCATTTAACCTCTCCACGTTCCAAGTTCCCTCATCTACAAAGACACAGATGACATGGAAAATTATGCATTACTTAATGCACATGTTCCCTCTCACCACACGTGCCATGTCTTCGGGTAATGATGGCTTTTCAGAGTCCTGCCCCAGGCTTATCCTGAGAGTCTGTGAAATCGTATCCCTGGTAGATAAGCACAGTCTATGTGCTGTCATCCTGGGTTATTTTCACCGGTTTTGGCCTCCCAGTGAGTTCAGTTATGTGGGATTGCCTCCCTGAGTACATTATGATCTGCTGGTCTTGACCGCTGCCACATAATTTACATAATCATTCCGGAATTTAATTAAAAACTTCTCTGCATTCTAAAAATAACCTATCCCTTTGCTTATTTTTATACCCCTAACATGGCTGCCAAGTTTTTGCTTGGAGTGAGATATGAGTTAAAACTGATATACCGGAATGGTATTAATTATAACACCCCAAATAGTAACGAAAAGCTGCATTACAAAAATTACTAGTTCACCACGTACAAATAGTGCTTGCTGTCAGCTTTTCAGAGCTAAAATTGGGACTAAGTTGGACCCAATTTGTCTTGAACAGTGACAGTGTTCAGAGCTGCTATAGCCGCCAAGAAACAGTAACGCAAGTAGGTTAATCTAAAGACTTGAACAGTGAGGACCATAAGTGCAGGTGCCCTGGATTTGAGGTCAAGTTCCCTGTGGTCTCTAGAACAT
Source organism: Balaenoptera ricei (assembly GCF_028023285.1). NCBI lineage: Eukaryota > Metazoa > Chordata > Mammalia > Artiodactyla > Balaenopteridae > Balaenoptera > Balaenoptera ricei. The sequence continues at coordinate 4,149,540 of NC_082641.1, forward strand.
ACTGCTCTTACGTATTTGGAGGATCAAAAAGAAAACACAACTTATAATGCCGCTGGGAGAAGTAGCTGGTTAAAATATTCCAAGCATGTTGAGATTTTTTGCACTATAAATAGCTATGCTGGTTTTTTATTTTATCATTAAGTTATAAAAATAGCTGTGGTACAATTAAGTTACGTTTAGATTTTCCCAGCAAGGAAGGCTTTTGACCCTGTTTTTCTGTTGGTTTGTTTGTTTTTAAGAGAAAAGTTCCTTTGCAAAGACAGTAAATCAAATTCCGGAAACAAATAATAATTTCTTGGTAGGGACAAAGGAAAGGCCGACAGTGAGATTGCAACGCAATAAAAGCTCATTTGAACCAAATCAATATTGTCCCTGGAACTTAGGAAACTCCAGTTCTAAAATGAAACTGTTCCCATAATCTAAAAGGTACATACATTTTAATTTCTTGGTAAAAATGAATGAATAAACAGAGTTCCAATCTGTTTCACAAGCTTGTTCAAATAATATGGGCTTAATTCCTTGCTCTCTTTTTTTTTTATTATTATTATAATCGACATTTTATTTTATTTTATTTTTTTTAACATCTTTATTGGCGTATAATTGTTTTACAATGTTGTGTTAGTTTCTGCTGTATAACAAAGTGAATCAGCTATATGTATACATATACCCTCTCTCTTGTGTCTCCCTCCCACCCTCCCTATCCTACCCCTCTAGGTGGTCACAAAGCACTGCCTTGCTCTCTCTTTTAAAAACTGTGGTTGATTTGGCAAGCACACTTCACATGAAACATTAATGGAAAAAGCTTGAGAGATTTCCATCCACTAATGAAGATACTTTTTGTAATTTTTTTACAGATAGTAGCTTTGCATTTTAAGGGTTATTGGTTTTATTAATCATCCCCAAATTACTAAACTATCCCATTCCATGCCTAGTAGGAAAACCCTGGTCTTATATAATCCTTTGCAATCTCCAATGGATGAGTTAAATTAATGGGCTCACTAGCAGAAACGTGGAGTGTGTACAGTAAGTTTCAGACTCACTGCCTTGATAATCATTGGCTCATGTTCAAGAATGAGGAGATTGGAAAGGTAAAATACCTACTTGACTAACACAGATTTTATTTCTGTGTCATAAGAAAGAAGGACATGAAATTATTTCTTCTCCAAGGAAGAGTATTTTTTCCCCCTACAAAGTGATTTCCATTCCAGGACCACTGGCCCATTTTCTTTCTTCTGGTACTTCCTACTTCCATATGAACATTTTTGGTCTTCACTATTTGGTGACTTAATAACAATCTCGGGAGGTCATGAAAGGGACCTGGCTTTTACAAAGAAAATGGGTTAAAATGAAGAGAAAACTATCATATCTTCCTTGGGTTCTCTCTGTTCTGTAGATACAGAGGGAATCTCTTCTGACCTGGAGCTCAAGGACATCCTTGACTTCAGGACCCATGTTAACAGTCAGGAGAATTTGACTAGACATAATTCTGATTCTGTTCTGATCCCCAGTCTCTGATCTAGTCATGTGACTCCTACTGTTTCTCCCATGTCTGTGCCCTCACCTGTTATCATCGTTAAACCTGAGTTCTGGATGAGTGTCTCAGATCTTTGAAAAAGAGCTGATATGTTGTAAAATTATTGATGAAGCACCTGCCCAAGTTCTTCAAGAACTTGGGGGTCTGCAAAGTTCTGCTACTGAACATTATATCCTGTTTGAAGCTCTCAGTCTTTCTGCTTATTTCATGTCCTGTTCCTGGCTGCCTTGAGATTACCCTGAGATTCCTGGAACAAATCTTATACAGCTGGGATCTTCCTTCTCTGATGATGGGCCTATGAGGTAAGTCTATGTCAGTGCTTCTGGAAGGGCAGTAATGGGGCTGTCTGAGTCAGAATCATGTGGGATGCCTATTAGAAATTCAGACATTCTCCCCTCCCAACAACCTTCCTGAATCATAATCTTTGGAGATATAGTCCAATAATTAGCATTTAAACAAGCTGTTTAGCATGTTGAGATTAGAATGCACACCAGAGTGTGAGCCAGGGATATATATAGAACATTGCATCGGAGAAAAGGGCACACAGGAAAGAGGTGTTATGGACCACTGACATGCCCTTGTCCAGAGAGTTTTGAGGGAGTAAGTGGATGTTCTCTTGAGATTAAAAACATAATAGTTTGAACAATGAAAGTGGAAATACATTATAAAAGGAATATTTGCACATAAATGATTTTGGAGATTTCTATTCGATATAACTCCCAACAGCCACTTGGAGGGTTTGGTTGAAGAGAGCCCATAGAATGTTGGTGGCCATTGGAATCCAAATCTCTCTACACATTTTCAAATAAAATAATCCAGTTCCACAAGAAAAGCAAACAACATTACTCAAAACACACCTATAGTATAATTAGGAGACAGGAATACTATAAACTTCACATAAACAGCGAGATTCAGGATGCGTACTCTGGAGCCCATCCTGAGCAAACTATCAGGTACAAGTTTGTGGAAAAGTGGAGAGGGAAGGGGATGCCTTGGAGGAGAAAGTCCACATAGGTGGGGAGATAGTGAAAACCACTTCTGAAGGAGAAGTAGGGTGTCTGGGAGTGGGGATCTAGGGGTGAAGGAAAGAGGGGAGCAAGAGGTGAAGCAAGGGCTTTATAGAAACACAAGAGAAGCAAGGAGTCATATGATATGCCAATGCCTGCCCCCAGCAAAGGGGGAGGAAGGAAGGGAGGGAGGCAGGGAGGAAGGAAGTACATTTAACTGTACCAATGGAAGAGTGTGTGCTTGGATCAAGATACCCAAACTCCATATGCATTTCTACCTTCAACTTTTATTGCTGGTCTGAGAACAATAACAACAAAAAGATATTTTAAAATAATTGAGAGAAAAAAGTTGGAAAATACAGAAAATAACATAAGAGAACTATAAAAGTAAAAATGTTGGTCATATATAATTGAGATCCCAGAGAGGCATTTATGAACGGGGCAGAAACATTATTTGTTCAAAAACTGATAAAACACATCAACCCACAGATTTAAAAATCTCTACAAAAACAACAAAATAAAAAGCAAAGCAAGATAAACAAAACAAACAAGCATCTGGATATACTATGGTCAAAAAAACCCAAAGATAGTATGTAATAAGCAGCCAGAGGGGGAAAATATAAGGCACACTACCTTCAAAGGAACAACAGTGAAACTAAACGCTGACTTTCAACAGGAACAGTGGAAGCCAGAAGACAATGGAATTCCATCTGTATCTTAAAAGTGTCAAAATAAAAATACCAACCTCGAATTAGCTACCAAGTGATCACACCCTTCAAAACTGAAGCAAAATATATGTATATTTGTTCAGAAAAACAAAAGAGAGAGAAATAATTACCAGCAGATCTTCACTAGAAGAAATTCTAAAGGAAGCTGGTCACAGAGAAGGATACTCATCACAGATGGAAACCTAGAAGTACAGAAAGAAATGCAGAAGAATGAAAAGAGTGAATTATGTGAGTGAGTATAAATGAATATTGATGGTGTAAAACAATAATAATATATGATGAGATTTAAAATATATTTGTGATTGAAACACATGACAACAATAGCACTAAATGTTGAGAAAATGAATGGAACTCTGAATTCTTAGCATTATCAGGGAATTAGTAAAAATAATAATTTAAATTAAATTTTATAATGTCTGGCATGCATATTTTAATTTTTGGGTTGCTACTAAAAGAATAGTAAAAGATTATGTAACCAAGAAAAAATAGAGGAAAAACATAAAATATTTGATTGATTCAAAACCAAGAAAGAAAAAAAGAGGGAAAATAATGTATCTACAGTCTGTCTTCAAATAATCCCACGCTGCCTTACAACAGTGTATGTACTTCCATTTTTCCTCTCCTGGAATTCATGCTGATATGCATATGTTTTACCTTTATGTATGCTATAATCCCCATGATAAACATTATAGTTATTTTTACTTTAAATAATCAGTTATCTCTCTTAGAGATGTAACTAATAAGAAAGAACTCTTTATATTTACCCATGTAATGACCATCCTGATATCTTCATGCCTTTGTGTAAGTCCAGGCTTTCATCAGGTATCATCTTTCCCTTGCTTGAAGGACATCTTTAACATTTCTGTAGTGCAAGTTGCCTCATGATGAATTCTTTCAGTTTTTGTATATCTTGAAACAGTCTTTATGTCCCCATAATATTTGAAAGGTATTTTCAGGGAATAAGAATTCTAAGTTGACACTTTTCTTTTAGTACTTGAAAGCTGCTTCTCTCCTGTTGCCTAGTTTACACTGCTTCTGATAGAAAATCTACTGTCATCTTTTACTTTGTTCTTCTGTACCTAAAGTGCCTTTTTTCTCAGACTGCCTTTAAGATTTACTTCTTGGAACTGTGGGTTTGTAGTTTTCATCAAATTTGGAAACGTTTTGGCCATTAGTACTTCAAATGAATTTTCAAATGCCCATCCTCTTCTCTGGAGACTCCAGTCAGATGTCTATTTGAGGACTTAACATAGTCCCACTGTTCATTTATTTTAAAATTCTCCTTTGTACCTGAATTTCATTTTTAATCATTTTTCTGTGTTTAGATTCTCTGTTTTTTTCCTCTGCAAAGTCTAATCTTTGCACCACCACCCATTATATTTTTTTAATATAATTCCTAGTACTTTTCATCTCTAGAAGTTTGACTTGGGTGTTTCTTTTATAACTTCCATGTCTCTACAACACGCTCAATCCTCCCTGTAGGCTCTTGAACGTGTGGTATGGAGTCTTACCCCTGTTTTGACTCTGTGCTGTTTTTGGCCTCCTGACGTTTATCCTCATTGGGATATGTGTTTTCCTACTTCTCTGTAGACTTGGTGGTTTTTGGTTGGATGCCAGATGTGAATTTTACTTTGGGTGATGTGTAGTTTTGTATTCCTGTAAGTACTCTCGATCTGTGCTCTTGGAAGCAGTAAAAGTAGCCAGAGACAGTGTCATCCTTTCAGAACTTGCTTGTAAGCTGACTTGGGTGGGGTCAGGACAGTGTTTAGTCTAGTGTTAGTTTCCCCCACTGCTTAGTCGTGACCCTTCTTAGTCCTCTAGTGGATGCTCCACACACCGAGATTTTCCGCTCTGGCTGGGGGGGAGAGGCACTCTGCCACAAGTACAAGACCTGGGTGCTGTACTCCCCAATCCTACCTCATCATTTACCTCTTCTTTCTGGTAGTTTCCTCACATACAGGCTGATCAATGTTCACCTGTGAGCTGACCCTCTGCCCCATGAGCTCCAACCAACCTTGGTTTCCTTGAACTCACAGCCCTCTCTTCAACGTGGGCTCTGCCTGGTCCCCTCCCTGTGCTGCAGCCTCAGTGCCTTCTCCGGACAGTAAGCTGAGAGATCACAGGGCTCACCTCAGTGCTCTCTCAGATATTTCTGCCCTTTTGTTGCCTCATGTCCAGTGTTTTAAAAACCATTGTTTATATTCTGTAATAACCTATATGGGAAAAGAATCTGAAAAAGAATAGATATATGTATCTGTATAACTGAATCACTTTGCTGTACACCCAAAACTAATACAACATTAGAAATCAACTCTACTCCAATACAAAATAAAAATTAAAAATAAACACATTGTTTAATATAGTATGTCAGTCTTTTTTCTCCTCGGGCTAGAGAGTAAATCCAGGCCCTGTTACTTCATCTAGAATGAAAGCAGAAATCTCACCATAAACAATTCGGAAAATAATGGAAAACCAGGGAAAGTGTTTACAATATACCACTATATCAGAGGAATAGGGTTAATATTCTTCTTATTAGAAAAGCTTTTAGGACTCGTGAAGGCATATTTAGACAGAAAAAGAGACAAAAAACAGGTAACGTTTATAAATGGTCTTTTTGGGAGAAGTTGAAGTGCAAATGGCCAAAGGGCAAAAAGAAAAATGCTCCACCTCAATAACGTTTAAGCAAATAAGATGTACACATAAATGAAATCCTGTTTTTCTCCACCTCAGCTTGGCAATGAGTGTGCTGATACCCACTGTTGATGAACTTGTGAGGAAAGACGCAACCTTACACAATGCTCAGGAGAGAATGATGTGGTACCATTTTGGTTATATATGTATTTACAGCCAAATATATATGCATATTTGGTGTTATGTATATACATATATTTGGTTATAAATATATGTGTGTGTGTGTGTGTGTGTGTGTGTGTGTGTTTAAGTTTTAAAATGTGATTTCCCATTGGTCTAATTTTTCCTACCGGAATTTTTCCTAATGAAAAGAAAACCAAGTTCACATTACAAGGATGACTTTAAAACTTTGTTGATAAAAGTTAATATTAAATAAAGTTCTCTTGTCCAAAAGTAGTACATTCAATAAATGAGCTGTGGTTATCGATAAAATAATATACTATGTCACTATAAAAATAAAGATGCCTATATATTTGTTTGATATGGGAAAATTCTCTTAAACAATAATGGGTGAAAAGACCAACATGCAAACAAAATTATAGCACGATCCCCTTTATAAATATGGGCATGTTTGTGTGTGTATATGTATGTGACTGTGTCTGTGTGTCACTCTGTGTGACTGTATATGTGAGTGTGATTGTTCATGGGTGTGAGTATATAGTATATAGCATGTCTAAATGAGTGCATTTGTGTGTATGGGACTGTGATATTTATTGTGTGTGAGAACATGTATGAGAATGTGAGAGTGCATGTGTTTTTTTAGTGTGTGTGTTTTATTCTTTTTATTCTTTGTCTATATTTTCCAAAATGTTTTTATAATGAGCATGCATTTCTTTCTAATCAGGGATAACCATGAAGGTCTTCCTCAGGGAGAAGGTAATGTTAATACACACAGAACACTGCAGCCATAAGGAGACCTAAGCTGAGTAGTTCAGTGGAAATATAACCTTGGAGAGTGATGGGGTTGTCTTGACTCCTAATTTTAAGAAAAAGGGGTGGGTTCCAGGAATGTAAGGTGCACAATGGAACACAGAAAATTAGAGAACAAAAGTTTATGATGGAAGAAGGAACACAGTTCTTGATCTCAGAGGAAGCAAACAACCTTGTTTGAGCACCTGCCTCCCCATCAGTCTGAGGGCAATCTGGAAGAATTTGTGTATTAGAATCACACATGTTCAATTCAAGACCCTTGCTACAGGGCTGGTAAGCTGTGCACCCCAGGTCTGGGTCTCCATGAGATGTGATGAGACAACGTGGATTAAGCACTTAGCATGGCACCTGACCTCCAGAAAGCCCTCAGTAATCAGGCACCATCAACACTAGATACGACATAAGACCCCAGGGAGCGACCGTGGCATCAGCAAACTTTCTGTGCCCAGAGTTTTGTATGGTTTCCATCAGCAGGACCTCCTGACTTGTACATTATGGTTTCCGTAGGTGGAGGTATGAACATGTGCTCCAGTTGAAAGAATTAGAGCATGGAATTTATATGCCCCTTCCCAGAGTTTCTGATTCTCTTTCCCCCAAAAGTGTCAGAGCTTGTGACATCAGGAACACAGAGAACAGAGTCTGAATGACACGTTACCTCGCCTTGATATGCCCTACACACTGTGGCATGACTCAGCACGTTTCTGGATTCTCCTGTGTGATGAGGATTCCCTAATCCCCACTTTATTTTTCCATGTTCCTGGTCCACTTATCCAACCTTTCATTTTATACTGGAGGGGTTTCCTGGCAACTTCATCAGATATTCATTTTCCTTCCTGCTCCCCAAACATCTGGATAGCCCAACAGTCATAAATCAGTAAACAAATAGTCAATAAAGTCTTTACCCAGCGGCATCTCCCAATTTTTTATATAATAGAGGCTTGTTCTGGTGGAAGGATAGGAGAGGGGACAGGCACTCTTCAAAGTTGCGAGTACATTGTTTTTACCTGGATTGTAGGCTTATCATGGTTGTCTGGGTGCGTTGAGCAGGTTGAATGGGTCTCTCGGTCTCTCGGTCTCTCTCCTTTTCTGCTGCCGCCCGCCCTGGTGCACAGCAGGGACAAGACCAAAGCAGGTCAGACCACAAATGTGGGCTGTTTAGGGCCCTCCAAAGGAGGGTTATTTGGTGCACCTTGGTATCATGTCTGTTCAGCAAAAGTCATTGATCTTGTGCAAACGGTGTCTCATTAAGATGGATAAATATGGGCAGAGCTCTTCCCGGTGTTCAGAGATTAGCACAATGACGCATCTGTTAGGGCCATAACACAGAGCGAGCAGAGCACGGATGATGCCCAGGAAATATTTGGTAGCAGCGTTCAGTTCTTGTATTTTAAGTCACATGGTCCTGAGCCATGGAGGGAACTGTTTTTACGTAAACACCATCTCATTCATTCCTCCCAGGATCCCTGTGAAGAGTGTGGGCAGTGAATATTGTTATCCCCATCCCTACAGGCAGGAGATATGGTGTCAGCCACTTGACATCTTTTATGTCCCAGGGCCACGATGCTCTTTAGATGCACAGCTGGGGAGACCACCTGGGACCTCGGCTTCATCTGCCCAAGGACACCCCCGTGCTTCCTGCACTATCTCCCACCCACCTCTCACCACCCATCTGTTCAGGTCACAGGCGGATGACAAGATCCCAGGCTATCCTTTTAAAATCAGGTGAAAAGTAAGAAGCAGCCCCTCCCAGGCAACACAAACCATATTGTCAGTCACGCAGGGGTTGATTTTGCAAAGACACCATGAAGGTAATCTATAGAGCATGAGAAATCAGAGAAAAAAATGGTCGATAAACAGACACCACAAACTCTTCCAATATTTGGCTTTGGGGAGGATAGCTACCAGCTTTTCAGAGCTGCTCCCGCCCCTGGAATAGCGCAGAAAGCATTGATGCTTCTTCTCTTGGCAGTGACTTCTATTACTGTGCATCTGTTAGAGAGGTTTTCTTCCCCTGTAAGTTTATCTTTGGGAGCAATAAATGCAATGAGATTATGTTAATGTCTTTATTGGATGAGGAAACCTTTCTTAAAAGCTAGAAACTAAATGTTTAAGGAACTCTGAGAAGGATGAATAAAAGGCATTTTCTATATATTCTTCAGGTTATCATTTACTTCTCCTATTTTATAAAAAGATTAGAGATTATAATTAATTATTGTAAAATCATTCCAGGCAAAAAATAAAACAAGGTGCAGAGAAGACAGGATTGTAATTCACTGACTGCAATGTAAAAAGAAAACAATAAGATTCTCACCCTAAGCTCTTTGTACACAGAGGTCCTCACATTCAGGATGAGTAAGGCTGCCGAGCAAAGGCTGGGAAGGGGCTGCCCACAGCCGGGGGTGATGGGGACCCCCAAACAAGACGGTCTTTTCTGTTTTGAATAAGAGCAGACAGGTGTCACCTGCCATGGGTGGGGAACAAAGGCTGGAGCAGCCCTGGGTGGACCCCCTGCCTGCCCGGTTAATGCGGTCATCCCGAGGATGGACAAAACTGTGAGCATTGAGACAAGTCATTGGACAAGGATATGGGATATTACTCAGCCATAAAAAAGAACAAAATAATGCCACTTGCAGCAACATGGATGGACCTAGAGATTTTCATACTGTGTGACGTCAGACAGAAAAATACAAATGTGTGGTATCGCTTATATGTGGTATCTAAAAAAATGATGCAAATGAACTTATCTACAAAACAGAAATAGAGTTACAGATGTAGACAATAAACATAGTTATCAGGGGTAAGGCAGGGGAGGGATAAATTGGAAGAATTGGTATTGACAAATACACACTACTATATATAAAATAGATAGCTAATAAGGACCTATTGTATAGCACAGGGAGCTCTACTCAATCCTCTGTAATGGCCTATTTGGGAAAACCATCTACAAAAGAGTGGATCTATGTATATGTATAAAAGATTCACTTTGCTGTACACCTGAGACTAACACAACATTGTAAGTCAACTCTACTCCAGTAAAAATTTTTAAAAAAGAAGGAATAGAAGGTACTCCTCACTGAAAATCCCAAGAACGTTATCCCTAAATCAGAGGTGTGGGGAGGAGGGACGTCCATCAGCAGGTGGAGAAGGCTCTTCTCAGGTGCTGCGAATGGTGCCAGAAGTGCTGCTGATGGTTGGGGGTGGGGTGGCGGGTAGGAGACATCCGACCAGCGTGACCTGGTCCTGACCCTCCTTAGGCTGCGTGATAGCGGCGGTGAACAGGGCAGTGCCAGAAAGGTGCAAGGACAGATCTGGGGTGAGGATTCCTTGTGCCAAGGCTGGCTGGTGAGCTCTAACCTCACTGCCAGTATTGATCAAGGGCCCCTCCGGGCAGACTGTGTGAGCCACTCATGGGGACAGAAACAGCTGCCTTGGCTGCAAGGCTGAAGGCTTTAGTCTTTGGTCCCTAAGGAGCCGTGTGACCTGGGAAGGTGACCTGATTCCTTTGTGAGTCAGGACCCACGTCTGCGACATGGTCCCCAGCCCTGTCATAAGTGCAGTAATATGTGAACGTGCTGATAGCAGGGCCTGGTGGTCATAAGTGCTGGGGAGACGTTTGCTGTTACTGCTGTCATTATAATTACCTGCTTCTTAAGAGCACACCTGGTGCAGTCCCTGACTTTGCTTTCTCTGTGTGACCTTGGTCAGGTTAACGTCTCTGTGCTTCCTCATCTGTGAAATGGCATGTCTGTGATGTCTTCGTCTGAGACACTATGCCTGCGATGCCCTGTTCTCTCCACCCGCCCGTGAGGCAGGGCAGACAGCCTCTCTCTAGGGCTTTCACTCCCTCACAAGTTCCCAGAGTGAGACCAGAAAGGATAGGGAAGCGATCTGGATGCTGTCTCATGTGACTTACCCGCACAGACACTGAGCATCAGCAGGAGGAGAAGAGAGTGGTCGGCGGCGCCCAGGTGCTTTTTCTCCAGCACGCGGAAGCCTCGCATTTCCTCCTGTGTCATCACTCATCACCGCGGACCAGGGAGCTCTGGATACATCCGTCGCCTTCTCTGGGCGAGGCAGGTGAGACCACGATAACACCGTCCACAATGACTGTTTCCTCCCATCCTAAGTGGGTGACATCTCATTAGAGCAGCCCCGCCATAAGTCCTGTCAATGGGGCTCTGGGGAGTGGAAAAGCAGAGGTCAGCTCTGCCTCAGACCTTTTTGTCCATTCAGTTATCCTACTATCTTTCTGGCTACACTCAATCTTCTGCTTAAACGGATGTTTTCTCCCCTTTTGTTTCCTTTTCTCCAGACGGAGCTGACGTAAGCAGTCTGCTCCTGGTTGATTAACTTCTTTCTTTTCTGCTCACGAAACTTGATGTCATTCCCCTCTTCCTTCATCACAGATCACCCCACTCAGGCAGGCTTACCACCTCACTTAGGTCAGGCACACAGGGAGGCATCAATAGCGATGATTAGTTATTATTATTTCAACAGAAAGTAATTATGGCAGACCAGGAAGTTGTAGGGAAAGCCAAGAAGATTCAGCAAACTAAAGTTCATTACTAGGTGTCTTGCATCCTGTTGGGTTCAACGTCATGTAGAGAGAGGATACATTTTAATCAGAGGTCCCACCATGGGATTCTGGCTCTGGTTACTTATGAGATACCTGACTTTCTTAGGCTCTGTCCCCTCATTTGAAATGGGAAAGATGGAACCCAGCGCCCAGGATCTGACAGGATAAGGAATTCAGTATCTGGGTCAGAGGAGGGCTCACTTGAGGTCATCGACCAGTCACTCCTGTGTTTAGCCAGAGCTCCTGAAATTTACCTCATTTGGCATCACACCTTTTGGTAAAAATGAAGATTTTAATTTTGATCAGACAATGGACTTTGGGAAACAGAAGCTGTTGACTGAGGCTCTGAAGTGTGGCTCGTGCCAATTAAAAGGCTTTGGAGTGTCCGGACGGAAGGAGCTACTCACGTCACACCCACCTTCAAGTGAGGGTTCCCAAGTGTTTGCAGCCAGAGCCCGCAGAACTTTCCTAGGCGTGACAGAGCGACTGAAGCAACAGACGTGATAACTTGGCTCCTGCCCAGGCACGGATTAGCAGATGACTCCGCTGTGACAAATACTCATTTCTAATTTTCAGATGTTTATGTATATACTGCTCATTTTCTTACAGAATCAAGGATACAATGCATCTTTTGCACAACATTGGGTGTTAAGACTCTTCTGATTTTTAATTTAAGAGACTCTCCTGCAGGAATGATCAAGTTTTGCTGCAAAGTTCTACAGGCAACACTTATGGGTTCCAATTTTACTTAGAAGGATAGCTGGGACTCTTAGAAAATAATACTCGTGACAGGAAAATTTCCTCACTTTGGTAGAAATTTAGAAGTTGCTATAAGGTCTCTTAAAAGTATTGGAGTGCCACACCAGTAGACTCTGACAGGGTACTGCTGACTTTTTAGAAATGTCATTCACTCATGTATACATCCAGTATTCATTCCATGCATACTGTTAACCAGGCTGTGTCTGTGGCACTGTGCTAATATGGAAAATATAAAAGTGAGTAAGGAATAGATGCCACCGAAAAGTGTCAAGATCTAGATGGGAGTGAGAGAAATAAAGCCAGACACCAGTTCTAGAACGCAAGGGAAGTCGGTGTGAGCACTGTGGTATCTCAGAGGAGGGATCCTTCTCCCTCCCTACCTCTCTCCTTTTCTCCATCTCTCTGTAAATGTGGCACAGTCCAGGTAAAAGTTATTTAGAAGCACACATAATATTCTTAAAATGTTTCTGAAGACATAAGCATTTAACTTATTAAAATAAGCATTAAAATATAAACAAAATTTCTACTCTGGTGGTAAAACCCCTCATTTTTATTTGATTATCTCTGACAATTCCTTTGAATGAGCATCTTCTTAGGTTTTACTTTCCCCTGCATTTTCTCCTCTGTGAGCTACTTACTTTTAGTCATATTTTCCTTTGGATAATTTTGTTTTCCTCCTATATACCTAGATGACGTCTACATATTAAGGATATGTACACCTTCTTGTTTCCATCAGATGTGAACCTTTTCCTCATGCATTTCTCAAACATGCCAAACTCATCCTACTGTCGGGGTTTGCATTACTATTCCCTCTGCCTAGACGATGTAGATTGATGGATTCCTGTTTTACCACAAGGGCTACAGTCTGGAACGATTAGAATCTATGCTGGGGAATTACCCCAGACTAGCCAGCAGGACCTCTTTCAAACTGGAACGTTCCCATCGTTCTGGAAGAACCAACAGCTGAGCAGCAGATATGCTGAGGTTGAGATGCCCATGAGGACACACCTTTGCCTGCCTCTTTCCCCCTCTCCCCTGACCTAGCACAGCACCTGGCTCGTGGATAAATGAGTGAACACACATGTTGAACTCTTTCTTCTGTTCCAGTCTATTCATCCTTCTAGAGAGCCCCACAGTTCCCCCAGGCAGACTGGACCCTCCCTTGCGAGGCCCCAAGTGTTTATGGAACATACCTCAGTCATAACACAGGATTGCAATCTAGGCATTGACTTATGTTTTCCTATGATACACTCTGAACATAAGGCCGGCACTCCTGTCTTATCCGTGTTTACATCACCAGCAAATGTTATAGGACTGGCATGTTTGATCTCTGGAACAATCACATAAGGAGAAGACTCAGGAGAGGAGCAGGAAAGTGCTGAAAACAGACCCCTTGCTCTGCTCCATGACCCAGAAGGTTGTGGTGCAGGCGGGCAGCTGACACTGTTTCTGATGGCCCAGCTCTGAAGAGGGCTGGCGAGATTTGGGGTGAGGATACCTTGTCCTCCATTGAAAACATGGGGGGAGGCCACTGACAGGAGTGACTGAGGATTGTTCTAAGTGGGAGCTTCTCCCAAGAGAAGGGAGAGTTAATTTGACAGACTTGCCCCGGTGCCAAAGCAATGGTAGTCATTGGGGTTGGCCATTCTGAGAGTCCCGTACCAGTACATTCACCTTGTGTGGGTCCTGTGGAAGACATGGCACTTGCTGAAAGTGAAAATGAAAAGTTCTAACTGCATCATCAAGGCATCCTGACTTTGAATCAGAAAGTCTGGTGTTCTAGACTCCTGCCTAGAAAACGAAACTGAAATAAAAACCCGGAGAGAGTCATGTTCCTTCTTATTGTACTACTTTTTGTTTCATCCTAATTTCTGATAAACTTGATCGACAGTGATTTGAGATACTTCCGCTTTTAATTTCTCCTTCTATTTAAAGATCTCAAAATAAACACTTAAGAAGACAATATTTAAGGGAGCCCTGCTGTCTTTTTGTAAGGGGACAACTCCTTTATTATGAAACATAAATTCACACTTAAGTTGCATTTTGGATAGTCAAGTAGTACTCATATCTTATATTCTGCTTGAAAATGTTAGATGCTCTTCTGTCCCACAAGGGAAAAGGTCAGTTTTAAACAAAGATTCTTTCTCCTAAAGCCTGTTTGGAGGACATTAGTTAGCCAGCTGAGGAGAACCCTAAAATTCAGAAAACACCCTACACCTTTGGCCCTGGAAGCTTCCAGAACATCAGAGAGGTGCCAGGTGGGAGCAGAAGAGCCCTGTGGAAGTGGTCAGTGAGAGATTTGAGCTCAACATGAGGACAAGACAAAAACGCTGAGGATGCACGGCTGGTTTGCCTTAGTGACCAGTCTGGGTTCTGAACACCAGGAGGGGCTTAGGTTCTGCGACTTTCTCTGAACCACAGTGATTTCTGGAAACGTGGCCTCTCTGGGACCCACGGGAAGTCTGGCACACTATCGACTGCATTAGTTCTTAGACATTCAGTAGCCTTAGTTCTTATGAGTGTAATTTCTCTTTCTATTTCATTTTGTAATTGGTTATTGGTAAAAACAGAAGTACAATTGATTTTTGTATGTTTATATGTTATACAGCAATCTTGCTGAACTATTCTTTTCCTCCTTCCCTGGCAAAGAAAAGATTGTGTTTGTGGATAAATATTTTTGGGTCTTGTAATATTGTAGCTATACCTTCCTATTCTTTTAGTTGCTATCTTTGATTTTTACACTATGTCTATCTAACAATAATTAGTTATTTATTATTTCTGCCTTCCTCTTAACACAGTATGGACCTTAGCAGGCATTAACTACCATTGGACACCTCCATGTTCTTAACATGGTTTGGAGTTTTATTTTTAACTTTTTAACCCCAAAGCTTGTTATTAATATTCTATATTAAAATAGCTAATTCCATTTACTACATGTTTCATTAATGTTTCTCTTGTATCCCACACTTTCCCTCAGAGTTATTTTTTTTTCTTTTTCTAAAGTTCATCTTTTGGTAGATAGATGGAAAATACTAAGAGGATAATTATTTTCTTTAGGTGTTTTAGTTATTAGACTTGCATTTTGGTGTCTTCTTTGATAAGAACAAAATCTGCTAGGAATTTAATTGTTATTCTGAGATAGGTAGTCAATCTTTTCTTTGGCACATTTAAAGATTTTCTCTATCTTTGGTGTCATGAAGTGTCTTTTAAAAGTATGATTAGTATATATATCATTAATATATATTATATATTAAAATTATATATTATAATAAATTACATACTACATGATTATACTGTATAAATGATAAATATATAAATATAAATTATATGATTATTGATGACATTTATTGTATATTATTATTTATGTATTATTGTGTATAATATATATACACTTATATATACTCATATACTCAAAGTTTTGAGATTATGTAAACTATATAATACACTGTATATAATGATAATATTATTATTACATGCAATAGTATATATATATATATATATATATATATATATATATATACACTCATAAATCAGAGTACACTCTCAATCTGAACACCAATGCCTGTCTCCAACTCAAGAAGATGCTCAGCAGGACCATTTTTTTTTGCAGTTTCCTCTACATGGTCTCCTGGAGCCCTTATTACCTGTAGCTGGAATCTTCTCACTCTATCCTCCAGGTCACTTAACTGTAAACACACACACACATAACGTACACAGCACATAATCACACACACATTCATTTTCTTGTCTCCAGCCTCTCCATGTTTCATTCTAGGTAAGCTTTTCAGGAATATCTTCTAGTTATTATACCTAGTTCTCTCTTTTACTGTGAGATAATCTAACCGATTTTGCGTTATTTCAATGTGTATGTTTCATTTTGAATATTTCTAATTAGTTTTTTACCTGTCTATCTCATCCATTTTATGTCAGTTACTTTTTTCAAAATTTCTCTTTCTTTCAAAAGATGGACTTTTAAAACTACCCTTTGAGCAGCCTGTGTATACTTAAAGACTTAGAATGTTCCAGACGTTAATTTTATTTGGAGTGAATTCATTTTCCAGTTGTTGATTTTGTGGGCTGTATTTCTTAGCAGTATATTTTTTCACGTGTTTTGATATTTTGGCTTGCAAGGCCGTTTAGAGGGGAAGGTTTGGGGATTGTTTATGTGTCTCTCCCTCCTCGCCTCAACCCATCTCTCTCCTGCTTTCTCTCCCTTCACCATCCCCTAGTTCCTTTTCTCTTCCTTCTCCTCCTCCATCTTTCTTTCCCCCTCATCCCTCCCTTCCTTCTACTTCTTCCGTATTTGAATCCATATGTGTCTTTCAGGCTTTCTCTTCCTCCATTTTACCTATTTCTGCTTTGTGTTTGGAGCAAAAGGTGAGTAGAGAGGAATCTTGACAAGAAATATTTTCCATTATCATTTAAAGAAGAAAAATGTAAGTTGTATTATCATCATGGCTATTCCTAGGACACTGCTGGAAAGAATATAAGGCTTTTAGAGAAATTTCCTTCCACTAAATACATTTGAATTTTAAAGACTCTAATTGGGGATTTACACTTTTCTAAGATATGACAAAAAATATATGACAACTTTGGGTTTTTGTAACATAAAATCCACATCTTACATTAAGTCTGAGTGCAAATTTGAAACTTTTCAGGCCATAAGAAAAAATACAGGTTTATAAAGTGCCTTGGGGACCCACTGCCCATCCTGACCTAGGTGTTGTTTGTTCAGTAAACCACACACTTGGTGTTCCAGCAGTACCTCACTGAGTGTGAGTCAGTAGAGGGAACAATTCCGGTGTCTCGGGAGAGCAAGGGCGCTCTCTTGAGTGGCTCCTTGGAGTAGGGAGGTGGAGTTTCTCCTACATGTCCTGGGACCCCCGGAGGACAGAGCTGAGAGCTTTAAATTGCAGTACCTGTCCTCATTACAGATGAGAGTGAAGCAGAAGAAACCCTGTAGGGAACTGTGATTCCATTCATTTCAGCTGCTGGCAGGAACTGAGGGTCATCCTGACAGAAGTGGGCAGGGCAGTGATATGGACAGTACGAGAATACACGCCAGGCAATGAGGTGCAGGTCCCAGGCGGGGTGCAGGTGCCAGGGGGGCTCTGAGGACTGGATGGGTAGCAGAATGCAGGACTGCACGGCCAGCTCAGGGCTGGTCCTGGGGTCCTCGGCACCTTCCCATGGAGCACCGGTGCCTCAAAGGCAGAGAATCTATTAGATTTAATTATCTGCTTCACCACAAGCATTGCTTTTAGTAAAATATTGTAAATCAATAACATATAAACACAAACGAGTTTGGGTAATCTTTACCCCAATTCCCACTACACATGTTTATATATTAAATCTAATAGGACCTTAAAAACATGCAGATAAAAAAGGTGAATTGCTATGTATTGTTCTTATAAAAAAATGGAATGATTTTCCCAATTTCTTGAGAAAATCATTTGGTTTTGTCCTTTAATCTATTAATGCTGGGAACAACATTTACAAACTTTCTAATGTCAAATCCTACTTCAATTCCTATAATAAATGCCTTGTATACATACGGATTATCATATTTTAATACACTGCTGGATTCAGTTTGCTAATATTTTATTTAGAGGATATTGTAGCAGTATTCAGGAGTGAGTTTGGCCTGTGATTTTTTTTTTTTTTTTCTTTTGTGTTTGCTTTGTTTCCATGTTCTGTTCCTGTTTTGGCTTGAATAGCAAGGTATACTGGTCTCGTAGAAGAACTGGGGAATATTTTTCCTTCCTATGCTCTGGGAGAATTTGTTTAAGATTAAAAGTTAGGTAGAACTCTCCTGTAACACCATGTTAGCCTGGAATTTTCTCTATAGGAAAATTTGTGACTACTACTTCAATTTATTCAGTACTTCTAATGTTATTCAGACTTTTCTCTAGATTCAGTTTGGCCAAGTTATATTTTCCTAAAATTTCTCCATTTTGTTTAAGTTTTCAGATTTGTTGGTGTAAAATTGTGTTTTATTTTAATCTGTGTTGTATCTGTAGTTATGGCTACTTTAATTCCTAATATTCTTTATTTTTGACTTCTCTTATTTTCTGGATCAATTTTACTAGATGTTTATCTGTTTTATTAATGTTTTCAAAAAGCAATTCTGGCTCTGTCTTCTCTATTGAATATTTATTTATTTGATTTCTTCCCTCTTTATTTTTTTCTTTACATTTACTTTATTTGG
This sequence comes from Balaenoptera ricei, assembly GCF_028023285.1. Taxonomy (NCBI): domain Eukaryota; kingdom Metazoa; phylum Chordata; class Mammalia; order Artiodactyla; family Balaenopteridae; genus Balaenoptera; species Balaenoptera ricei. The sequence continues at coordinate 4,167,973 of NC_082641.1, forward strand.
GTCTATTCAGCAATTTACTTTCTAACATTTTAAGTTGGACGTTTAACTCATTAACATTCAGAGTTCTTTCTTTTTAACAAAAGAGTGTAGGATTAAAATCTTCCCTTTAAGTGTTACCTTATTTGCATCTCACAAGTATTAATGTAGCATTTTCATTATCATACATTTCTGAATAATTCTAAATTGTCATTATAATTTCATTTTTGACCCATGAGTAATTTAAAAGTGGGTCCTTTATTTTTCAACTACATAGAGATCTTTGACTTTTCTCTTTTTCCCTACTAACCTCTAACTTAATTGCATCGTGGTCACACAATATGATCGGTACAATACAAACTATTTGTACATAGTTTGTACAATGTTGAGATTGTTTTATGCCCTAGAGCATGGCCAAGTTTGTAAATGTCTCATGTGTGCTTGAGATGAATGTGATCCTTTAATTCTTGGATGCAGAATTCTGTAAAGTCCATTAAGACATGCTGGTTAATTATCATATTAGTCAGCGTTTTCCAGAGAAACAGAACCAGTGGGAGGTATATATATATGAGGAGATTTATTATAGGAATTGGCTCATACTGTCATGGAGATTGAGAAGTCCCATGGTCTGTGGTCTGCAAGTTGGAGGCCCAGGAAAGCCTGTGATGTAGTTCAGACTGAGCCCGAAGGCCTGAAAACAAGGGAAGCTGATGGCATAATTCCCTGAGTCCAAAGGCCCAAGAGCTAGGAGCTCTGATGTCAAGATGAGGGCAAGAGAAGATGGACATCCCAGGTGAAGAGGAGAGATAATTCTCTCTACTTCCACCTTTTTGTTCTATTCTGGCCCTCACTGGATTGGATGATGTTCACCCACATTAGTGAGGGAGGATCTTCTTTACTGAATCAAATGCTAAACTCTTCCATAAACACGCTCATAGACACGCCCAGAAATAATGTTTTACCAGCTATCTGGGCATCCTTTAGCCCAGTCAAGTTGACATAAAATTAAGCATCACAATTATTTTCTTCAAATCTTCTTTATCTTTAATATTTTCCCCTTTTTGAGCCAATGATAATTGAGAAGTTCTGTTGAAAGATCACATTGTGAGAATAGATTTTCATTTTCTTCCTGTATCTCTATCAATATTTAATTCAAATATTTAGGCACATTGAAAAGATTCACAGAGCTTTTACATTGTTAAATTCTCTTTTTGAATGGATTTTTTCAGTATCATTTTGTAGTGACTCTCTTTGTCGAAAATGCTTTTTGTCTTAACGTTTATCTTAACTGCTATTGATACAGGGACCAAAGGTTTCTTTCTTTATTTTATTTATTTATTTTTTTAGCATAAGTTTTACCATCATCTTTATATTGTGTAATGGCAGTTTTTTTTTTTTTCTTAAACATCATTATTGGAGTATAATTTCTTTGCATGTTTGTGTTAGTTTCTGCTTTATAACAAAGTGAATCAGCAATACGTATATATATACCACCATATCCCCTCCCTCTTGCATCTCCTTCCCACCCTCCCTATCCCACGCCTCTAGGTGGTCACAAAGCATGGAGGTGATCTCCCTGTGCTATGTGGCTGCTTCCCACTAGCTATCTATTTTACATTTGGTAGTGGATATATGTCCCTGCCACTCTCTCACTTCGTCCCAGCTTACCCTTCTCCCTCCCCATGTTCTCAAGTCCATTCTCTATATCTGTGTCTTTATTCCTGTCCTGCCCCTAGGTTCACCAGAACCATTTTTTTTTTTTAAATTTTAGATTCCATATATATGTGTTAGCATACGGTATTTGTTATTCTTTTTCTGACTTACTTCACTCTGTATGACAGACTCTAGGTGCTTCCACCTCACTACAAATAACTCATTTTCATTTCTTTTTATGTCTGAGTAATATTCCATTCAATATATGTGCCACATCTTTATCCATTCATCTGTCGATGGACACTTAGGTTGCTTCCATGTCCTGGCTATTGTAAATAGAACTGCAATGAACATTGTGGTACATGACTCTTTTTGAATTATAGTTCTTTCAGGGTATATGCCCAATAGTGAGATTACTGGGTCGTATGGTAGTTCTATTTTTAGTTTAAGGAACCTCCATACTGTTCTCCATAATGGTGGTATTAATTTGCATTCCCACCAAAGAGTGCAAGAGGGTACCCTTTTCTCCACACCCTCTCCAGCATTTATTGTTTGTAGATTTTTTGATGATGGCCATTCTGACTGGTGTGAGGTGATACCTCATTGCAGTTTTGATATGCATTTCTCTAATGATTAGTGATGTTGAGCATCCTTTCATGTGTTTGTTGGCCATCTGTATATCTTCTTTGGAGAAATGTCTATTTAGCTCTTCTGCCCATTTTTGGATTGGGTTGTTTGTTTTTTTGATATTGAGCTGCATGAGCTGCTTGTGTATTTTGGAGATTAATCCTTTGTCAGTTGCTTCATTTGCAAATATTTTCTTCCATTCTGAGGGTTGTCTTTTCGTCTTGTTTATGGTTTCCTTTGCTGTGCAAAAGCTTTTAAGTTTCATTAGGTCCCATTTGTTTATTTTTGTTTTTATTTCCATTTCTCTAGGAGGTGGGTCAGAAAGATCTTGCTGTGATTTATGTCATATAGTGTTCTGCCTAGGTTTTCCTCGAAGAGGTTTGTAGTGTCTGGCCTTACATTTAGGTGTTTAATCCATTTGGAGCTATTTTCGTGTATGGTGTTAGGGAGTGTTCTAATTTCATTCTTTTACATGTATCTGTCCAATTTTCCCAGCACCACTTATTGAAGAGGCTGTCTTTTCTCCATTGTATTTTTGCTTCCTTTATCAAAGATAAGATGACCATATGTGCATGGGTTTATCTCTGGGCTTTCTATCCTGTTCCATTGATCTATATTTCTGTGTTTGTGCCAGTACCAGACTGTCTTGATTACTGTAGCTTTGTAGTAGAGTCTGAAGTCTGGGAGCCTGATTCCTCCAGCTCTGTTTCTCTTTCTCAAGATTGCTTTGGCTATTTGGGGTCTTTCATGTTTCCATACAAATTGTGAAATTTTTTGTTCTAGTTCTGTGAAGAAAGCCATTGATATTTTTATAGGGATTGTATTGAATCTGTAGATTGCTTTGGGTAGTATAGTCATTTTCACAATGTTGATTCTTCCAATCCAAGAACATGGTATATCTCTCCATCTTTTTGTAGCATCTTTAATTTCTTTCATCAGGGTCTTATAGTTTTCTGCATACATGTCTTTTGTCTCCTTAGGTAGGTTTATTCTTAGGTATTTATTATCTTTGTGCAATGGTAAATGGGAGTGTTTCTTTAACGTCTCTTTCAGATTTTTCATCATTAGTGTATAGGAATGCAAGAGATTTCTGTGCATTAATTTTGTATCCTGCTACTTTACCACATTCATTGATTAGCTCTAGTAGTTTTCTGGTAGCATCTTTAGGATTCTCTATGTATAGTATCATGTCATCTGCAAACAGTGACAGTTTTACTTCTTCTTTTCAGATTAGGATTCCTTTTATTTCTTTTTCATCTCTGATTGCTGTGGCTAAAACTTCCAAAATTTGTTGAGTAATAGTGGTAAGAGTGGGCAACCTTGTCTTGTTCCTGATCCTCGTGGAATTGTTTCAGTTTTTTACTATTGAGAACAATGTTGGCTCTGGGTTTTTCATATACGGCCTTTGTTATGTTGAGGTAAGGTCCGTCTATGCCTACTTTCTGGAGATTTTTTATCATAAATGGGTGTTGAATTTTGTCAAAAGCTTTTTCTTCATCTATTGAGATTATCATATGGTTTTTAAACTTCAATTTGTTAATATGGTGTATCACATTGATTGATTTGCATATATTGAAGGATCCTTGCATTCCTGGGATAAACCCCACTTGGTCATGGTGTATGATCCTTTTAATGTGCTGTTGAATTCTGTTTGCTAGTATTTTGCTGATGATATTTGCATCTGTGTTCATCAGTGATATGGGTCTGTAGTTTTCTTTTTTTGTGACATCTTTTTCTGTTTTTGGTATCAGGGTGATGCTGGCCTCATAGAATGAATTTGGGAGTGTTCCTCCCTCTGCTATGTTTTGGAAGAGTTTGAGAAAGATAGGTGTTAGCTCTTCTCTAATGTTTGATAGAATTCCCCTGTGAAGACATCCTGTCCTGGGCTTTTTTTGTTGGAAGAGTTTTTATCAGAGTTTCTATTTCAGTGTTTGTGATTGGTCTGTTTATAGTTTCTATTTCTTCCTGGTTCAGTTTTGGAAGGTTGTGCTTTTCTAAGGATTTGTCCATTTCTTCCAGGTTGTCCATTTTTTGGCATACAGTTGCTTGTAATAATCTCTCATGATCCTTTGTATTTCTGCAGTGTCAGTTGTTACTTCTCCTTTTTCATTTCTAATTCGTTGATTTGGGTTTTCTTCCTTTTTTTCTTGATGGGTCTGGCTAATTGTTTATCAATTTTGTTTGTCTTCTCAAAGAACCAGCTTTTAGTTTTACTGATATATGCTATTGTTTCCTTTATTTCTTTTTCATTTATTTATTTCTGATCTGATCTTTATGATTTCTTTCCTTCTGCTAACTTTGGTGATTTTTTTCTTCTTTCTCTAATTGCTTTAAGTGTAAGTATAGGTTGTTTATTTGAAATTTTTCTTGTTTCTTGAGGTAGGATTGAATTGCTATAAACTTCTCTCTTAGAACAGCTTTTGCTGCATCCCATAGGTTTTGGACCGTCGTGTTTTCATTGTCATTTATTTCTAGGTATTTTTTGATTTCCTCTTTGATTTCTTCAGTGATCTCTTGATTATTTAGTAGTGTATAGTTTAACCTCCATGTGTTTATATTTTTTACAGTTTTTTTCCTGTAATTGATATCTAGTCTCATAGCATTGTGGTCTGAAAAGATACTAATATGATTTCAATGTTCTTAAATTTACCAAGGCTTGATTTATGACTGAAGATGTGATCTGTCCTGGAGAATGTTCCTGAGCATTTGAGAAGAAAGTGTGTTTTGTTGTTTTTGGATGGAATGTCCTATAAATATCATTTAAGTCCATGTTGTTTACTGTGTCATTTAAAGCTTATGTTTCCTTATTTATTTTCAAGTTTGTTGATATGTCCATTGGTGAAAGTGGGGTGTTAAAGTCCCCTACTATGACTGTGTTACTGTCGATTTCCCCTTTCATGGCCGTTAGCATTTGCCTTACGTATTGACGTGATCCTATGTTGGGTGCGTACTTACAATTGTTATATCTTCTTCTTGGATTGATCCCTTGATCATTATGTAGTGTCCTTCTTTGTCTCTTGTAATAGTCTTTATTTTAAAGTCTATTCTGTCTGATATGAGAATTGCTACTTCACCTTTCTTTTGATATCCATTTGCATGGAATATCTTTTTCCATCCCCTCACTTTCAGTCTGTATGTGTCCCTAGGTCTGAAGTGGGTCTCTTTTAGACAGCATATATACAGGTCTTGTGTTTGTATCCATTCAGCCAGTCTATGTCTTTTGGTTGGGGCATTTCATCCATTTACATTTAAGGTAATTATCAATATGTATGTTCCTATTACCATTTTCTTAATTGTTTTGGGTTTGTTATTGTAGGTCTTTTCTGTCTCTTGTGTTTCCTGCCTATCGAATTTCCTTTAGCATTTGTGGTAAAGCTGGTTTGGTGGTGCTGAATTCTCTTAGCTTTTACTTGTCTGTAAAGGTTTTAATTTATCCATTGAATCTGACTGAGATCCTTGCTGGGTAGAGTAATCTTGGTTGTAGGTTTTTCCCTTTCATCACTTTAAATATGTCCTGCCACTCCCTTCTGGCTTGCAGAGTTTCTGATGAAAGCTCAGCTGTTAACCTTATGGGGATTCCCTTGTATGTTATTTGTTGCTTTTCCCTTGCTGCTTTCAACAATTTTTATTTGTATTTAATTTTTGATAGTTTGATTAATATGTGTCTTGATATGTTTCTCCTTGGATTTATCCTGTATGGGACTCTCTGCACTTCCTGGACTTGATTGACTATTTCCTTTCCCATATTAAGGAAGTTTTCAACTATAATCTCTTCAAATATTTTCTCAGTCCCTTTCTTTTCCTCTTCTTCTTCTGGGACCCCAATAATTCAAATGTTGGTACATTTAATGTTGTCCCAGAGGTCTCTGAGACTGTCCTCAATTCTTTTCATTCTTTTCTTTTTATTCTGCTCTGTGGTAGTTATTTCTACTATTTTGTCTTCCAGGTCACTTATCCGTTCTTCTGCCTCAGTTATTCTGCTATTGATTCCTTCTAGAGAATTTTAAATTTCATTTATTGTGTTGTTCATCACTGTTTGTTTGCTCTTTAGTTCTTCTAGGTCCTTGTTAAATGTTTCTTGTATTTTCTCCATTCTATTTACAAGATTTTGGATCATCTTTACTGTCATTATTCTGAATTCTTTTTCACGTAGACTGCCTATTTCCTCTTCATTTGTTTGGACTGGTGGGTTTTACCTTGCTTCTTCATCTGCTGTGTGTTTCTCTGTTTTCTCATTTTACTTAACTTACTGTGTTTGGGGTTTCCTTTTCGCAGGTTGCAGGTTCGTAGTTCCAGTTGTTTTTGGTGTCTGCCCCCTGTGGCTAAGGTTGGTTCAGTGGGCTGTGTAGGCTTCCTGGTGAGGGAAGTGGTGCCTGTGTTCTAGTGGATGAGGCTGGATCTTGTCTTTCTGGTGGGCAAGTCCACCTCTGGTGGTGTGTTTTGGGGTGTCTGTGACCTTATTACGATTTTTGGCAGTCTCTCTGCTAATGGGTGGGGTTGTGTTCCTGTCTTGCTAGTTGTTTGGCATGGGGTGTTCAGCACTGGAACTTGCTCATCGTTGAGCAGAGCTGGGTCTTAGCATAGAGGCAGAGATCTCTGGGACAGCTCTTTCCGATTGATATTACATGGGGCTGGGAGATCTCTGGTGGTCCAACGTCCTGAACTGGGCTCTCCCACCTCTGAAGCTCAGGCCTGTCACCGGGCTGGAGCACCAAGACCCTGTCAGCCACACAGTTTTTAATTCTTCTGATTTTCCACAGTTCTACTTCCATCTGTGTTTCAGCCAGTCACACAGCTGCTAGTGTTGGAGGGTCTCCTGCCGAGGCGGGTGTTGGCTGTTGCTCTCTGTGGGAACAAGGACACTGGCAGCAGAAATTCTGGGAAGTACTCTTTGGTGTGAGCCCTCCTGGAGTCTTGATAATATAGTTTTTCTTTTTGCAATAAATCTTTTCAGCAGCAGTGAGCAGAGCCAGGAATATATTTGGTCTACAAAATAATGTCAAACACAGTCCTCTTAAGTTCTGACTGCAGCATCTATAAAATAAAATTATAATGATGGAGCAGAAAAGGAAATTAAAAAACAGAATTTTGGAGGCAAGAAGACATATAGTCAACTGGCAATCAAATTGGAAAACTGAAAAAACCTCAATATTAAGCCAACTGTGGAGAAAGCTAGCTTAAGATTCATCAAAATGTCCAGGAATTGATGAAACCCTCTGAAAGTGGGGGGTGAAGAGAACGCTGGCACAAGGAGACAGGTTGAAGGATGTGGGAAAAGTGGTCGGGTCCCTATAGCCCCTCTCCTGTGCCATATACTTGCGCCAGCTGCTTGTCCCCCACCCTGGCAGAAGTCTGGAATTTTATTCTCTGGAGAGGGTAAAATGCGTGTCTCTGTGTCTGATACACTCAAACATAGTCACGGATGTATTCTTTCAGAAGCAGAAACACTCACGACTGACTCACACAGGATACGTGAGATTTTCTCCAACAGGCATTCGGAAAAAAGAAAAGAAATATGAGTCTCGACCACCCTCCTTCTACTGACCCAGTAAACTCCCACTTACATTGTTTTAAACCACTAATGTTGTTGCAAGTGTTACAGCAGCAATAAGAAACAAATGCAAGTGTGTTCCATGGTGTATTATTTAATGTAGCTTTTTAATTTCCCCCAAGAAAACTGTGGTTCAGCTTTTACCTCACAGGAACAGGCATGACAGAGCATCCCAGGCATGTGAATTAGTGGTGTATTGATGTAGTGCTGCAGAGACACTGACGCTATGAGGGGACCAACAGAGAAATTAAGCTTTTATTAAAATTTCATAGAGGCATGACATCAGAGTAGACCCTTTCCAAATCAACTGGATGGAAGGCAGAGGGTGGCAAAGTATGTCCTCTTGGTTCAGACACTGTCCTCCAGGCTTTGCCCTTTCACATGTTCTGTGGCTGCTCAGCTTTGTGCACATGTGGCATTTCATGGTCATGAATCCCAATCGTCCAGTTTTCCAAAACCCCCTGTAGTCTCTAAACCTCTAAAGGGCAGGCATTATGTCTTATTCAGTGTTATGTTTCGACTGTAGTGAGAACGACAGAATGGATAATCAATAAATATTGGCTGAAGTGAATTTAATTAAGAAGAGTGGAATGGATTGAGGAACTGAAGACCTCTCAGGGGAAATTGGTAGGGAAACTTAATAATGTTTTGTGTTCACTATAATAAATAATAAGTCATAAGCTAAAGGAAAACAATATTGGCTATGGTCCACTTTTAAAGAGCAAATACTCAACAAGTTATATTTATTAGTATTATTGTTGATTTATTATTACAAAATCTCTGCAGACTCTAGGCCACTGGCTCTGTTTCTCTTCAAATTCCAATGTCCACTCTGTTCCCTGTCCCCTCTCCCCTACATAGACCGAAATGTCATTTGAAAAATATTAAAATTCAAGTTCTTGTGGATTGTGGGAAATGTAGAGGGAGAAATTTACGTATGCTAGAATTTTTCAAGGAGAAAATAGTTTTTGTTTAGGGAGTGAGATATACAGATACAGATGATATAGGTATGATATATGTTCTAGGAGCCTATTTTCTACTTTAATTTTAGGGCGATTCAGAAGGAAAAGGGAATCTGTAGAGTTCATGATGATGTATCACTAAGGGAATGAAATGAAACAAGAGAGCTGGCGTTAGAGCATTAAGGCAAAGTGTCCAATGAAGATTGGGGATGGGGGATATTTCGTGGAAGCTAGAAATAAATTAGAAAAAGTCAGAGGTCAGAATCAGGTGAGATGAGGTGCAGAACTAACTGGGGTCAAGACAAGTGTTTGGTCCAAAATTAGGTGGAAGACAAGACCTGGGAACCATGTTGGGGGCAGAAGCTCCTGGCCTAGCAAGACGGGGGATGTCCAGGAGCACTGTGAGGGGACTCAGGAAGCGGGACCAGTGATGCAAGGGGTGCCCCTCTCTGCTCTGCTCCATGCTGTTCATGTCTCCTGGGAGGTAGGGGTTAATTTCCACAAGCTTAACCTTGACTCTGATGAAGAAGAGTGAGGAGATACCTGGGAGTACCTGGTGAGGTGACAAGTTTGGGACAAGAGACAGATGTACTGGTAGAAGGTCAGGCAGCAGTGGACAAAGGTCGTGGGATGGGCGTGGCCATGTGGAGAAGGCTTGCAAAGCTCATCTTGGAGACCTGCTTAATCAAAAAGTGTGAACCACCCAATGCTGACATTTTTTAGCACAATAAAGATCTCCATAACAAACAAACAAAATGTTCAAAATAAGCAGAAAGTTTCCTGGACATATTTGAACATAAGCAACAAGAAGTCATTTAACTAAGACAGAGAGCAAGAAGCAAATAACAAAGTTCTTAATTCAGACTTAAAATAAAATGAATGTTTTAAGGTATCCTTTTTTCTGTAAAACTTTTGGACATTGAATTCCAGCTAATAGAGCAGAAAGAACTTAAAGAGTATGGTAAAATAAAACAGATCTCAGGTACCTAAAAATATCTTTGAATAAAATAAGCAGAAAGTCTCTGAAGAGAAGTCAGTGTCAGCAGTATTTATAAGTTGGCACTTACGAGCTCTTTAATAGGAACGTTTCTGCGCTGGTTCAGCATTCATTACTACAGTTCCGTGGAAGGCGACATAAATAATTGCATCAGACCTGAAAATATTTTGCTTTCGTAGATGTCTACTCATTTTGAAATTAACGTATAGCAAATGAAGACAATTTGTGTTAATGCATGCTCTGCCCATAATTTATTTTTGTCAGCTCTTTCTAGAATTAAATGTTCTTAGCAAATTTGCCATCGTAGCATAAACATTGTAGTAGGCAATTCTAAACTACAGTGCTCGGAAACCAGATATATTTTAATCATCAACCTTTTCCTGCAAAATTTAGTTTGCATAGCTGAAATCAGGGACATGAAGCCCTATCCCCTAGCCTTCTCCTGCTCTTTTTCTATTTTTCTATATCGTGAAAGGAACTGAATTATCGGTTCTGGTTCTGGATGCAATAGCCCAAGGAACAGAGTTTTTCTTTTCAATATGCAATGCTTGTTGACAATTGATGCGTCTTTGCCTATGCTCTTGGTCACTTGGACCAGTTATCTCCATGCACAATGCATAAGTGGGGACTTTGTAATATCCCTGTTTGTCTTCCACTGTGGGAATCTTACTGTTATTCTGAACTGAATGCTTGAGTCAAAGCTAGGACTTACATTTATTTTTGTACTTCATTTGAAGAGCACCTGTTAAACAAACTTGTAGTGGAAATAATATTTCAAGCAAATACTCAGAGTGCTTAGATGAACACTGTTTTCAAGCAGCTTCAAGTGTCTAGAAGCACCTATTTACTTGTAAACACTTGGCATTCTAATTGGAAGTTACTCTTCTTTCTTTATTAAGTAGTTTCCTTATGAAACCCTTTAAGATGCATTGTTTCAAGTGTGGCTTTGTTTAATATCTGCACATATGAAAGTAACAAAATAAGGCTCCTTGAGAATATTTTAAAATTCAACTTCCAACTAGATAAAATGGGGGCTATCTGATTAATGTACGTATGTATTAATTCACTCTGTAAATACCTATATGTTGAGGGGCTGCTCTGTGCCAGGCACGTGGGCACATGGGGAGGGAAACCTTTATCACCTCAACCTTTATCTGACTTGCAGTAATTCAGGTGTAACGTGTGAAGGTTCCAGTGGAGATGCAAAGATGCAAGTATGAAGCTTTATCTTCCTTCCTCAAGGAGGCCATGATAAATGAGAAGAGTGAAATACATTTGTACAAATAATTAAAATATGAGCTCTGCTTTATGTTTTGCAAATACCCCTCTAATACTATCTCCAACTACCTAGCAGTTCTTCTGGTCTTTCCCCATCCTGTTGAAGTGGGTACCATTAATATTCTCATTTTCAAGAGAGTTTAAGGAACATGATGCTAGAAGGGAGCAGGGCCAGCACACGTCCTGCTGACTTTCACACAAGGCTGTCTGTCTTCATGGAATAAATGGCAATTGCAGAGATGTTCAAGCTCTCTGCTCTCAAGACCCCTTGCTCCCTTAACTTGTACTGAGGGCTCTCTAAATTCAGCTGCACAAATAAAACTAATGTAAACTTTGCCAAGGAAATACTCATGACCGAAGTGATCTAGATTTTAACTACTACTGCTGAGAATTGCTGTTTACAACGTTAGTAAAACTGTGACCTTTATAAAATATTTATTTATGCAGTTTAAAATGGCAAAGTAAAACCATTACATGTTAACAGACATAATATGTTTTTGTCAAAAATAACTATATTTTCTAAAACAACCAAAAATTAGTGAGAAGATGGAATTGTTTTACATTTTTACAAATTTTTTTATTCTCCAGCTTAATAGCAGACAGCTGGATTCTCAAACTGCTTCTGGATTTAATCTACTGAGATGCCACAAATCATGTAGCCTCTAAATATTTCCACTACACACTTGTGAAAGAATGAGTTTTTTAAAGGCAAATAACATCTTAGTATTATTAAGTTGTTGTTATTAAGGAAATGTTTTCGACTTTGCAGATCCCTCAGAGGTCTCAGGACTGGTTCCCAGGCCACGGGTTGAGAACCATTCACTTATTGATTGCTACCACGCATTCTTGGTTCCATTGCTACTAAGAGAGACATCAAAAGTCTCAAAAGCAGTGAAAGAAGATTGCCATGGGATTTAATTTTTTCCCAACTTTTTATTAAAAATTTTTCAAACAGTGAAATTGACTGGATTTTGTCATGCATGCCCATCTACCCACCACCCAGGTTCTACCATTAACATTTTACTATTCTTACTTTTTCACACATGCGGACATCAATCCATCCTTCCCTCCATCCATCAAACTATTTTCTTTCTGATACATTTCAAAACATATTGCAGACATCAGCACACTTCCCACTAAAAACTTCAGCATCTATAGGATTAACTCAATATTTGCATACATGTTTTTTATGTAAATTTTACTGATAGTGAAATGCACAGTCTTCAGCGTACAGTCACTTAGTTTTGGTAAACACATGTACCTCTGTAACCCAAACCCTTGTGAAGATATAGAACATAACCATCACCCCAGAAAGCCCTAATGTTGCTTCTCAGTCAATTCGCATCTACATTCCCACAGGTGTAACCACTATTCTGATTTTTTCTACCATCGATTAGTTTTGCCTGTCATAGAACTTCATAGAGCATGTACCCTTGCATAAGACTTCTTTCACTTTACATGATGTTGTTTACAATCAATCCGTGTTATTTCATGTGTTACTAGTTTGCTCCTTTTTTTGCTCAGTATAATTCCATAGTAGGAGAATATAATTCCATTGTATAAATGCACCAGAATTTTTTCCCTTTTTTTACTGATGGCCACTTACACTATGTCCAGTTTTCATCTATTTTGAGTAGAGCTGCTATGAACACTTTTTGCACAAATGTTTTTGTGCACACATATCCTCATTTCCCTTTGGTAAGTGCCCAGGTATGGAATGCCTGAGAATGTTTAGTGTGTAAGAAAACTGCAGGAACTTTTCTAAAGTGGTTGTACCATTTTTCCCCACCAATAATGTATGAGAGTTTCGGTTGTTCCAAGTCCCCACCAACATTTGCTGTTTGGGGTCTTTTAAAAATGTTTGACATTTTAGTGAGTATGCAGCGGTCTCGTTGTAGTTTTAATTTGCAGTTTTCTGATGACTGATGATGTTGAAGACTTTGCATGTGCTTTTGGTCATTTACTTGGGGTATTTCTGATTTGCTTTTTCCTGGGGGAAGCTGAGAAGTTTTCATGGAAGAGATGGAGGAGGCTTCCACATGGGAAATCAACCAGGAAGATATCATGGTAGATTAAAAAAAAAAAAAAAAAGGCAGAAATGGTAAACTACCGGGAGTGTCCAAGGAACAGAGAGGAATTTGGATTTGGCTGGAGAGTCAGGCTGCATTTTCCTTACAAGGGAGTCATGCGAAGGGCCCTGAAGGATGATTGGCGATCTATACAAGGTCATCAAGTATGTTAAATGGGGAAATTCAGAAACTTAAGTTTATTTGGTAATTCAGAGTTAATAAAAATTTTGAGCAGAAGAATTAGACGATTGGATTTTTCTGTGCATAAAATAGGTGGAGGGGAGAAAGAATAATGTCCAGTGGCCAGTTAAGAGATTAGCGGAACAGTGGAAAGAAGGGAGGTGAGTCGGGAGGTGAGTCAGAATCAGAGACAGACTTGAGTCAGGTGGTAGCATCAGGAATGGAAGGGAAACAGTGGGTGCAGGTCATCGGAGGAGAGTCCATGACTGTTAAAAATGATTAAAGGAGACAATTTTAGTGATGCAAGCAATCTTTTTCAACACTTCATGCAGTGGAAGTCTCCTTTCAGAGAACTGAAAAATGGGGCTGAAGGCAGGAAGCTCTTATAGGATGAAGAATAAAGAACAAGGAAGAGAAAAATAGAATACCTGATTGGCTGGGGCCACATGGTCAACCTTATTTGGAGTGAGAAAGCCCAGAGTTGACTTGCATTTGGGGATTGGCTGACAGGATGCACTGTGTTTCTGGTCAAGCGGAGCATTTACGGGGACAGGAAAGTTACCTAATTTTTGTTTCACTGATGTGGCACCCCAGGCAGGAATAACTCCATCTTGGGTCTAGAAATTTATTTCAACATGACAGTGGGTCAGGGCACCAGAAGGAGACTTCATGACACTCTTAATGAGATGTTTGGGGCAAAGAAAAGGAAGTCCCAGAAGTGAATCTGCGGCTTTCAGCCCAGATTGACAGGGACGATAATGGTGTCATTGCCATAAATAAATGAGCATACTTGTTCAAAGCAGAAGACCTGATTGAAAGCCAGCTCTCATTTCTGGGTGAGTGACCATGGGAAAGTTATTCAACCTAACAAGACCACAATTTATTCATTATAAAATTAACACAGTGAGATCACCTACTTCATAATGCTATGGTGATTACTTCACTTAATCTATTTATTCCTTTGATAAGTATTTATACTCCTGAAATGCAGAGAAGAATGAGTAATACACTGTAAGCACTCAGTAAATGTTAAGTCTCATAATAATACACAGGAAATTGAGACTTGTTGTTGAGCGGGGGAACTCACTTATACACATTCTGCATTAGAATTACACTTTACCTCTGACAAGGCACTTTTGCCTGTGTTATTCCATCTAATCCTATTCCCTGGGATCTGGGTATTGTTATCCCAATTTAACTCACCTATGGTAGAAGAAAGAGATGAAGAAGTGAGAATCATCTGAAACCATGACCCAGAGGAAGCTCAGCTGGGGAGGGGGAATCATGAAGAGAAGATGTGGATGGAACATGGAGAGGCCTGGATCTGGACAGAGGTGTCCAGGATAGGAGGCACGCACAATGTCCAGACTCAGACACGGGGCCTCTTGTTAATTAGAATAACCATTCCAGCCCCCCATGCTTGATTCCCCAAGCAGGATTCACTTTCTCTCCACTAAGGACCGAGGATTTCTTCTTTCCCATGTCGATGCCCCTTTTTGAGTTCTCCTGCTTCCTTCTGCCAAGACTGAAATGGGACACATTGACTCTCCTATGAAGACAGATGTTCCTACAGGTGAGATCTTGACCACGTGGTTCTAAATAACAAAGTAACCAGATAATCTACCAAGTCTGGATGGGTTAGCACCATTACCCTACCGGGAAATAGACCTAAAACTACCAAACAAAGAAAGTTTTATTCAATATGGGAGAACCTCTGTACATAAAAGAAGCTTAAGTAATCCCCTTGCATTGTGTATAAGACTTGAATTAAAACAGGACTTCTCAGAAAAATAAATAAATCGTCTTCAAAACCATAGTTCAGAACACAAAAAATAGAACCATAAGAGGGGTAATCACTGATGATGCCTCAGATGTCCTGTTTATTATAAATGGTTTCTGAGAGCAGAATGTTTTCAACAACTCAGCGTCATGGTCTGAAATGGAATTCTCTGAAAAACAAGTCAGTTAGCGTTTATCCAGAGATATTGACTGAGATATATACAATATTTATTTGACAGACCAATCTCTATACATCTGTCAAGGAGGGATTTTTGTACTTATCTCTTCAGATAAAAATAACTTTTGACCTCAATTCGGGAGACTGCAGTCTCCATCATTATTTTCTAGGTGACAGTGACCTTGCTTGACCTTCTGCCCTGCAGGGCAGGATGATTCTCCAGGAACCACGTGACCTTTCTTTCTTCTCTCATTCGGTTTCTGAGTCTTGTAATCAGCAGAATAATGATCCAGATATAGATTGTGTGATCTTCTATGCAAATAAAAAAAAAAATGTGTGGGTTTTTTTTTTTTTTTTTTTTTTTCCAGTAAGCTTGACTTGCTAAATAGAGCTGGCTTCACCACTTAGGATTCTGTAATGAGAGAAACTGGCTTCAAGTTCAAAGAGAAAGTATCTTTAACTGTATTGTATCGTAAAGGGCTAGTCCAGGCATATCTCCTGGAGCTAACAGAGGATCAAGAGCCAAGTGGAATCCAAAGGCCGTTTTCAACTATTTATGTACATCGTGTCTGCTAACATCCTACTCTGCAGAGCAGCCAGACGGCCATAATCAAGGGGTAAGGAAATTAATGAAATAAACTATGCCTCTTTAGTGAGAAAAATACAAAACTTTGTGTCAAGGGCTTGAATACAGGGACAGGTGCAGAATAGGAGTGGTTAGTACTCTCAGCATTCCTCTGTTCACCCTCTGACCAAGATTACTTACACACCTCTGGTGGCAGGTCGGGTTCCCTGCAACAGACTCTGAGCAGAGATTTGTGTTCAGGGACTGCTCTCAGGAATAGCCCCTGAAAGGGAGTGAGAGAAGCAGACAGGAATAAGCAGAAGGTAAATTTTAAATGCACTGCATTTGCAAAAGCAGTCACCTTTCAGAGTTTTCCCCAACTTGAGGGAAAGGAGCTTGGCCTTTCTAACCCCTTGGGTTAGACAGCTCCCTTCAGAATAATTCCTGAAGATGAATACAGCTGTGAGTCAGCATCTCACACTCAAGACAGCCTAGAGATTTCACTGTATCTGGTTAGTCTCATTTCCTGGGGAGAGTTGAAGGAAGGATATTAGTGTGACAAACTAAAACCTCCGACACTGCAGTGGGTTTAGGATGACAACTGATACTTTCCATCTGTTAGGGACTCAATTTTGTGTCCTGCCAACAGATTTATTTGTCAAAGTCCTAGGTGCCCACTGTGATGATATTTGGAGGTGGGGCCTTTGGAGGTGAATAGGTTTAGATGAGGTAATGAGGATGAGGCCCCATGATGGGATTGGTGCCCTTATGAGAATAGAAAACATAGAGCTTTCTTCTTCTCTCTCTCTGTACCATGTCAGGACACAATGAGAAGGTGATTGTCTACAAGCCAGGAGGAGAAGCCTCGCTGTGAGAACCGAATCTGTTGACAACATCATCATGGATGTCCAGCCTTCAGAACTATGAGATTCCTATTGTTTCAGCCACTCAGTCAATGGTATTTTATTATGGTAGCTTGAGCTGACTAATACATCATCTCTCTCTCCTTCTACCCATTCTATATTCTTTTATTCTGAACAAGTATCTCTAGCAACCTAGGTGGCTTCCTGGGAGTGTGGCCCAGACCCAGGGATTGAACCCGGGTCGTGGCAGTGAAAGCCCAGAATCCTAACAACTGGAACACCAGGAACTCCCATAGCACATTTTCTTTATTACTTCTCCAAAAAGGAAGATACCAGGTACTTGAAACAATTGTGTTATCTGCTTGGAAAATATTGTTTATAAAGTCATAAACACTGACTGAACAGGGATCAGATTGCAATGTGATTTTCCAAGACACATTTCATTTAGCAGCCATTCCAGCTGGAGTGTCAGGACCTTTGGATACTGGTCCATATCAAGGAAGGTCCAGTGAACTAATTGGAAAGCCATTCTAGACCACTTATTTTAACATATTTTAAAAGTATGTAGTAGTTGAGGAAAGTGGAAAGCATTTTGGAATTTGCTGTGGGATGAACAGTGGAGGAGCAATAATCCATTTAGGTCTAAGGGGCTCTCAACCTTGAAGGTGACTTAAACCATTTCATATGTTAAACCCCTACACTATTCTTATTTCCTTGACGATCTTAATGCTATTTGACTTCAAAATCCTATTAAAAGCCCATTCCATCTACTCAACAATTTCTCCCATTTCCTTGATTCACAGATGCATGCTTTATCTTTTTAATAATGCCAAAGAAATAATAATCAGGTGAATGCCTAGTAATTTCATAATGCTAAATAAAACTTAAAACTGTTTTGTGTCTTTTGGAATTATATGGTATTCATTAAAGCCACCATTGATAAAAGGTTTTGCTTGAGATTTGTTTTAAAAATCCATAGGAAGGTTTTAAGAGTAGTTAGTATCTCTACACTTCATTTCTTACCCAAGCTAAAAATCCATTTGAAACTAAAATCCTTGCCAGGGCCAAGAGCACAGGAAAGGCCCCACTTAAATAGGCTGTAGGAGAGAAAGAGACTCAGGCTCTTAGGCTGGCATTGTGGGGACACAAAGTCATGAAGACAATGGGTTGGGGCAGCAGACACCATGAAATGAAAAGAAGAATGATGGGCCATCTCATCTTCCCCCACTGGAGTTCTTAGTCTCTGTTTTATTTTCTATGAAATTCCATCTTGCTGCAAAACATGGAAATTGAGCAATTAGAGGCTCCCAAAACAATATTGTTTTGACATGAATATACTCACAAGTCATCCTGGGCCACGTGGCTCTTACACCAGAAATAAGACCCACAGACAAGACCCTGGACTGAGCAAAGCCAGGAAGACAGTCCCTGCAGCACACTGAAGTCTTTACTCATCAGGGGCACCTTTCAAAAATATATCTGCCACAGAGACAGAGAATGGACATGTGGACATGGGGTGGAGGGGAAGGGGAAGGTGGGACAAATTGAGAGATTAGGTTTAACATAAGTACACTACCATGTGTAAACTTGATAGCTAGTGGGAACCTGCTGTATAGCACAGGGAGCTCAGCTCGGTGCCCTGTGACGACCTAGGTGGGTGGGAGGGAGGTCCAAGAGAGAGGGGATATATGTGTACATATAGCTTATTCATTTCATTGTACAGCAGAAACTAACACAACACTGTAAAGCAATTATACTCATATCTATCTATCTATCTATCTATCTATCTATCTATCTATCTATATATCTGCCATCTAGTGTCAAGTGTTCTGTACAGGGAAACAATGTTGCACAGCCCTCATCCTTAACATGTAAGGATTAGTTTGTTTTTCATTCAGCCATTAATGGTACTACTCCAAGTTGTAGTCCTCAGTAAGTTACACTAAGACTCTGTCCACCTATTATCTTTCCATCTATCTGTCTATCTGCCTTCGTACTTATCTACCTGACTGTCTAAATATATCCCTTTACCCTTTGGAAATACTTTGTAGAATTTAATCATGTCCTCAGAAACATTGCACTTATATGTTGTAAAAATTATGAAACTCATAAGCCTAGTGTCAATCACGTTCTTTAAACACCAGTGTTACAAAGCGTTCGGCAATATATGAAGACTGTTATTATGTTGTTTCTTTGCTCTTTGTTTTCTGACTTCAGTAATTCTAGCTCTACCCTGTGATTTCCTATGCAGCTCATTGGCTTTTCCTACTCAGTGTGATGCTTGTACTTACAAGATCCCTGTGTTCTATGCTGTACAACTTAAAGAATTCAACTCAAGAGACACGTATTCGGTTTGTGCCAGGCAACATAAGAACACGGAACGACACTCTGGGAGCTAGCAATCCACAAAGCAGGAGCAGAGAGGGAAGAGCCAAGAATAAGCAAGAAATGTAGCAGTGAAGGAGCCACCAGGGCTACGGAGCAAAGCTTACCAGCCCGGGGGGTTTATGAAGCTTAGGCCTTTGAGAGATGAATTGGCTCATAGGAGGCACTGATGGGTAATTCAGGAGAGGCCACAACAAACAGAAGAAAGACAGCAGTGGAACTGGGAATGGTGAGCATTCCCCCAACTAGGGAAGCAGGGCATCCAAAGAGGAGTAAGAGAAGACGATGTGAAGGTAGGCTTGTTACAAAGGGAAGTGGGGTGAGAAGGAAGATAGATAGAAAAAAAAGAGTAAGACATTTTCTTTGTCAATTGCTGCATAACTAACCACCCCAAACCTTAGTGGCTTAACATACAACAGCCCAAACAAAAATATGTTTTACTATGTCTCTTGATTTTATAATTGATTGGGCTCAGCTGGGAAACTCTTCTGCTCCACATGATTTCAGCTGTAGACATTTGGAGGCTGTAGACATTTGGGGGCTTACACCAGGCTGGAACATTCAAGATGGCTCGCTGACTTGGTTGATTGTTGTTGCTGCCAGCTGGGAGCTCAGGTGCATCAGTGTGGGACCTCCGTGGTCCTTCTTGCTGGCTTTTTTTTAAATGGATGCTTGGGTTGCCTCATGGTGTGCCACCTGAATTCCGAGGAGGAGAGTTCCAACAGGGCAAGTCCCAATGTGCAAGTGCTTATCCGGTCTCCTGTTGCATCAACCCTGGTTGATGCAACAACCAGGGTTGGCCATGTCTGGTCATATAGCAATTGGCCATATCTGGTCACATAGCAATACCCAGTCACATGGAGGAGGCCACACATGAATGTGGGTACCAGAAGACATGGCACATTACAGCCTATCAATGTACTGACTACCAGAGGTCAAGTTAAAGGCTTCAGAGAAAAAAACTCTTTAGGATCCCAAACAGGTGAAGGAAACAGAAAAGGAAAAACTGAATCCAATAGTTTGTAAGCTCACAATAGACAGCACGCAGGAGCAAAAGGAGTGAAGGTTCTTACTTGGGTAACTGACAGGATGGTCATGTCAGTAACATATAGGTTAAGAATTGATTTTGATCAAGCACCTTAGGAGAGTCTACTTATTTATACCCCATTCCAAACAGATGAACATCTGGTCAACCTGTGAAGATATTTTCTCATCTAAATGGCTCACAGGACATATAAACCCTTCAAATCTCAGGCTGTAAGAAATGTCATAACTTTTTTTTTTTTTTTTCTATAGCTACTCACAACCCCCATTGTGAGGGGACAGCTGAAATATGTCGGTTCTGGTGTCTTCCTCTTCGCAGTGTTGCATCATGGTGCCTATCTTCCAAGTACCGACAGACGGTGCTGGCTGGTCGGGACCTTCTGTTCCTTGGTCATTACCAAGCAGGGCTCAGTCATCTCATATGATTTGCCTGCCCTTCATCCAGCCTTTCTCAGTCTACTTCAGTGGAAATGACCCTCACCTGGGGTTAGCTTTCACATTGCGTGACATTGAGTAAGTCCTCTGTCACCAATTTATCAAGTGAGGGAACTTGACATGGTAATTTCCAATCTTCCCTTGATGGAAATCTATGATTTCAGTGTAATAAAACATTATAAGTAATCACTTAATGCCAACCTCCATGTCTGTATAAAGTCAAACCAAAAAAAAAAAAAAAAAAAAAGAAACATGAACTTGACCAGGAAGACTAAATTTAGTTACCCCAAATAAAAGTTTTACTATTTATAAAACTGCTAATCATGCATCATGTTTAGATGGGAAAAGTTTATTCACAATGAAAATGTGTATATTAGCAGCCAGTTTTGGCCTCTATGGATTAAAATTCCAGATAGGGCTTTTCCCCATCCAAATCATTCAACCCACTTCCAAACGACAGTTATAATAATATAATGGCATCTGGAATGCACAGAGTATTTGCCTTCCTGTAAATATCAAAAACTCATATGAAATGATGGAAGATTAAAATCTATAAGCGGCCAACATAACAAAACATGCAGGTTTTCTCTTTGAGTTTTTATGCTGCCTCCTAAAATATGTTGAATGACATTGTACATGAGCAAAAGCATTGAAAAGCTTTGGGTTTTTTTCATAGGTAGAAGCAGAAATATATAATATTTTCTCCTTTAAACCTGAAAACCAAATCTTTTTAACCTTGTTCTTTCCTTCATCCTGATTGGTTAATTAGGGTCATTGAGAAAAAAAAACCCAAAAAACAACACTGAACATAAAAAAATAAACAACTGTGGACACTTTCAAATTATGTCTCTGGGAAATGGCTCCATATGGCCCCTAGACCCTATGCAGTAGTCAGGATTTAGATTGTGGTAAATATTACAAACTTTTGGAAGAAAATGGAGTCTATATAAGGGAAGAGAGCTTTAACAATCTCAATGTCACTTAAATATAGGATAGATAGATAGTGATCCATTCTAGGACATGTTCTCCTTAATTTTTAAAATGATACCAAATTACTCTTATAGTAATTATTTTTAAGTATCTATTTTAAATGTGATACACTTAGATCTCATTTAAAGGAGTACTTGGAAATGACTGCTGAAACATTGCCTCTGGGTAAGTAATGAAGTTCTAATCTCAAAGAATATAAATTATAGTTTCATTTTTCACACTACTCTTTATTTCTTAAGATGTTTACGATAGAAGTGCAGAAAACAGTAGGACAGGATCACATACAGAATTTAATACTTTATACTAAGCCTTGAACTGCAAGCAAAATTGATTAGAAAGAAATAGTTGAAGTTACTGAAGCAAATACCAAATGTCTAAATTCAACACTCCTTCCTCCCCAAATTAGAGCAAAGTAACAGGGAGTCAAACATAGAACTCAAGCCAAAATTAAAATAATTCAGCTCACAGTCTCCATTCTGCATGCTTTTGCTGTTTAAATTCTCTCTCCTTCCCCATTAACATTTATAATGTAGCAAAAAGTGCCCTTTTCTTATACAGTAATGGGAAAAAGAGAGCAAATAATCCATTTTAAACCTAGAGAAATGATGTTAAACATCACAGAAACAAACTCCATATTGACAAGTTTTGGTCACCAAGATTATTGAGTTTTTAGTGTCTTAACAATTT
The DNA here is from genome assembly GCF_028023285.1 of Balaenoptera ricei. Classification (NCBI taxonomy): domain Eukaryota; kingdom Metazoa; phylum Chordata; class Mammalia; order Artiodactyla; family Balaenopteridae; genus Balaenoptera; species Balaenoptera ricei. The sequence continues at coordinate 4,190,192 of NC_082641.1, forward strand.
ATTGAATTGCAGAAGGATGGGAGGCTATATCTAATTCTGGAGGGCGAAGATGCTGCTGCTATGACCCCTGTTCTCTCATCCAAGGTCAGCCCTGTCCACTCCCACATACTCCCACCCCAGTGCATCATATTCCAATAAAGCAAGGAGTGTGCTTCTAAAACAAGAGAGTTGTCTAGAATTCACTAGGATTTTTGAATTATCATTTCTTGAATGTGTGTGTGTGTGTGAGTGCATGTATGATCGAACAACATTGAGAAAGTTCTGCTTGGAATGCCCTTTCTTTCACTGTGGGCAAGGACTCAGTACCCACTTCCTTCTTTATGTAGCAGTTTGTTGTGTGATGCAACATCACATTGTTTAATGTGATATCAAAATTAGAGGATATAAAAACACTTCCTGGCATTTGAAATTCTGGAAATCTTCAGCTGACATTCTCCAAAGTCAAGTCTTCACACCGAGGAGAACAAAAGCCCAACTAGAAAAAAGCATGGTGAAGGGGCAGAAGACTCCTCTTCCTTCTGGTATCACCTATTCCCACTGTCCCTGTGAGCGCCATCAACTGGATCCAGACCACTTGTGTTCCTAGAATGACTCAGGTCGTGGACAAATGACCTCATTTCTCTGCCTCTCAGTTTCTTCTTCTGTAAAATGGGGTCACAGCCTGAGAAGGTTGTTATGGGAATTCAAGTAGGTGACATGTGTAAACATAGGAGTTCCTGCCACAGTAATTACCTTGTCCCCCCGTTTCTGAGTCCCCCATTGCCATCAAAGACCTGGTCGTCTGCTAAGAAATCCAGAATACTCTCTCTGTGACCCTTCTCTCCTCTGTCCGCTGCCCCTGGAAAATGTATCCCCTTCTTCTGGCTCTTGAATCTAAGTCTCCAGCCCACAACTCTCCTGGACTCCTGAACTTTTCATGTACTAACTTACTAGACGTCTCCACCTACATCTCTCTAAAGATCAAGTCATTACCTAGTACCTCAGAGTGGCTCATTCTCCAGTGTAGACCTGCCTCATCACCAGCACCACTGTACCGTCACCCAAGATAAAAACTAAGGTGCCTCCTAAACCCTTTTCCTCCCTCCCTCCACTCCACCATCACCAGCCGTGACAAGCTCGTCCTAATATTACCACTTCCTTCCTGTCCTCTCCCCACTGCTGTGACCTTGTTCAGGTCCCCTTAATCTCTTGCTTCCATCATGGGACCCTGCCGAGCAATGTGAAATGTCATAATGCATCGTGTGGCTGTTCTCAGTTTTGTTCTGTGATCACTTTTCAGTTCTGCACAGAAAACCCTGTACCTCCCCCGGTCTGAACCACAACCCACCTACCAGCTCCTCTGCGTGTCCATCAACACCCTACCCCCATGCCACTTGCAGGGTCAGCGACCCCTCATCTGCTGTTGATTTAGCACCTGCTGTCGTTGCACACCTGCTTACACATCTCTCTTTCCTTGCTAAAATGCATGCTGCCACAGGCTGGTGAGCCCCATCGTGGTTGTTTTTTTTACTCCCAGCTCTTAGATAAAATCAAAAGATCCATACACAATGGTGGAAGATCATTGGATAGACCATGACAGGGAGGAAGGTATCGCCTCTTTATTGCAGATGAGTAAAGCAAATTCAAAGAGCCTTGCTGACCCAGGCTCAGCGCAGCAAAGTGGATGGGTTAGACTTCAGTTTAAAGTCTAGGTCTTCCTATTAGTCTGTTATTTCAACTAAGTGTGAAAACAAAGTCAAATGTGCAAACATAATGTGCAAACATTTCCTTGGGGCTTTGTTAAATGTTACTTGGCTGAAATTACAATGAAAACAGAAAGCTTATATTTCAGGCACAAAAAAATTAAGTGATTTAAAAATTCCAAAGATTTGCATCTTAAAAAAACAGTTTGTATCTGTATACCTAAACACAAAACTATATATTTTAATATACCTTTAATAAATTCTTATCCTGTTATTTAAAAAGACCTTGAGGGAACCCCATGTGTGAAAGTTTCTCTCATGCTAACATACTTGAGGTTATTTCTTAAACACCAGATACACTCCCTTAAACATGTCAACCTCAGGGCCTTTGCACTTGCTGTACCCTCTGCCTGGACAGCTCTTCCTCCTGATGACCACACAGCTTTTTCCTCATTCCTTGGTCACCTTATCTAAAACTGTAGCCCTTGTCCCAATGCTTTTTCACCATCCTTCCCAGCTTTACATTCCTCCTTTGCACTGTCATAATAACATAATACACACTCTGTTTATCTTGTTTATTGTCTGTCTCACCCACTAGAGTGGAAGCCCCATGTGAGCAGAAACTTTTATCTGTTTTGTTCTTTGCTATATTTCCAGTACCTCAAACAGTGCCTGAGATGTAGTCAGTGTTCAACCAATATTAGTTTCAATGAATAAACCTAAAAAGATCACTGGCTTTAGGATACAACAGAGCTGGGTTTGATTCTAGTATCCTCTACTGACTGCCTCTGTGAACTTAAGATACATCGCTTAACCAGCTCTCTGTGCCTTAGTGTCCTCATCTGTAAAATGGGCTGAGAACACCCACATCCCTGTGTTGTAAAGAGGAAAACCAAAATGTGTGTCCACGTGGTGGTGGGTCTGCAACAAGCATCAGCTGTTCTCCTCTTACCCAAGAGGCCCCACCTGACTCACAGACATTTTCAGGAAATCTAACAAACACATGCCAATAAACGTTCAGAAAAAAATGAGGTTAAAAAATGGACCTAAAATGTAAGCTCCACAAATGAGCAAAGAGTGTAACACATGCCCAGCGTGAGCTCAGCACTGGAAGCCCTCAGGAGTGAGGTTCTGCCCTCCAGAGGTACCAGTCCAACCACCCAGTGAAGAAAACACATGGTATCCCAAGGGATTCTGCTTTGTCTTTGGAAATCACCGTGCCTTGAAGTGTTACTATGTGAAAAGATGCCATGTGACTATACAGCAGCATCAGAAGTTGGGCCCATGGGCTTTAATGGTCTTCTTCTTCTCCAGGTACCCTGGACACCATCTTTTACCCCATTACTCCCTCTGACACAGTCCACTTCTCCGTGGTCCGTCTTCCTCTGCTGTACAAATAATCACCAAGCAATGACACTAATCCATGGGGGAGGACCATCCAGTTGAGGTAGAAAGATCCACCACTCACCGGCCTCAGAGTTTCCTATGGGTCACTGGCATGAGATCCCACGTAATGCGCACGGTTGCTTTCCCAGAACCCTTGTCTCTCCTAAATCATGAACTACAGAAAATGTTCTAATTTGAAAAGATCAAGTTACCAAATTTGTATGTCTGCTCTTATCAACCTGATCATATGTTGGCCGCCAACACTGAAGGTTTCCTGCACAAGGAGAACATTACTGACATTAGCTTCTCTCTTAAACTCTAGTGGGCCAAAACAATCTCAAGAAATACCCCTTTGACCTGAGAACCCACCAGACTCCAGGAGTCTAATACTCGTTCCTTTTTAAATGAACAAATTTTGGAAACAACTCAAATGCCCATCAACAGGTGAAAGGATAAACTAACTGGTGCATCCATACAATGAAATACTATTGAGCAATAAAAAAGAATGACCTTTGAGATACACCACAACTTGGGATAGTCTCAAAATCATTGTGCTGGGTGAAAGAAAGTAAACCAAAGAAGTGCACATGCCACATATGATTCCCCTTATATAAAACTGTGGAAAACACAAACTAATCTAAAGTGACAGCAGGACAGAAAGAGCCTAGATACAAGGGGTAAGGCAGGGGCTGGGAGGGTCGGGAGGGACAGATGGCCAAAGGGCGTGAGGAAACTTAACAGTGATGGGATGTTCATTATCTTGATTATGGTCATGGTTTTACAAGTGTATTCATATGTCAAAACTTTATCAAATTGTACACTTTAAATAGATGCAGTGTAATGAATATCAGCAATATCCCATAAGGCTGTTAAACATAAATAAGTACTGCACATAAACATAATTTTTGTATAATCTATATTATTTTTTGCTGACCAAATTTAGTGTACATTTATTGTAGACTTGAGGAAAATGAAGAAAGGGCAGGGAAGAAAAATGAAAATAATCAATCATTAAATGACTCCAAAATAACCACCTTTAGAAAATCGTATATACTTTCTTTCCTTTGGTTGTATATACATTTTTCTCACAAATTTCATATTGTAAGGTAAATACTGTTATGTAACCTGTTCTTTTAACTTAGTAAACTAATCTATTTGACCACATCATTAAGTCTTGTCCTACAATGCAGTTTTTAATGAGTTCCTAATGCACTGCTATTTATTAAACCAGTGTCTTGGTAGGTCTATAAATTGTTTCTAAAATTGTTTCTAAAAATACTGTAACAAATATCTTCATATAATTTGGAGCACCCCTAATTATTGTCTAGCATAAACTCTTAAAAACTTATTTTATGTTTAGAAAAATAATAATTGCTTAGTCAAAATATGTATCACGTTTTAAGTCTTTATCTCGGTGTTCCAAAATTCAGGAGGGTTTATTTTTAACAAAATAGCACTTTTACTTATTAAAAATTAATGGATGCCCATCATTTATATATTCAGTGACACACACATATCCAGGAAAAATACAAAAAAATATTTTTTTAGCAAAATAAAGTAAAATAATTTATTAAGGTTCAGTTGGGATATATTATTATCTAGTGAGAATCAAGATAATATGTTAGAAGAATCAACTATTTTTTAAGAGCAGCTTAACATAGACTCAAATCCCAAGAAACAGTTTTGATATTGAGTTGTCGTTCTTATTGTTTTTTTTCATAGTGCTGTGAAGCACTCAAAAGGCCTCTGAGTGACTTTCGTTAAAGGTGTCTACTGAAAAGTGGCCGGGAACAGTGAGTCCATTTCCTTTAGTCAGTGGTGATTTTCTTAGGATCAGAAGAAAGTGATAATTGATCCTACGGTGAGCACAAGAAGAGACAGTGGTGGGGCACACAGATAGATTAAGAGCAAGGCCACAGGCTGAGGTGCTAATTGGCTCAGAGGCCAATTAGTTTCTTCTAAACTTGATCCCTCAGATCTGACTTCTCCTGGTCAGACGTTCAGATTCCCTCAAGCAAAACCCCTGCCCCAGGGAGGAGGGAGAGCCATCACAGCACCCTTTCTCTCCTCCTTGAGTCATCTTTAATTTGGTGCCTTTGTTTGATCTGTCAAGAGGCAGAAGGAGGGAAGGGATGCAGGAGACAGAAAGGGCGAGTAAAGCCCGGGTCTGACATAGCCACCTGCCCAACTTGTTGCCATTGCTCAGGCCTTCTAGAAGATGCCATGAGCACCTCAGAGGAGCCTGCAAGGAGATCACCTCCAGTGGCATCCTGGAGACAGCATACACAGTGGGCCCTCCTAGTGCCTCCGCCCCACGGCTGCTCCTCTCCATCCCAACGAGGTTGCCCACCAGGGCCCCCAGTGGCCCAAGAGCCTTCACTCTACTGTCCTGGGACACACTGGGCAGAACCTGGGCTGCACACAGGGTTTGTCTAGTGTGCATGGGTGCATCTGTATCAGCTGAGCAGTGACCAGAAATTATTTCCCGGACTATTTGTGCCTGCGACATAATCCAATTTGCACCTCATCCCTGCAGCTGACAATTTAGGACAGAAGGAAAGAGGCACTGAGGAGGGGAAGGTACAGAAGGTCCTTTATGGGGTAAAATAAAAGCAAGTGTCCAAAGCTAACCCAAAGGTGATATGAGATGACTGCTTTGTTTCTATTGCCTTGGAGCAGGAGTGAAGTTGAGAATCAGTTTGGGGAGGGTCCCAGGTGGGATCCTGCAGAGGCTCAAGATGGGTACTCTTGGGCCAGTCCACACACCAGACTGGGAGACTCTGTCACTGGTCCTGTGCAGGGAACACAGCACTATTTATCAAGGCTGTGTCTTAATAGCCAGACAGCACCCCTTCCTGCTTTGCAGGAAACAGAGGAAGGGGAAAGCAGAACTTCTCTTCCCTCCTGGCAAGGCTCAGGATGTCTGCAGAAGGCAGCCTCCAGATACAGATGTTAGGCTCATAGTGTATGTAGATTTTCTCCCGGAATTGATCACTTTGCCGGTTTGGGCACAGGAATGTGCATTTGCATCTCCCATTCTCTGCAGTCCACATGGGCATAGACACAGGGTGCTGTGTGCAATTAGTCAGAAGGAAACAAGCCCATTCCCTTCAAGCTGTGTGCTTAGCCTTTATACTGAGCACTCAGAAAGGAGCTGTGTTTTTTATTTTATTTATTTTTTATCATTCTGCTCTGGTTGAGCTCATTTAACAACTTTATCGGAATCTTTTATTGAAGGTGAATTAGATTCGTTACTTATGCAGCTCTAATAGCCCCGAATCAGGTTTTTTCTAAATTTACACTTGAAAAGATGTACAGAAAGTTCTTGCAGCTCTATAGAAGCTTCTCATTGTATGAGCTATGCAATTACAACATAAGAAGATTTGAGAGGAAATCCAAAACAGCAGTCCAGAAAGACTTCTGTCTGAAAAGACAAAAAAAAAAAAAAAGAGGCATTGGGTAATTTAAACACAGCAAACTGCCCAACTCCTTATTTATAATGTGGAATCAAAAGCTCAGATGCATTTAAGTGGAATAAAGTAGGCTAAATGCTGCCTTTAGGTATGCATGCCCCGCTACCACTAACGTCGGAGAAACCCTGTTTATTTTGTTCAGGCAAATGCACGTTGAATTGCTTGGCTCTGAACTGGAGCACACTGGCAGACAGTCAGTGCCCAGACCTCCAGCACTTGGCCTGGACCACTTCTTGGTTACCACCTCCCACAGCGCTCTCTGCACAGCTTGGTTGTTACAACCACGGAAAAACTGGAGCTGAAACAGACCCCACATTTAGTGCCATCTTTATCATCAGCTAGGAAATCTGTTACTGTCAGCGCTACCTTGGCCCTTCTGCTCCTGTAGCTCCTCACAGCTGGGTCCCAACACCAGGTTTAAAATGCTTCCCTTCACCCTGCTTCCTGACTCAGTCCTGCCTGGGGGAGAAAATACATCAGCAGCCTTTGTCTCTGTATCAATTCAGACCCTGCGGGGCTTGGATTTAATTGTCTGCAAGTGAAATTTATCATGGGAATGACAGTAAAGAGGCAACTATCTCTTTTTCTTTTTCTTTCTTTAAAATTTTTTATCGGGGGTATACTTGATTTACAAGGTTGTGTTCGTTTCAGGTGTACAGCAAAGTGAATCAGTTATACGTATACATATATCCCGTCTTTTTAAGATTCTTTTCCCATATAGGCCATTACAGAGTATTGAGTAGAGTTCCCCGTGCTATAGAGTAGGTCCTTATTAGTTATCTATTTTATATATAGTAGTGTGTATATGTCAACCCCAATCTCCCAATTTATCCCTTTCTTCAAGTTTTGTCTAGTTTCCCAGCCCAGCACTCTGATCTTAGGGTTTTGGAGGCTTGAATTCAACGTCATGCCTTCCTGACTCCCTACTGAAGCCCTCGAGTGGAGACTCTCCCCAGAGCCCCACCCACCAGCATTGCAGGTATTTCCGCCAGCCTGGCCTGATTTCCTGGTTGGATTCCAGGCAGAACTTAGTTCTTCGATGGTGGTCCTATTTCTGGACTGGACCTTTGGAACCAGTGATCACCTCACCATCACTTCTGAGGCATCTGTGCCTTCTACTGCCCTGATACCCACTGCAAAGGCAGCGCCCAGGCCGTGGACCTCCACCCCTGCCATCCCAGGCCTCTCCCCTCTACTGGCCTTGCTGAGGACCTAAGGGAGCTGGGCAATGATTGCACCCAGATGATAGGATTTAATCCTGGGACACTAGGGGTCATGTATAAATACAGCCTTGGGGACAACAAGCCATGCTTTGCATCTTCTCCCTCATTTAGTTGGTTACCAAGTCCTGTTAGCTCCTCTTGCAAGCTGTATCCCATCAGTTTCCTCTTTTTTATCTTGACTTTATTGCCCCAGTCTTAGATCACATACTTACAGTGTGTCACTTTAATTATTGTAATGGCCTTAAATAGATCTCTCCCATTCTATAAACTGCCACCAGGATTATCTTTCCAAAATTAAATATGACACATCTGTACTCAAAACTTTTCAGAGAATCCTCTTTCCATTCTTCAGAATAAAGCACATATACCTTGGCCTGGTCTTAGAAACACTTCACAGTGGGGCCCTGACTCAAAACTAGAAAGGGCCAATGACCAATCCGAAGTGGGTTTGGTAATATTTTTTTCTAATTTTTGTTTTAAGGACAACAAATATTTATTGCGTGCGTCCTCTGTGCCAGACTCTATGCTGAGTGCTGTAAACACTGTATGCTTTCTAGTATTAAATAAAGTAAACTTTTTATTTTTGAATAATTTTAGACTCACTGGAAAGTTGTACCAAGTTTGGGTACCCGCTCACCCAGCAGTCCCCATTGCCAGCGTCTAACATCACCACAGCACATTAGCGAAAATTTTAAAAAATTAAAAAAAACAAAATCAGCACTGGTACATTATTATTACCGAAATCCAGGCTTCATTGGGATGCCACCGGTTTTCCATTCATGTCTCCTCTCTGTTCCAGGAACCCATCCAGGCTGCCCCATCACATTGACCTGCCATGTTTCCTCAGTGTCTTGGTGGGTCACCCCCTGATGGTCTTGAGGGTTCCAGTCAGGTCTCCTTTGGAATGTCCAGTGTGGGCCTGTCTGATGTTTCATCACTACACCGGGTTGGTAGATCTGGGGAAGGACAGCACCGGGTGAGATCCCATATCATCACTTCATGCCAGGGATGCATGGTGTCCACATGACGTACCGGTCATAGCACCCTTATCAGTCGAGTGGGTGTCGCACAGCTTTCTCCACTGCAGGTTACTCTTTTCCCCTTACCTGGCTGTGCTTTTTGGACATGATATACCTTCTGTTCAAGGTCTTGCCCAGCAAGCTTATCATTGCCATAAAGATGCCAAATTAACAGCATGCATCAAACTCCTTGCCTTTTGTGGGGAAGTACTTCCATCACTGCCTGGGTTTCCATAAGACCCTACACTGGCCTGACCTCCTGCACCCTCTTACTCTTGCCCCTGCTGCGTTGGACATGGCTGAGTCTTACAGCAGGACTGTGTGGGCCCTTGGACTTCCGCAGGCCCTAAGCTAACAGGAGAGCACGTCCCCATGAGGGGGTAGGTCCTGCTGAGAAGCCCCTGGCACTGTGTGCACAACTGCCAACCCCCCAGCTCTCTAGGAAGGAGCACTGGCATTGGGGTCTCTCTCTGACTTGCTCCTTTATTCCCCTTCTCTTAGCTTTGAACAGGAGCGGGAAAGAAGCAGTATGGATTGAGTGTCCCCCAGAGCCCAGCGATCCTTTGGACTCACCAGTCCTAATTTAGTAATTTCTTTGGGGAAGTAGGAGGAGCTGAGTTGGAAAATTCCCGTTCAAGCATGCCTACTTCCCAGCATTGTTTATAATATGGAAAATGTGGGTGCGTCTCCCTCTACTTCACACCATCTATTCACTGAATTACTGAAACCGGGAACTGTGCCCTCCCAGGGGTGTCTTCTCCCATTTTCCCTACCTAGCTATGGCTATCTTACCACTTCCCCCTTTGTCTCTCCCCGGGTCCCTGTGGGATCCCTGCCTTCAGTTTCACCACTTCCCACCCATGCTCCACTTGCAGGCGTGGGACCTTCCCAAGCAACATCTAGTTACGCCTCTGCCCTGCTTCACATCAGCAAGGTTCCCATTGTCTAAACACCCAAAGCCCGACCCCTGGCGTGTGACTTATGTGGCCCTTCCTGACCCAGCCACAGAGTGAGACCCGCCACAAATCTGTTTTCCTAAATATCTCTCTTGACTGGGAGTGCCTATTGCAGGAAAACATTAATAATGATAATGTTTCATGTTAAAGATTGATTATATATTCTTCTGTACATTTTCTTATATATATTTCCTGTATGTTTTTCTCATTTTTTATAATGAGCTTTGTAGTAATTGCTTTTATAATAATATAAAGAAAATATTTTTTAAGAGTTATTGAGACCTATTTTGGGAGAAAATAAGGCATTTTTTTCACTTAATCACATTTTAAAAGAAAGAACAAACACCTTTGCCTTTTTGTTCCGTCTTAGCAGGTATTGCATTGGAGCAGGAAGTCCCAGGGGTAATTACAGAAATCACAAGGTCGCTGTTTCACATGCAAGTCATGATGCTCCCAGCGAGGGTGACTCAGGTCTCAACTTCTCAGATGGAATCTGTGCTCTCCGCACCCACAATATCTTCCTATCTGTCCATTCATTGTAGTAAAAGTGGTGTGTGTGTCACCACCCTTTTTTCTCTCATGGCCCCTCTGGGCTTTATTTTGTTGCTCTGTTTCTTTTCTGCTTCCAGAGGGTTTCCAGTATGGCCAGCCCTCACCTGTGGCAGCCTTGGGCCTCATTTGCACCCTCCAGGTCATCCCTTAGGTCTTTAGCTTTATCTGCTGCCCACGGAAGAGCCCTTCGTCCAGCTGAAGGATGTCCCTGCATCCCATCAACTCATTCTGACTGTCCACCTGCGACACAGGCCAGTGGTAATCCAGGGTTCCAAAGGGACCTACACAGAGGCAGACAGAAGCTACCAGTGACAAATGTGTCTAGGTTCTGTCTGCACCCCACAGGGAATTGCCCTGTTCCATGTTCTCTACCTTTATCAGAGGGCAGAAATAGCTGGAAGAGAGATGTCAGCTAGAAAAATTTTTTAAAAAGCACAATGTAAGAACAGTGAATTTTAGTTTTATTTAGAGACCTTACTGAGCAAGAATCCTATTACAGTTTAGCAAAAAACCCGTACCCTTGTTGTCTCTTCTAAGTACTTTTCAATCCACTGACCCCTCACCCTGGTCCTTGGCTATAAATGCTCAGCTGTGTTGGCTGCGTTTGGAGTTGGCCTCAGTCTTACTGAAGCCCCTCCTGCAATGGTACTGAGTGAAGCCTGCCTTTGACTAGTGTCAGAGCTCTTCCTCTTCACAGCAGCCCTCTCACCCTTTCTGCCTTCAGCAGCTCCTTGGATTGGACAGAGGCAGCCTGGGGTTGGGGATGGGGGCAGGTGACATCTCTTCTAGCCCCAGCTCCCTCCTCTGGGCAGCTGACATTTTCTGTTCCCAAATCTTCTTCTTCGCCTTGGAGATCAAGCTCCATGTTCCAAATGCCAGCCTGGTACCCATCCCTACCTGTGTCTATAAATCCTTAAGCAGTCCTCTGTTCTCTGCCCTTTCTGGACTATTCTATGAAACTGAAGCTCAAATTTTAAATGTTTATGGCCTCTTATTGAATAACATTTTGTTTACCTTATTCTTAAATGGCTATTTTGTTGTTCTACTTCTCAGAGAAACAGTCTCAAATAACATTAAGTAACTCAACTTATAGTTGGTGTCCAACTGTTTTTTGTTTTTGTTTTTTAATGTGGATCAGTAAGCCTAGATTAAGAAAAAAAAATTGGAGTCCTAAGAAAGACATATGAAAAATGAAACTGTCATAAGCTACAAAAAGAAAGAAACTTGATTCCTGATATTTGCAAGCATACCAACTCAGCCTGTCATTACATTTAAAAATAATATTCTATTTTAAAGTTATCTACAATTCTAAACCCTAAAACATTAGCATATTCATGATGGGGACAAATGTTTCCCCTTCAGCAAATATGACAGTAAACTCTATCTCACTTTAGAGGCAAGATATTAATGCAGGGCAGACAACCATCAAAAAGTATTTAAAAGGTGAAAATGAGAAAAGGAGATTAAAAAACTGCACATCTTGTGACTATTACCGAATTAGCTGACCAATCTCGGGATGGTACAGATCATTAGGAATAATTAACACACTCTATTACAGGTAGAAATATAAAACTTGCCATATAACAGGAAAAAGAATTAAGGAATTCAGACATAATACAAGAAGAAGGGGGAAAAAAGAAAAATAATAAAACACCACGTCTTAATGTATTACCAGGAGTATTTCATTTAAAAGAGAAATATAAGAACTTTCAAATAGCAAATTGCTAAGTGCATATAAAAAAGGGTATTAACATATTACATTAAAACTCTACTCTGTATAATATGGAAAGTACTTATTCTTGAGAAAGAGGCAGACTAGACCGTGATCATGGTAACTGATCAATTTTACTTTTATGTATGTTGAATGAGATATTAAGAGATGGTTATGCACACAGAGTTAGCACCTATGACCTATGAAATACCCACAAGTCTGAAAATTTATATAAAACTTATATAATACAACAGCATAAAACAGCACTATCTACACTTTAAGACTGTGTTGAGCTGGTGTGAAGCTTAGCTTGTAATTATAGAAAACTCACTGCTCCTTTACACGGCTGAGACTATGCCAGCCTTTTAAAGATTTTCTAGTTGGAGGCCATGAGGAGCTGAGATTCACCTATATAAGCATTTACTAAGCCCCAGTGATAGACCAGCTTGTACAGTGGTTCCAAAGGACTTGAAAGCATAGTTTCCAGAGTTTATAATCTAACAGGTAGCAGCATAGGAAGATCTCAAAAGTGAAATAACCAAGTGGTTTGTGTAAGGTCCTTTGGGAGTAAGATGGATTCTGCAAGACAATTCCGCCTACAAGACAGGTCAATGGAAAACCTGTGGTGACTTCTGCGGGAAATGGTGCATCGTCTGGGCTGCAGGAGGGAATGGATTGTATGCAGTGTGTGTGTGTGTGTGTGTGCACATACTATTCGCCTGTCTTCGTGGGGGTTGTGTTACTGGGTGGTGGCAAAGAAGTGAAGAACCCAAAATAAGACCTGAGCTGATTCCAGATTCAGAGAGGGCAGTAGATTGAACTAACAGTGAATTGTCTCATGAAATTTCAAAAAAGAGTCATGGAGCCCCATCGCTAGAAACAATTGCTAGGTCAAAGTGGAACATTCCATGTACCCAGGCAAGAACCAGGGAAAGGAGTTTAATTGTAAAACTGTAAAACAGAGGGAGAGGGCCAACAGCAAGAATAATCTCGAAAAGAAACCAATGATCTCCAGAGCAGCAGTTCCTATTTGGACGAGAATTTGGAGGTCAAAAACAATGCGTTAGGATTGGTCTATAGATCAGTTCAATGAAATATTTCTGAATAGAGTAAGCAAGTTGGGTGAAGCCAGGAACTGATGTCTTCCTGGAGGGGAGCAAGAGAGCCCTCAAGAAACTACAGGGAGGTTTAGTAAGTAGAAGTGCCAGGCTGCTACGATACGGACAGAGGCAAGGAGCAGAGACACATAGAAGTCCTTATGGCGCAGGAGGTGGAGTCCTGCAGGCTGAACAGAGCCATGGGCATTGGATGTTATCAAACTTGAAACCAACACAGAGGTAGGAGCTTCTGGAGAAGCACACAGCAAACAGGAGCTGAGAGGAGATGGGGGTCATCAGAAAATGAATCCTGGAATAAGCATTTACTAAACTCAGGTAAGGAAACCAGCTATTGGTTAGAGGGGGTAGAGTAGTGTCCCAGGCCTGGGGTTGGACCTAGGCCCTGCCATTTCCAGTGCTGAGCTCCTGTGAGTTACTTAATCTCTGAGCTTCCATTTACTGGGATAATAATAATTCTGCTCATAGTGTTATTGTGAAGATTAAATGCATTTCTGTTTGCACAATCCCCTCCCATATTCAATACTCAATAAATTCAGCTCAGAAAGAAAATCTAGCATAGGAACAGAATTGATGGCCAGTGGGAAAGAGAATGTCCAGGGGATCCATATAGAAGCCCAGTCCAACTGAATCACATTCACCCCAAGAGCTGGTACTGGCTTCCGCCACAGCCAGACTATTCCTTTTCTGCAGGACTGAATGCAAAATTTGGAAAGCTCAGTTCAAAATGAAAATGCCAAGCCTCTTTCACAAAATTATTGAGAATTTCAAGACAGCAGGAAGACAACTCCAAAAATACAATTAAATAGAGTAAAAGTAAATGAACTAAACTCAACAGTGAAAATTAGAGATTACCAGAGATTAGAAAATTGAATTTTTAAAATCCAACTGTATGGTATTTATAAGAGACACAACTGAAATTATAGACACAGAAAGTGTGAAAGTTAAAAGAGAAAATGGTAGACAGGCAAATGCTATTCAAAAGAAAGCTGGGATGGAGGACTTTCAAGATGGCCGAGGAGCAAGATGTGGAGATCACCTTCCTCCCCACAAATACATCAAAAATACATCTACATGTGGAACAACTCCTACAGAACATCTACTGAACACTGGCAGAAGACCTCAGACTTCCCAAAAGGCAAGAAACTCCCCACGTACTTGGGTAGGGCAAAAGAAAAAAGAAACAACAGAGACAAAAGAACAGGGACGGAACCTGCACCAGTGGGAGGGAGCTGTGAAGGAGGAAAGGTGTCCATACACTAGGAAGCCCCTTTGCGGGCGGAGACTGCGGGTGGCAGAGGGGGGAAGCTTCAGAGCCACGGAGGAGAGCGCAGCCACAGGGGTGCGGAGGGCAAAGCGGAGAGATTCCCGCACGGAGGATCGGCGCCAACCAGCACTCACCAGCCCGAGAGGCTTGTCTGCTCCCCCGCCGGGGCGGGCGGGGCTGGGAGCTGAGGCTCGGGCTTCAGTGCTAGCCGGGAGGGAGTCCGGGAAAAAGTCTGCAGCTGCCGAAGAGGCAAGAGACTTTTTCTTGCCTCTTTGTTTCCTGGTGCGTGAGGAGAGGGGATTCAGAGTGCGGCCTAAATGAGCTCCAGAGGCGGGCGCGAGTCGCGGCTATCAGCACGGACCCCAGAGACGGGCATCGGATGCTAAGGCTGCTGCTGCCGCCACCAAGAAGCCTGTGTGCGAGCACAGATCACTCTCCACACCGCCCTCCCGGGAGCCTGTGCAGCCCGCCACTGCCGGGGTCCTGTGATCCAGGGACAACTTCCCCGGGAGAACACATGGCACACCTCAGGCTGGTGCAATGTCACACCGGCCTCTGCTGCTGCAGGCTCACCCAGCATTCTGTACCCTTCCCTGCCCCCGGCCTAAGTGAGCCAGAGGCCCCCAGCTGCTGCTTTAACCCCCTCTTGTTTGGGTGAAGAAGAGACACCAGAGGGCGACCTACATGCAGAGGCGGGGCCAAATCCAAAGCTGAACCCCAGGAGCTGTGTGAACAAAGAAGAGAAAGGGAAATCTCTCCCAGCAGCCTCAGGAGCAGCGGATTAAATCTCCACAGTCAACTTGATGTACCCTGCATCTGTGGAATACCTGAATAGACAATGAATCATCCCAAAATTGAGGCGGTGGACTTTGGGAACAACTGTAGACTTGGGGTTTGCTGTCTCCAACTGACTAGTTTCTGAGTTATAAGTTTATCTTAGTTTAGTTTTTAGCACTTGTTATCATTGGTATATTTGTTTATTGGTTTGGTTGCTCTCCTCTTTTTTTTTTTACTTTTTAATTTTCTTATTTTAATAATAATTAACAAATTTTTTTTTTAAATTTCAATATCTTTATTTATTTAATTTTATTTTACTTTTTCTTTCTTTCTTGTTTTTCTTCCTTTTCTTCTGACCTGTGTGGCTGACAGGGTCTTGGTGCTCTGGCCAGGGGTCAGGCCTGAGCCTCTGAGGTGGGAGAGCTGAGTTCAGGACATTGGACCACCAGAGACCTCCCAGCTCCACATAATATCATTGTAGAGAGCTCTCCAGAGATCTCCGTATCAACGTTAAGACCCAGCTCCACTCAACAACCAGCAAGCTCCAGTGCTGGACATCACATGCCAAACAACTAGCAAGACAGTACACAACCCGACCGGTTAGCAGAGAGGCTGCCTAAAATCATAATAAGTTCACAGACACCCCAAAACACACCACCAGAAGTGGTCCTGCCCACCAGAAAGACAAGATCAAGCCTCATCCACCAGAACACAGGCACCAGTCCACTCCACCAGGAAGCCTACACAACCCACTAAACCAACCTTACCCACTGGGGGCAGACACCAAAAACAACGGGAACTACAAACCTGCAGCCTGAGAAAAGGAGACCCCAAACACAGTAAGTTAAGCAAAATGAGAAGACAGAGAAATACACAGCAAATGAAGGGGCAAGGTAAAAACCAACCAGAACAAACAAATGAAGAGGAAATAGGCAGTCTACCTGAAAAAGAATTCAGAGTAATGATAGTAAAGATGATCCAAAATCTTGGAAAGAGAATGGAGAAAATACAAGAAACGTTTAACAAGGACCTAGAAGAATTAAAGAGCAAACAAACAACAATGAACAACACAGTAAATGAAATTTAAAATTCTCTAGAAGGAATCAATAGCAGAATAACTGAGGCAGAAGAATGGATAAGTGACCTGGAAGATAAAATACTGGAAATAACTACCGCAAAGCTGAATAAAGAAAAAAGAATGAAAAGAATCAAGGACAGTCTCAGAGACCTCTGGAACAATATTAAGTGCACCAACATTTGAATTACTGGGGTCCCAGAAGAAGAAGAGGAAAAGAAAGGGACTGAGAAAATATTTGAAGAGATTATAGTTGAACACTTCCCTAATATGGGAAAGGAAATAATCAAGTCTAGGAAGTGCAGAGAGTCCAATATAAGAGAAATCCAAAGAGAAACATGCCAAGACACATATTAATCAAACTAATAAAAATTAAATACAAAGAAAAAATATAAAAGCAACAAGGGAAAGCAACAAATAACATACAAGGGAATCCCCATGATGTTAACAGCTGATCTTTCAGCAGAAACTCTGCAAGCCAGAAGGGAGTGACAGGACTTATTTAAAGTGATGAAAGGGAAAAACCTACAACCAAGATTACTCTACCCAGAAAGGATTTCATTCAGATTCGGTGGAGAAATTAAAAACTTTACAGATAAGCAAAAGCTAAAAGAATTCAGCACCACCAAACCAGCTTTACAACAAATGCTAAAGGAACTTCTTTAGGTAGGAAACACAAGAGAAGGAAAAGACCTACAATAACAGACCCAAAACAATTAAGAAAATGGTAATAGGAACATACATATCAATAATTATCTTAAATGGAAATGGATTCAGTGCTCCTACCAAAAGACATAGACTGGCTGAATGGATACAAAAAAATGACCCGTATATATGCTGTCTACACAAGACACACTTCAGACCTAGGGACACATACAGACTGAAAGTGATGGGATGGAAAAAGATATTCCATGCAAATGGAAATGAAAAGAAAGCTGGAGTAGCAATTCTCATATCAGACAAAATAGACTTTACAAAAAAGACTATTACAAGAGACAAAGAAGATCACTACATAATGATCAAGGGATCAATCCAAGAAGACATAACAATTGTAAATATTTATGCACCAAACAGAGGAGCATCTGAATACATAAGGCAAATGCTAACAGCCATGAAAGGGGAAATCGACAGCAACACAATCATAGTAGGGGACTTTAACACCCCACTTTCACCAATGGACAGATCAACAAAAATGAAAATAAATAGGGAAACACAAGCTTTAAATGACACTTTAAACAAGATAGACTTAATTGATATTTATAGGACATTCCAGCCCAAACAACAAAATACACTTTCTTCTCAAGTGCTCATGGAACATTCTCCAGGATAGATCATATCTTGAGTCACAAATCAAGCCTTGGTTAATATAAGAAAATTGAAATCATATCAAGTATCTTTTCTGACCTCAATGCTATGAGACTAGATATCAATTACAGGAAAAAAAAATACTGTAAAAACTACAAACACATGGAAGCTAGACAATATGCTACTAAATAACCAAGATATCACTGAAGTAATCAAAGAGAAAATCGAAAAATACCTAGAAACAAATGATAGTGAAAACACGACGGCCCAAAATCTATGGGATGCAGCAAAAGCAGTTCTAAGAGGGAAGTTTACAGTAATACAATCCTATCCCAAGAAACAAGAAAAATCTCAAATAAACACCTTACACATAAAGCAGTTAGAAAAAGAAGAACAAAAATACCCCACAGTTAGCAGAAGGAAAGAAATCATAAAGATCAGATCAGATATAAATGAAAAAGAAATGAAGGAAATGATAGCAAAGATCAATAAAACTAAGAGCTGGTTCTTTGAGAAGATAAACAAAATTGATAAACCATTAGCCAGAATCATTAAGGAAAAAAGGGAGAAGACTCAAATCAACAGAATTAGAAATGAAAAAGGAGAATTAACAACTGACACTGCAGAAATACAAAGGATCATGAGAGATTACTACAAGCAACTGTATGCCAAAAAATGGACAACCTGGAAGAAATGGACAAATTCTTAGGAAAGCACAACCTTCCGAGTCTGAATCAGGAAGAAATAAAAAATATAAACAGATCAATCACAAGCACTGAAATTGAAACTGTGATTAAAAATCTTCCAACAAAAAAAAAGCCCAGGACCAGATGGCTTCACAGGGGAATTCTATCTAACATTTAGAAAAGAGCTAACACCTATCCTTCTCAAACTCTTCCAAAATATAGCAGAGGGAGGAACACTCCCAAACTCATTCTATGAGGCCAGCATCACCCTGATACCAAAACCAGGCAAAGATGTCACAAAGAAAGAAAACTACAGGCCAATATCACTGATGACCATAGATGCAAAAATCTTCAATAAAATACTAGGAAACAGAATCCATCAGCACATTAAAAGGGTCATATACCATGATCAAGTGGGGTTTATCCCAGTGAGGCAAGGATTCTTCAAAATATGCAAATCAATCAATGTGATACACCATATTAACAAATTGAAGTTTAAAAACCATATGATAATCTCAATAGATGAAGAAAAAAGCTTTTGACAAAATTCAACATCCATTTATGATAAAAACCCTCCAGAAAGTAGGCATAGGGGGAACTTACCTCAACATAATAAAGGCCATATATGACAAACCCACAGCCAACATCATTCTCAATGGTAAAAAACTGAAACCATTTCCACTAAGATCAGGAACAAGACAAGGTTGCCCACTCTCACCACTATTATTCAACAAACTTTTGGAAGTTTTAGCCACAGCAATCAGAGATGCAAAAGAAATAAAAGGAATCCAAACCTGAAAAGAAGAAGTAAAACAGACGCTGTTTGAAGATGACATGATACTATACATAGAGAATCCTAAAGATGCCACCAGAAAACTACTAGAGCTAATCAATGAATTTGGTAAAGTTGCAGGATACAAAATTAATGCACAGAAATCTCTTACATTCCTATACACTAATGATGAAAAATCTGAAAGAGACGTTAAAGAAACACTCCCATATACCATTGCAACAAAGAAAATAAAATACCTAAGAATAAACCTACCTAAGGATACAAAAGATATGTATGCAGAAAACTATAAGACACTGATGAAAGAAATTAAAGATGATACGAACAGATGGAGAGATATACCATGTTCTTGGATTGGAAGAATCAACATTGTGAAAATGACTATACTACCCAAAGCAATCTACAGATTCAATACAATCCCTATCAAACTACCAATGGCATTTTTCACAGAACTAGAACAAAAAAATTTCACAATTTTTACGGAAACACAAAAGAACCCGAATAGCCAAAGCAATATTGAGAAAGAAAAACAGAGCTGGAGGAATCAGGCTCCCTGACTTCAGACTCTACTACAAAGCTACAGTAATCAAGACAGTCTGGTACTGGCACAAACACAGAAATATAGATCAATGGAACAGGATAGAAAGCCAGAGATAAACCCACACACATATGGTCACCTTATTCTTGATAAAGGACACAAGAATATACAATGGAGAAAAGACAGCCTCTTCAATAAATGGTACTGGGAAAACTGGACAGCTACCTGTAAAAGAATGAAATTAGAACACTCCTTAACACCATACACAAGAATAAACTCCAAATGGATTAAAGACCTAAATGTAAGGCCAGACACTACAAACCTCTTAGAGGAAAACATAGGCAGAACACTCTATGACATAAATCACAGCAAGATCCTTTTTGACCCACATCCTTAAGAAATGGAAATAAAAATAAAAATATACAAATGGGACCTAATGAAACTTAAAAGCTTTTGCATAGCAAAGGAAACCATAAACAAGATGAAAAGACAACCCTCTGAATAGGAGAAAATATTTACAAACGCAGCAACTGACAAAGGATTAATCTCCAAAATATACAAGCAGCTTATGCAGCTTAATATCAAAAAAGTAAACAACCCAATCCAAAAATGGGGAAAAGACCTAAATAGACATTTCTCCAAAGAAGATATACAGATTGCCAACAAATATATGAAAGGGTCCTCAACATTGCTAATCATCAGAAAAATGCAAATCAAAACTACAATGAGGTATCACCTCACGCCAGTCAGAATGGCCATCATCAAAAAATCTACAAACAATAAATGCTGGAGAGGGTATGGAGAAAAGGGTACCCTCTTGCACTCTTTGGTGGAAATGTAAATTAATACAGCCACAATGGAGAACAATATGGAGGTTCCTTAAAAAACTATAAATAGAACTACCATATGACCCAGCAATCCCACTACTGGGTATATACCCTGAGAAAACCATAATTCAAAAAGAGTCATGTACCACAATGTTCACTGCAGAACTATTTACAATAGCCAGGACATGGAAGCAACCTAAGTGTCCTTCGACAGATGAATGGATAAGGAAGATGTGGCACATATATCCAATGGAATATTACTCAGCAATAAAAAGAAGCGAAATTGAGTTATTTGTAGTGAGGTGGATGGACCTAGAGTCTGTCATACAGAATGAAGTAAGTCAGAAAGAGAAAAAAAATACTGTATGCTAACACATACATATGGAATCTAAAAAAATTAGTACTGTTGAACCTAGTGGCAGGGCAGGAATACAGACGCAGACATAGAGAATGGATTTGAGGACATGGGGCGGGGGAAGGGTAAGCTGAGATGAAGTGAGAGAGTGGCATGGACATATATACACTATCAAATGTAAAATAGATAGCTAGTGAGAAGCAGTTGCATAGAACAGGGAGATCAGCTCTGTGCTTTGTGACCACCTAGAGGGGTGGGATAGGGAGGGTGGGAGAGAGGAGCAAGAGGGAGGGGATATGGGGATATATGTGTACATATAGCTGATTCACTTTGTTGTATGGCAGAAACTAACACAACATTGTAAAGCAATTATACTACAATAAAGATGTTAAAAGAAAAAACAATGTAAGTGCATGATCTTACAGCTCTGGTGGTCAGAGGTCTCACTGGGCTAAAACAAAGATATTGGCAGGGCTGCCTTCCTTCTGGAGCCTAGGGGAGAATCTGTATTTTTGCCTATTCATGTTTCTAGAAGCTACCTGCATTCCTTGGTCCATGGCCTTCCACCTGTAAAGCCAGCTTCATCGTCTTTAAATCTCTTTGTAACTCTGATTTCTCTTCTGTCTCCTTTTTCTACTTATAAGGACCCTGTTGATTATATTGGGTCCACTAGAAAATTCAAGTTAATCTTCCAGTTTCAAGATCAACTGATTAGCAACATTAATTCCATCTTTACCATAATTTTCCTTTGCCATATAATCTGACAGGTTTATAGGTTTTGGGGATTAGGATGTGGACACCTTTGGGGGGAGCATTATTCTGCTTACTACAACATTTTTTTTTTAATAAATATTACTGCAATGTATTTTTATTTATTTATTTATTTATTTATTTATTTATTTTTGGCTGTGTTGGGTCTTCGTTTCTGTGCGAGGGCTTTCTCTAGTCGCGGCAAGGGGGGGCCACTCTTCATCGCGGTGCACGGGCCTCTCGCTGTCGCGGCCTCTCGTTGCGGAGCACAAGCTCCAGACGTGCAGGCTCATTAGTTGTGGCTCATGGGCCTAGTTGCTCCGCGACATGTGGGATTTTCCCAGGCCAGGGCTCGAACTCATGTCCCCTGCATTGGCAGGCAGATTCTCAACCACTGCGCCACCAAGGAAGTCCCCTACTATAGTTTTTAAGGATTCTTCTTCTCTTTAAATGTTCCAGCATTCCAAATGCACATCTGGTTTAAAAACCTGTATATGTTCTGCTTCTCATGATGCTGTAATATCTTCTTTCAGATTAACCTGCTATTGAAAACAATCAGAAAATCTTGAGAGCAAACACTCAGATTTGCTTAAGTGTAGCAGAGAACTACTTAGGCAGCCAGAAATGACCATACATTGTCCTAGAGGAACTCACTGAGATGAGTCCAGCGTCCTGTGATACTTTACTGTTTAAGGAATTTGTTAATTCATAAGTATTGCAAGCCCCAGAAATTTAAGATCTGAGCAAAAAGTAGCAAACAAAAGTCTGGACACCTAAACAAAGGTTTGCTGCTGATACAAAACTTGGAGTTTGGGGTTACCAAGGCATCCGAGCCTTGAGGTGCTAAAGTCATGGAGAAAAGGGAAATGCATTAAGGTGAACATTCCTTTCTGTTCCCTTCAGACACTTGCCGATCTTTAAGCAGCTGTTGGCAGAGAGACAAGGGAAGGAGGACAACACTTGGCCTTCAAAAGAGAAGGTGGCCTCATAAACCCTCCAGATTCTTAAGAAGGACCCCAGGACCAGAAAATGAAAACTCAGTGTCGACAAGATTAATCCAAGTCTGTATTGAAGTGATCTACTCATCATCCAAATGCCTTCTAAATAAAGAAATGCACATCTTTATTAGAGGAAAATAAGCACAGCAAGAGACTCACATATTTCTACAGCTTTTCCATACTCACTGTCTAGCATTGTGCAAACAATGACCAGGCCTATCATGAGGCAGAAATAAATGACTAAAAACCAGGAGACAAAAGAGAAAATGGAAATAGATCCAGGGAAATCCTTGCTTTCTTGGATGACTCCTTCTGGGGAAAGCTAGTGATGAGATACTCAGCCTCAGGGACAGGTCCAGGGGCAGGAACTGAGTCCCCAGGCTGATAGGCAACAGCCCCCTCTCCTCCATGCCAGCCGTGACTTCTGGTGTCTTCAGGCCCAGCTAGCAGCTGACAACAACCACAGGAGAGACCATGAGCAAAAACTGCCCAGTGGAACCCCTCCAAAACTCCCACCCATCAAAACCATGGAGACAACAAAGGATTATTGTTCAGCACACTGAGCTCTGGGGAGATTTGTCATGTAGCATTAGATAAGTAATACAACACCCAACAATGTGTCCACATATGTCCACCAAAAGACCTGCATGGAATGTTCATAGTAACATTTTTGGTAATAGCCCCAAACTGTAGAAAAACTCAAATGACCATCAACAGGGGACTGGATAAGAAAATTGTGCTACATTTATACCAAAGAATACTAGAAAGCAATGAAAATCAATAAACTACTTCCATATGCAACAATATGGATAAATTTCACAAATACAATATTAAGCAAAGACTACATACTAAATTATGCCATTGATATAAACTTCAAAACACGCAAAACTAATTGATGGTGATGGAAGTCAGGATAGTGGTAACCTTTTAGGAGGAAGTACGTGGCCATTGAGAAGGGTATCAGGAGTATTTCCAGGAGATTTTAAGATTCTATTTCTTTATCAGATAGTGGTTGAAAGGAATTGTTTACAATTTATCCATCTCTTTAATTTCTTTTTAGAAACGTCTTATAATATCCCTATACATTTATGACAACGCTATTGAAAATACACATAAGCAAAGAAATCTCAGAATATTTTGAATAAGTAATAACTCTTCTAGAAATTTCTCCATTTAAAAATAGAGTAGCTTGCCCTGAAGATATAGACCTGCATTTGATCAGAGAGCCTGGGTAATGAAACAGAACGAGTTTTCGTTTATTTGGCAGACTCTTCACTCTTGCACCCTTCCCTAAGAAGGAAGCAGACAGCAGATGGTGATGAGGGAGCGCCTCCATCAGGCTCTGTGTGATGCACTGTAGACCTGACAACGCCCCTGGCTACTCAAATCTGCAAACTAAACGCCAGTGATGCCCCAAGGCAGTTAATCTCTTCCAAGCCCCAGAATTGCTGATAAGTGCTCAGAGCAGCTGATTCCTGTCACCCTGAGGAGGAGGCCTGGCAGCTACCTGGCAAGCAGAGCCTCGTGGCACGAGGACCTGAGGACCGTGGGGCCTTTCGTGCTGCAGAATCTTCGCATGATTTATGTGAAGGTCGTGGGGATAAATGGGTGTTTCTGAAAATTTGTCATGAAAACATGTTTTCAGTCTGGCAACCGAGAGATACCAGCCAGCTTTCGGCAAATTCAGCTCTGCCTTGGATCAGAACCAAGGTTTGGCCTGGTTTCTGGGCATCTGAAAAGCATAATCAAATAGCACAGCTTTCACATAGAAAATCATAAAACAACAACTCCAACACTTGGCTGATTATGAAAACACCAACCTTAAACTTACTTTATCTGCTTTAGGGATAAATTAGTTTGAGCCCCATTATGTTCCGTTTCCCCCAATTAAATTGCTTTCAGAGTCTCTTTTGCTCTTAAAAGTTATGCAACAGGGGCTTCCCTGGTGGCGCAGTGGTTGAGAATCTGCTTGCTAATGCAGGGGACACGGGTTCGAGCCCTGGTCTGGGAAGATCCCACATGCCGCGGAGCAACTGGGCCCGTGCGCCACAACTACTGAGCCTGCGCGTCTGGAGCCTGTGCTCCGCAACAAGAGAGGCCGCGATAGTGAGAGGCCCGTGCACCGCGATGAAGAGTGGCTCCCGCTTGCTGCAGCTAGAGAAAGCCCTCGCACAGAAACGAAGACCCAAAACAGCCATAAGTAAATAAATAAATTAATTAATTAATTAAAAAAAAAGTAACAAATGTTCAATTGGTGTCTTTAAAAAAAAAAATAAGTTATGCGACAACAGTTCTTTGTCCTGCACGAGGTTAATGTGATTTTATTACTCAAGAGGGAGATGGCTGAAGCTACTCCTGTTGAAAGTATGGAACCTCTGCAAACTGCACCATGAACACCGCAGTCCATTAGCTAACAGCCATTTCTTCCAGCAAAAAATAAAACATACAGTAAAGAACGCTAGGGGAAATTGATTTTATCAACTCTAAGAAATAGTGTTTCTTTTCAGTGCAGCTATGTGAAAACATCAAGAACCAGCAATTAGAGCTATGCTTTTTTTTTCTGCTGTTGTGGCCAGCATCCATCATTTTTAGAGATCTGGGAAAACTTCTGTTTTGATTTCTTAATTTTAAGCTCTTCTCCTGTGAGAAAGGGCGTTAGAAATGTAATGTGTACCTAATTGATTTGTAGTTCACATCTAAATGCAGTGATTCTTTCTTTAGGAAAGTGCTTATTCTTAAACTCTGAACTGCAGTGAAGAGGGACAGCCTCCTACTACTCATATAATGTAAAAGAGGAAATATTTAAAAGGTTGAATGCCTATTTTTTTCTCTCCATGTCTAACTTTAGTTCACTGCGAAAGAGAATTTTAAAAATAGGGCTTCACAGCCCAACTCAAAAAAAAAAATCATCACAGTAAGGTTTCTGTTCATCTCACCACATTTTGAATGATTGATACGGGCCAGAAAATGCACTGATCCTGGCAGTATAAACACGGATGAAACTGCCTAGTTCTTAGGGCAAGCTCTTCAAACACAACTGGACGTTGTGTTTTCCTGTATTATTGAAAAGTAGATAATTTGATCCAAAATGTAGACATTCTATAAGAATTGGGAAGCTTTATTTGATTGAGGGTCTTACACACACACACACACACACACACGCTACTTTCTTCATCATGTAAATAAAAAGGTAATTTAGCTCTGTATGCTGTTGAAGAGAGAAATAAAAGTATCCTTCTTACCTGGTTTTCAAATTAGTAATGGGAAATAGCAATTTCCAGTTCAATGAATATAATATTATAAAATTTAGTTCAGTTGCATAGAATATAAGACAGAGAAGAAGAATCCAGGAAGGAGGAATGTATTGATGGGGAAAAAAACCACAGGGACTAAGCGGATAGAGGGCAAGGCTGCAAACGTAGCACAGGTGACAATCCCACTGTCTGCTCATGCTCTGAGGCTTAGTTGATGCAGTGCGTGTGGTCCCCCAGACGCTGGTAGGCATGAGGGCACAGTGAAGGAACAGCACACTCTCTTGGGGCATTTTAGAATTAAAGGTACACACTCTGACCGTTATGGTACCTACACATCCATAAGGTCAACCCTACACACACTCCCTCTTCAAATTAGTTTAGAAACAAATAACATCATGAATGAAACACACCCACAGCAAATCTGAGTTTGTGAATCCTTGTTTAATGTAATATCATATATCCACACACCAACACCCAGCAACTGGAAAGCTGAGATTTGATGGAATCGGGACCAGTCCCAGGAACCCATAGGAATGGATCCAGCGAGATAAGCCTTCCCACACCCTGTGTGCCCAGGTTTCAATTCCCAACGAGCATCTCAGTAAGAGCCAGGGTCCCAGATCACAAGGACGAGCCAGACAAGCCTCCAAAGCACCAGCCGGATCATGTTGGCAAACCACTTGGTGGCCCTGAGTGTTCCCTTTCAAAAATTGTCTTTGCTTCTTGAAGACCAAATAACAGTCTTCTGTTATGGCTTCCAAAGTGAAGCTAGATCTCTGCTAAATGGACTTTCTAGAGCACCTCCCCCAACACACATATGCAGGCAGGCACACACAAGTGTGTATATACACAGGCAGGCACACATACACATGTGAATAGACACAGGCACACACACGTGCACATACACAGGCAGGCACACACACATGTGCACATACACAGGCAGGCACACACATGTGCACATACACAGACAGGCACACACATGCACATACACAGGCAGGCATGCACACATGTGCACATACACAGGCAGTCACACACATGTGCACATACACAGGCAGGCATGCACAAATGTGTATATACACAGGAACACACACGTGCACATACACAGGTGCACACACACGTGTGCACATACAGAGGCAGGCACACACATGTGCACATACACAGGCACACACACACATAGGCACACACAGTTTTATCTCAGTTCTAAAAATCAGAGCATATCCAGGTAACTGATGACAGGAAGGTAACTTGTTTGTATAACATATGATCCACACAGCTTTCCCTTCTGTGCCCTTGTATAGCACTTTCAGAGCAGTGGTATTGAATGGGAAAGATTTACTTATCAAAACAAGGTTGGTACGTTCTTCCCTATGCTAATATGTGCATATGAAAGTACCAAAGCTCTGTCTTTGTCTTTAGTTCTAAAATGCCATATGCTCTACATGGTCCCATAAGCATCACTCACTCCAAATGTCCTAGAAAAATAGAGTAGAAACTTTTTTCTATTCCTCCTCGAGGACACTGATCTCCATCTGGGAGAGGAGCAGCCAGCATCCCTGGTGCCGCATCAAAGCCGGTCCTGGCTTCTCTAAGAAGTCTCTGCGATTTGGAGTTGGGCAGTTGCATCAGAAATGTGCTACCCTGACATCCAATGCAAAAGGATGTGAAAGGAAGCCTACATCTTTGTTCCTTTATGAGCATTTTCCTTCCTACTGTTTTATTAAATTCTGTTCAAGGAGCCTGAGGTCAGGTATCAAATAAGGTGAGAGCATCAAGGATCAATTTCTTTGCATCTTGGTAAAATAATTCAGGATCCTTTACCTCCAGAGTGGGTGCCTGGAATCCAAGGAAAGAAGTGTTTCCGGGCAGAGGGGGCCACCTCTTGCTACTGGGGGTAATGAGGTGAGGTCAACACGGACTGGTAGACCTAAGGTGAGGCAAGCATGGATGGGCAGGTTTAGATGATCAGTGACCCGGACAATGGCCACTCTGTTGGTGTGCTGGGAAGCCTTGGTGAGATGGACAGACAGCTTGTCCTGATCACAACTGCTCCACAAAGCGTGGAAACACATGGACCTAACTGCACATAGATTCATGAAGAAAAGGTAAATAAAACAACGTCTGCACGATGATTTAGGAGAATATTAAACTCCCTTCTGAGCTTCCTCCCCGCCTCCCCTTTGCCCCTTCCATTCACTCTCCACACAGCACCAGAATGGTTCTGAAAAGCCAGTTAGATCATGCTACTTGTGCTCAAAACCCCGCATGGTGTCGTCCTCAGAACAAAAGCTGGCCCCTTACCTCTCTGAGCTCTGCTCTCACCTGCCCACCCCTCACTAATATGGCCTCAGCTCTCCCAGATGTTCTGAGTACTATCCCTGGCTAAATGATGTGTATCTATGTTACCAAACTCAGGTCTGGTTGCTCACCGCTTGAAGGTCAACACTCGAGAAGCAAGTGTTGGTAGAAAGGAAAGTTTGCTTTATTCCAGAGGCTGACAACCAGGGGAGAAGGCAGACTCATGTCCAAAGGCCAGCTGCCTGCTGCCAATCAGTTGGCAAGAGCTTTGAAAAGGGATTTTCAGGGGTTTATGGGTGGAGGGAGGGGCTACAGGAAGAAACAGCACAGTCAGCTCTGACGGTCGTCTTGAAATTGGTCATGAAGTGGTCTGATCAGTGTCATTTTGATTTTTTTAAGTACAGCTAGTCTTCAGTTCCAGGGTCAGTTTGTTCCCATTTCCTTGAGGCCAGTTCTCAGAATTGTGGCAGCTTATGTCATGGCTACAGTCTGGTCATCATGTATTAATAGTTAACCTTTTCCACCTGATGGGTGTTTCAGTATCTACCAGACAGCTCACAGGACATGGCTCAGAATATTATCTATAGCCCTTGAGGAGGAACTAAAGGTCCTTGACTTTGTTTAATGACTAAACTATTATTATATTGTCCTGTTTGACTGCTTTCCTTTGCTTCTGCATTTTCTCACTTCTCTGATTAAATTTATTCTTTAGCTCAAGTTTTTCTACAGACAAGAGGCAGGCAGAGGACATAGGGGGCCCCAGGTCTGTCCTGGGAAGGCCCCATAGGGTCTGGCTCTGTTTCATATATAGGAGACAGTAAAAATGCTCCTATAAATATACAAGAAAAAAAGACTGACAACTCAGTGGGAAAATGGGCAATGAGATGGACAAGCAATGCACAGAAGAGGAAATACAGTCAGAAATCTCAACATCACCAGCATGCAGGAAAATGAAAGCTAAAGCAATAATACCTTCATATTTTCCACCCGGCAGACTAGCAAAACATAGCAAGCACTGTATCTTTCAGTCTGGAGGAGGATTCAGGGAACAAGATGAGCAGCCATTGCTGCAAGATGAGTACTGCTACAGCTTTTTTTTTTTTTTTTAATATTTCTTCTTTTTTTTAAATGTTATTTATTTATTTATTTATTTATTTCGTTGTATTGGGTCTTCGTTTCTGTGCGAGGGCTTTCTCTAGTTGCGGCAAGCGGGGGCCACTCTTCATCGCGGTGCACAGGTCTCTCACTATTGCGGCTTCTCTTGTTGCGGAGCACAGGCTCCAGACACACAAGCTCAGTAGTTGTGGCTCACGGGCTTAGTTGCTCCGCAGCATGTGGGATCTTCCCAGACCAGGGTTCGAACCTGTGTCCCCTGCATTGCCAGGCAGATTCTCAACCACTGCATCACCAGGGAAGCTCCTACAGCTTTTTGAAATGTATCTCTGATAATCTGATAGACACACACCCTTTGCCCCAGCGACCCCATCTTTTTAAAGAATATATCCCGTTATAATGAAAGAACCAGAATATCAAATTAATTGCACAAGAATATTTTTGAAACAAGAATGTTTTGGGGACTTTCCTGGTGGCGCAGTGGTTAAGAATCCGCCTGCCAATTCAGGGAACATTGGTTCTAGCCCTGGTCCGGGAAGATCCCACATGTCATGGAGCAACTGAGCCCGTGCGCCACAACTACTGAGCCTGGGTGCCACAACTACTGAAGCCCGCGTGCCTAGATCCCATGCTCCGCAAAAAGAGAAGACATGGCAATGAGAAGTCTGTGCACTGCAATGAAGAGTAGTCCCTGCTCACCACAACTAGAGAGAGCCCGCATGTAGCAACGAAGACCCAACGCAGCCAAAAAATTAATTAATTAATTTAAAAAATAGTATTTTGAATATTTTTGAATATCAAAAAAACCTGGCAAATAGTCTGAAAATCCATTTATAGCTAAGATTTAGTTACCTTCCTACTATGAGATGTTATGCTGCTGCTTGCTTCAGTTGAGGCCAAGTTTCCCCTATTCTTGAGGACATAAAATACACATTCTTGAAAAATGTTTCTGCTTTCTGCATTGGCTCTGTTTTCTTGCCATTTCTTTCTTCCACCCCCATCCAGTATGTGGTTTTCACTGGCTCTCCTGTTTTTGCCCAGCACCCCTGTGCTAGGCTGTGTCTGCAGCCCCTAAGGACAGAATCCCACATGCTGAGGAGGAGGAGGGGGCAGCTTCCAGACGTGGGCTGGGCCGGGCAGTTGGTGGCCACACTGCTTCACAGTCACACTCAGTGGATGTCCTTTTTCCTCCCCTGCCCTCGGTCCATGTTAAGGGCATCCCAGCTACAGCTCCCCAGTTCCCGAGTCACCGTGGGGTCTGAGACACAGAGCGACTTGCTGGGGACCCCCAATGCCAACTTAGGTTTCACAGCTGTTGTTGCTAAAAAAGTGTTATTCATTCACCTGCTTTCCAGCTTCCAAAATAATGACTCTCACCTCTGTTTCCATTCTCCTTTTTCCTGTAGTTTATACATTTTAACCCCTTTACTATGATTTAAGAGGATATTGGGAGGGAGCAAGGTAATCACGTGTGTTCCGCATCTTTTACTGAAGGCCCTGTATTAGTCGGCTCAAGCTGTTGTAACAAAGTGCCATAGAAGGGGCAGTTTAAACAACAGACATTAATTTTTTCATGGTTCTGGAGGCTGGAAGTCCAAGATCAAGGTGTGGGCAGGGTTGGTTTCTTCTCAGGCTTCTCTGCTTGCCTTGTGGACGGCTGTCTTCTTGCTGTGTTCCCACATGGTTTTTCCTCTGTGCCTGTGCATCCCTGGTGTCTCTTCCTCTTCTTATAAAGACACAAGTTATACTGGGTTAGGGCCCATACCAACAGCTTCATTTAACTGAGTCACCTCTTTAAATGCCCTATCTGAAAATATAGTCACAGTCTAAGGTACTGGGGCAGTGGCTTCAACATATGAATTTGGGGGAGAGATCATGATTCCACCAATAGTCTTGAACATGTTTCTCCAACTATAATTTTTCACAATAAAACAGCCCCTCGATCAACATTTTCTAAATGGCATGTTGTAGCACATAAATGGATTATGAAGATTTTTAATCACAGTCTCCATTTCAGTGCTTGTGATTGGTCTGTTTATATTTTCTATTTCTTCCTGGTTCAGTCTCAGAAGGTTGTGCTTTTCTATGAATTTGTCCATTTCTTCCAGGTTGTCCATTTTATTGGCATATAGTTGCTTGTAGTAATCTCTCATGATCCTTTGTACTTCTGCAGTGTCAGTTGTTACTTCTTTTTCATTTCTAATTCTATTGATTTGAGTCTTCTACCTTTTTTTCTTGATGAGTCTGGCTAATGAAATGAAGCTAGTGGGTCACAATCCAGCTTGGAAAATAAAATTGAAATAGAACAGAAACATGTCAGATTGAGGAGGAAATATTAAAAGTTAGAGTCAGGATTTTTTAAGTTGCATACAACTTTGGTTTCAATGTTGAGTGTGGTGAGTGGCATGGATTGAAAGGTATCATAGATTCTTCACGTGGGACTCATGGCCAATGAACGTTTAAAAGCTGCCGTCCTACATAATCCATATTTCCTCCTTTACAAATCAAAGGGTGTTCTTTCTACCGAGAGAAACGGTCCAGTTAGTGCCTCCGCTGATTTGTTTCTTCTTGAAAAAATGTATGGTTGTTTTCTTTTTTCCTTCTAAAAATAATAAGAGTAAAAATGCAATTAGATATTTTAGATTAAATGATAGGAAATATTTCTTAAGATGGAAGTAAAAATAGAGTTTAGAGGCAGGGTCAAAACACATAGAGATGTTAGAGAAGTGGTTAAGGTGAAACTTTTTCCCCCCCAAACTCCTCCACTCCCTATAAATAATATTTAGTTCAGTTTGACAAATACTAATTGGAGCTTTCAGCTTGACAGCTCACATTAGGTACTTATCCTGTGTTGTGTGCTTTGCGTGTCCTTATGCACGAGTTCAGCATATCAGCCATGAGGTAGCAAGTATTTTGAGCTCTGATTTAAAAACAAGAAACGGCGCTTAGAAAATCACATGGCGTGCTGCCGAGGACAGAGTTGCCTGAAGCCAGGATTCGCACCCCTGCTCCTGACTACTTGCTCTTCTGACTCATACCCAGGACAGCTACAGAGCTGCGCAGCCCAGGCATAACGAAAATGCAGGGCCCTTCTTCATAATATTAAGTTCAAGAAGGCCACAGCAGAGTACAAAGCAAGCACAGGGCCCTTCAGAACACGGCCCTGTGTGACCGCTGGGTCCCCCGCCCTTGGAGCTGGCTGTGCTCCCACCAGGAGTTTCTTTCTCCTGTGGAGAAAGAGGATGACCTGGATTTCCTCCAAAGTGCTCTGAGAGCGGAGCTACTTCTCCTGTGTCCTGCCTGCTGGGTTGTTCCTGGTTCTGAGTCATTGTTGTCTCCAGACAGGGATGCTGAAAACAGCCTCTGTACACCGGTGCCGAATCTAATCTCAGAGAGAGCTTTGAGTGAAGTAGAAAAAAACCAGCTTTATTGCTTTGCCAGGCAAAGGGGGACACGGTGGGCTCCTGCCTTTGAAAACTATGCATCTCAACCTGGGAGCATTTGATGAGGAGTTTTATAGCAATAGTTCAAGGGCGGGGTTGCTGACAAGATTAGGGTGCGTGCAGGGCCTGTATTCCTCTAACCTGGTGAGCTTCTCTGGTCCCTTTAATCTTGCCTCAGGTGGCTGCTTAGCTGCTCCTCCCTTGATTAGCAACTGTTCTAATCTGCCCTTTGGAACTCAGGGAAGGTCACGGAGGCTGGGGTCTTGCCCTACAGGAAACAGGGGACAGAGAGGCTTCTGTGCCCAGGAGCCCCACAGGATCCTGCTCAGTTTCAAGAGGGGCACAGAGGACGTGCAGCCTAGGGCCAATGTCACCCTGGCTGGCTGCCCCATCAGGCTCAGACGTCAACTCCCACTTGTTTAGGGGCTGGTGCTTCAGCTCGTGTGCTTGTCTGTGAGGTGAAACTCAGAGTGAAATGCCTCTCAAGTGCCTTTGTTCTTCGGGTAAAAGAGAAAACCAAAACTTGTTCTGATGACTTTTGGAAAACAGTTTCATTTTGTGTTTGAGTGGGTTATTTTGCTGTTGCTCTTTTGACTTCTGAAAAGCCCTCTTGGTGTGGAGAGGAAAGGCAGAGAAAAAACCAGGTGAGGCCTGTGGAGTTTTTTAGCGTAAGCACTTGCTGTTAGACTGCATTGTGTTTTTATGTCACTCTTTGTATTAAGTGAGGTTTAATGGAATAGGTGTATTCCAGCAAGGTGAGCTTTATTCTCATGTCTGTTTCTTTCATTTTGTTCCTGATTGGACTAACTCCGAGAGCGTCTGTTCTTAACACATGCCCTGGGGGTTCTGAGTCACGCTGAGTACGTACGTACAGCAGGCAAAAAAAATGAAATTCGTTTTCAAAGTGTTTTAGGTTGTCAAGGCACCAGACAATATGTTTCTTACTGAGCCAGGACTCCAAGGTTCTTGTCACAGATGGAGAGAAGAAGATTGTTGACAAAAACTCCCTTTCTCAGACGTCTGTGGAGGTGGTCGTGAAGAAGTCTTAGAACTGTCAGGGCTGGGAGGAGGAAGGGAGGGATAGACAGGACAACTAAAAGTGGGTTTTACTCATTTCAAAGCAGATGATGTCTCAATTTTGTTTCTTATCTGGTTGAACTCACATATTCTATTTAAATTGAAAGTGAAGAACACAATAATTTGGATCAGAATTTCTATGCCAACATTCCAAAAAATAGAGCTCCTGAAACCTTTTTAAGGCTTACTTATATTTGAAAAATGTTTAAAAAGATGAAAAGAGTAAGAAAATTCAAGAGAAAATGATAACAAACATGTATATTTATTACCAAGAAAAAATGGATGGAAGGAAAATCTGGCTAAGTATCTTGTGTTACTGAGAAACTAAGTCGAATTTGTCATGTTTATTTTCAAGAGATCGAATAAGAATTCTTTTCTGCGATTCTGCCTGTTGCGTTTTCACACGAACATTTTCGTCTGCTTGTTGGGTTTTCATTTGAATATACAATAGGGGACCAAATTAGATAACCGTTGGAAGTGATAACTTTTTAAAGTACTCGAATCAAAGACATCAGATGGTCTTGAATACCTACCACATGATCCCACAGTGAGTTTGATTTGATATTTCCAATTAACTTGTACATGGGATTGGGTGTTACTCAAGTGAGAAGAGGAAAGAGAAGTGTGAAGTAGCAAGTGCAAATATAGATACTATATTTCAGAAGACTCTTGCTTGGTTTTATAACCTGTATAACAAATTTTCTGATTTTTATTATGTAAGTTTAACTTTTTTGTAACTTGTTATGCAATTATTGTCAAAGCTTTCTTTCTTAAATTATTTATTTATTTATTTATTTGTTTGTTTGTTTATTTATTTTTGGCTGCGTTGGGTCTTTGTTGCTGTGCGTGGGCTTTCTCTAGTTGTGGCGAGTGGGGGCTACTCTTCGTCGTGGTGCACAGGCTTCTCATTGCGGTGGCTTCTCTTGTTGTGGAGCACGGGCTCTAGGTGCATGGGCTTCAGCAGTTGTGGCATGTGGGCTTGGTAGTTGTGGTGCATGGGCTTAGTTGCTCTGCAGCATGTGGGATCTTCCCGGACTAGGGCTCGAACTTGTTTTCCCTGCATTGGCAGACAGATTCTCAACCACTGTGCCACCAGGTAAGTCCCTGTCAAAGTTTTCTTAAGGAAAAAACTCATCCCATGATCAAAGCATGTGCAAGTCAATGTCACAGATAATGGGGGTGAGGGACATGCCAGAGGGAAGATCTTTGTTAATCTTGACTAGTGTCTCAACGTAACCTTTATCAAACTTCTTTTGTAAGATCACTTGTATGGATAACATTTCTAGGTGTGATTCTCTATGCTTTCTATTGGATCTTCATGATTATCCGCTTTGATGGAAATGGCAAACAAACAGAGCCACCAGGGATTCCCTCCTTCCTATTCTTAAAAGTGGTGTGTCCTTCCATTTGCTTTCAAATTTTAAAACACAGAAAACAATAAACTAGAAAAGTATGATAAATGTGCCCTAAGAGAATGAGAATACACCAAATTATCCCAATACCTGGGAGCAGATGTCCCGGGGCTGTGTCTGGGACACGTCCTTGCCTACAGTCTCCTGGCCCACCTGGCAGCTGCTGCAACTATCAGGAAAATGAGCCCCTTCAAGCCCCTCCTACTTGTCCCCAGTGTGTGGTGGTCACCAGCCCTGGACCTGCCCCTGACCTGTCTTTCCCTTTGCTCCATCTTCTTTCCCTAGTGCGACTGCTTTCCTTCATTGGGGGATTCTGGTACCTGGGTCTTTGCCACAATGTCCAGTGTCCCCACTGTCTTCCCTGACCCCCGTCCCTTCTGCAGCAAGCCACTCTGCAGATGACAGTCACACATTTGTTTACTCTTTTCTTGTGCCAGGAGTTTATTTAAAATGCTGTCAATCACTCCAGCTTCTTATCGTAGAAAGTCTAACTCACAGGCTTGTCTTTGAGGTCCTCTGAAATTCTCCTCCTCTCGACTCCACCGTGCTACTTGAAGTTGACCTGGATTATCTGAGTTAGATATTATCTGAGCCATCAATGTAATCACAGGGCTCCTTATAAAAGAGAAGTAGGGTCAGTGCCAGAGAGGTGGCAATGACAGTGAGGCAGAGACTGGAGTGATGCAGCCAGGAGCGGAGGAATGGGGTGGTTTCCAGAAGCTGGAAGAGGCAAAGACTGAGTTCTTTCCCTACAGCCTCTAGAAGGAACCAGCCTTACTCAAACCCTGATTTCAGCACCTTAAGACTCTGACTGCCACAATTGTAAGGTAGTAAATGTGCATTGTTTTAAGCCACTAAGTTTGTGGGAATTCCTTAGAGCAGCCATAAGAAACAAACACATGACTCAAAGGTAGAAATTATTCACTCAATGTTGACCCCCTTGTTCACTGTAGTACAACTACTTCGGAGATGTTGCTGTCCTCTGAACTCAAATTGTTCTCATGCAAACCCAGGGGCTGTCCTTGGTGCCTCCAGACTGTCTTGTGTTCTTATTTCTCAGAATACTCCGAAAGCAATACTATTCATTTTTCTAGCCAAGCTCACCCCTCCCTTCCAAAAGCCTTCTGTGTGTCCAATAATGTCTACCCCATGTTTCTAATCTAACAGTTGAACTACATCACAGTTATATCTGCAACATGCCGTTCAACCCCCTTTTGCACTGCTAATTCTCTGAAGCTGGTTTTACCACCCATAATGGCCTATCAGCTCCTGTTAGGCAAGGTCCTCATGATAAAAACAACCACAGGAGCAGCTTCAGCAGCAACAACATCCCAAATGCCTGTCCCGCGGGGCGTTCACTCTGCTGCTTTGCAGCAAGTATCTTCCATCGCATTTCTTGCACAATCTCGCTGCTCCGGCACTTTGAAGAACTCTTTGGCTGTGGGTTTGCCTGATGTTTCCTACTGGTTAGATGGAGGTTCTGCATTTTTGGCAAGAATAGAACAGAAGTGGCATGCCCCTTGACCCTCTCCATCCCCAGGAGACTCAGGCAAAATGTGTTCTTCTCTAGAGAGGAAGCTTGTGGCTGCCTGTGGAGAGGAACAGAGAAGTGTGGTCTGGAACAGTGGATGGGTTGCTGTTTCCAGCACCTTGTCCAGTAACACAGCTCAGGGCGCTTTCCATCGAGGCAGGGATCTTGAACTTGCATGCTTTCAAGAGTGGCGTCTAAAATACCTTTGTCTTAACAGAAATTTCTGTGTTCAGGTCTCTCCTGAGCCCCCTGACTTTGCTTTGTGGGGTCCTTCCCTACTGAAGTCTCCTGACTCCTTTTCTAACAGGTCTCAGGATGTTCCTGGTTTTACTTTTAACCCCTAATTCCCATCACCTTCCCTGGTGGTCAGATGAAATGGGTTAGATGTTAGCTTCCTTTTAGGTTAGAAGATACGTCCTTGACTTGTCTAGGTCATGTAAACACACAAAGTCCAGGCACATAAGCAATCTAGGATTTGATTCTTGCTCTCTCCGCTAAACTGTATTTGCATTTTATTTTAGAATGCAAGCAATTCATCATTTCCTTGACACTCTGGGATCATTGGTTTTGCCTTTAACCAACCATACTTGGGTATGAAAAATGCACTGAGGACCTTACAAGGCAAAGTACCAACCAAAAGCTTTTCCTTCATAGTGTAAATGGCTCTTTTTATTGTGATATCCATGCTGACTTTTTTTTATAAATAAGTGGTTGGCAACTGGGAGATGGGGAGTTGTGATCCCTCCAAGTCCTCCAGATGAATGAGCAGAGTGGGCAGAATGGGCAGCCGTAGCCAGTCATCAAATATCATTGAAGGCCTTCCTTCTATGCTCTGTGCCCATGAGCCTGAATATGGTTCCAAAGAAAGCCTGAAGCCCTGCCAGTCCATAGTTTTCTGCCCCGAACCATGAAGAGACCATTGGTAGGGAGGTTAAGAAAATGTTGAGGATGGGCTCAGAGTAATTTTTAGTTAGTGATGGATCTGAAGGAGAAAGAGGCTTTCTGGGTTCTGTGTCACTATTCCTAAGGACAGGTGTATCAGCAAGAATTAGAGTGCTTCATCTTTGCTGTTATCCTGGAAATAAATGCTTCTTGGGAGTAGGAAAGAGTGGTATAAAAGATGAGCTTGCGACCCAAGAATGTACAAGGACAGGTGTGTGAATTTTGACATCATTGGACCACACGAAGGTCGCTTTCATTGGAAGGTGTGGCAGGATGAATAATGCCCCCAAATGTCCACACCCTAATCCCTGGAATCCATGGACATGTTTTATCCCGGAAGAACTTTGTAGATAGAATTAAGGTTACAGATCTTAAAATAAGGAGATTATGCTGGGTGATCTCCCAGGAGATGCACCGGGTGGGCTCAGTATAATTATGTGGACCTTAAAAGTAGAAGAGGGAGGCAGAAGCATTGTTGGAGAGATGTACCAGTGAAAGATGAAGCAAGAAGGTCCTGAAGCATGAGAGGGACCCAGCCGGTCATTGGTGGCATGAAGATGCAGGCATGGGGCTCTGAGCCAAGACAGGCAGATGGTCCCTAGAAGTTGGAAACAGCCTTCAATTGGCAGCCAGGGAGGAAACAGCCTCCATCTTATTGCAAGAAATTGAATTCTGCCAACCATCCGGATTAGCAGGAAACAGGTTCTTCCTTTCAGCCTCTAGGAAGGACCACATCCTGCCAACACTTAGATTTTAGCCGGGTGGACGAGACCCATGTCAGATTTCTGCTCTCCAGAACTATAAAACAATAAAACTGTTGTCTTAAGTTAGTAAAATTGTGGTTGATTTGTTACACAGCTCAGTGGTCAATAGCACTGCACACAGATAGTACAGATAAATAAAGGAAAGGACTTTGTCTCTCATGCACAATTTTCCAATCTATGGTAGTTCTAAAAAATTGAATTCATGGGCTTTATCACAGCTATTTGCTAACACAAATATGAAGTTGCTGAAAACTGAGCCTTTGCATGGACATATATACACTACTAAACGTAAAATAGATAGCTAGTGGGAAGCAGCCGCATAGCACAGGGAGATCAGCTCGGTGCTTTGTGACCACCTAGACGGGTGGGATAGGGAGGGTGGGAGGGAGATGCAAGAGGGAAGAAATATGGGGATATATGTATATGTATAGCTGATTCACTTTGTTATAAAGCAGAAACTAACACACCGTTGTAAAGCAATTATACTGCAATAAAGATGTTAAAAAAAAAAAAAAAGAAAATTGAGCCTTTGGGTAAACAGGTGTTGCCACGGCTAACTGGCCATCCAATGAGAAATAGCATCCACTTGGGCCAGGAAATAATAGCTTGTCTGTTTTTCTTGTCATCTTTTATTATTTCCCTATTTAACTTTACTTTTTTTTCAATAACCATGCTGTTTTAGAAAAATAACATAATTGCTAGTGGCCTGTCCTGTATTCTGCAGCAGTAGTTGGAGATCTGAAAACATTTCATTTTTCTCTCTCTTCCTCAGTGACAGTTTCCTAAATTGCTAAATTGCTACAATTTTTCAGACCTCGTGGGACTCCCAGGCCTTATTGAGTGTCTGCCATGAACTTCTGATTTCCTGGGTAATCCTCTCATTAGTGCATATGTTTCTACTCTCTTTATTGTCAGGCATATGGCAAGGTAACTTACTCCATAGAGGCCTCATCTAGTTTTCTGGCCACAGAAAGCAATTGTTCTCAGAGATAACAACGGAAAGCTCCAGAAAGTTCCATAAGGAGGTACATCAGGAGAGATTTTGATCCCATAGGACCAGACCTAGATGGTATGCATTGCTCATACCCTGCCTGCACTCTTGGGGCCCCTCCTTCTTTGGGGCACCTCTGCCCTTAATTTCTGACATTCAGCTCCCCCTTGCTGCCTGAGAGTTTCTTCTTGGGGCCCTGGAGAGGTTCTGGCACCTTTCAACCTGAATCCCAGCCACTCGGTCATTATGAATGTAGATAGTATTTAAAAACTATTGGCTTTAAGTCCTAGTAAGCACAAATTATCTCATTGAGGGATGAGCAGTGTTGCCATGACAGCAATAGACTCAGGGAACACTTGGCCTTGTCGTGATGATACCAACTTGTATTTCAATGGATTTTCTCCAAATGGTGATCAGTCTCCACTTCTATGCAAAGTTTCCTCCCCGACTGTTTCGGGAATCCTCTTAACACACCTTATACACTTCGTGAATTTCTTTGCTGTTGGAGACATTTGTTTCCACCAGGACCTGGCTGTAGTCTCCAATCAGAGGCTGCAGTATTTTGATATTAGTTTTATAGGTATTTATTTGATTTCATTCCTTGCCTTGGTTTTCATTGAGTATGGTTCCTCTAAAGAGTTTATCACCGCTGCTTTGGACATCAATCTTATAGATCCAATTTTATAAGCTTTTTTTTTTTAATAGGAAGACTTTATTTATTTAAAGCCATTTTATGTTTGTATAGCAGTTGATCAGAAAGTGAACAGAGTTCCCTCATACCAGCCTCCTCCTCAGCACACAGTTTTCCCTATTATTACATTTTGTAGTAGTGTGGTACATTTGTTAAAATTGATGAACCTACACTGACACACTATCAATTAATTAAAGTCCATAGACTACATTAGAATCCTCTCTGCTCTGTACATTGTATGGGTTTTGACAAATGTATAATGTCATGTGTCCATGATTACAGTATCATATAGAACAGTTTCATTGCCCTAAAATTCCCCTGTGTTCCACTTATTCACCTTCCCTCCCCAAATCCTAGCAATCTCTGATGTACCATCAAGATGGCATATTGGCCAGTACAGGACGTGTTTGAGTTATGAGGTAAAGCTAAATGTTATCACATGATGTTCACCACTGTAAATTTATCCCCTTTGTTTATTCAGCGATCTAATAAAATAAACAAAAGGGATATGTGTGTCCTCAGAGCCACAATACTCCCAAATCATGACTTGTAAAAGCAAGGGCCAATCAATAGAAGTGGCTCAGACTGTCTCTAAAACATGCTTGCACCCTGAGTTAGTCATCACGTGTAAGCTTCCCAGTGTGACTCATGTAATTCTTGTGGGTCCTAGGCTATGAGAAATCAGGCACTAAGAAATCCACACCTACAACTCTCAATGCTCCATTTTCAAGACCTCAAGAATTGCTGATATCAATTATCATCCAATAAAGATTGTATTTTTCTGAGATAGAAGCAGTGCCTGGTTTTGCTGGCATAGCCACCCATCATTTCCAAGACAGACACCAAAATTATACTTGACAAGCAGAGGTTGACTGCTACAATCTACCTGTATAATTCTCTCATCATGTGAGATATTTCAAACAGAGGGGGACATAATCATTTTTACACAGATGTTGAAAGTCTAACAAGGCAAAAAGGGGTAACCAGATCTGTAAATCTTGAAAGCACCGAATCCTTCCAGGGTTTATTAGTGACCCATTTATTAATTAAGTGAAGGAAACAACTAAGTTCCTCTAGTTTGGGGAAACACAAGGAAGAGGTGGGTTATTGACTTGAAGCTCAGAGGAGGGACCTCAGGGGCTGATGCTCAAACCTCGGAATGGGACGACTAAGAGTCAGCTGGTGCTTAGATCTGAGAGGGAGTCTCCCTACAGCTAGACATTGGAACACTAAGAATGTGTCGTGAAGCTGGTGCTGGAAGTTAGCGCCCAGGGCAGGGAGAACCTTGAGCCATAGCTGCCCTCTGCTGGGGGTGGTGGTGGGAGATGCTTGGGATGCAGGAACCGGGAAGGAAGTACCTTTTCCTCTCCTCTTGCCTTCCAGTTCTCTTCCAGCGTCTCCACCCACAGAACCTAGGAGGAAACTGGTGAGAAAGCATGAAGAGTGGCTTCAGAATTGCAGCCTCAAGCATCACACAGTCTTGGAGCTGAGAAAGAGTAGATACATGACCTGCACAGTCCACTCCTTGGGCTTCCTGGCATCTGTACATCCCCTTCTGCCTGTTTTCAAGTCCTTCCCATTTTAGCCTCTAGTCTTCTTGGCGTAGAAAATGTAACTCTGCCTCATAAAATGAAGATACTCTCACTCATATACACAAATTGGTTCATATACACAAATTGCAACAAGCTGGAAAGGAAATGTGTGTAGCTGCTACAGTCCTCATTCTGTAATTGTAACAATTGATATTTATCATTTCTATCATTGTCTATCCATCCCATGTGCCCTAATTCCCAGATAGTATTATAGCTGATCAGCATTGCTTTCTTGCATGAGGTAGAATGACCCAAACCTTTATTTCTTAAGTGTCTAAAACTTCAGTGATTCTGTTTTTATTAGGATATTGTAGTTTTCCATTTAAATTTACCACATGAGAGTACTAAAATGAACACTGAGGATTCCCTGGGTTTTAAACATAGTTTCCCCTGCCCTTACTGTGTAGCAACTCCCCCCAAATCCTCCTGGTAATTAGAAACACTTACTCCAGCAAATACAGATCCTTGGGACATCAAAATGGCCTCAGTCTCAACTTTGCTTCAGTGGAGCCCTTGTTGTTTGGCCTCGTAGTATTATTCCTCTCTTGGAAACTGTGATGGCTAATTTTATATGTCATCTTGACTGGGACAATCGTGTGCCAGACATTTGGCCAAACAACATTTTGTGTGTGTGTGGCTGTTTCTGGATGAGATTAACATTTGGGTTGATAGACTGAGTAGTGCAAGTTGCCCTCCCTGACTTAGACAGACCTCATCAACTGAAAACCGGAATAGAACGAAAAGGCTGACACTCCCATGAGGAAGGTGCACTTCCTCCTGCCTGGCTACCTTGAGCTGGGACACTGGTCTTTTCCCAGCCTTTGAACTCAGACTGAAACTCTGGCTCGTCTTAGGTCCTGAGCTCACTGCTTTCAGACTAGAGCCACACCATCGTCCCTCCTGGGGCTCCCGCTTAATGACTGCATGTCTTGGTACTTCTCAGCCTCCATAGTCTGTAAGCCAATTCCTTGTAATAAATATCTAGATCTAGATGTAGATCCTATTGATCTGTTTCTCTGGAAAATCCTAATACAGGAACTAATGCCCAGGATAGGAATTAGGGCAGCAAAGTGAAGCATTTGCCTCAAGCACCAGAAAAGCTATAATCAAGATAAATAATATTTTAATGCAATATTTAAAAAATCAATATAGATGCCAAAAATACAAGATGAAGAAAAATACCAATAATTTGAAATGAAGACAGGATCCAGCATAAGCCAAACCATATCAGAGCCTGCAAGAAAAGGAAAAATGTGCACCCTCATATACATATTTTTATGTATTTTGTTTTAATGGATAATTTTTTCTACAACATTAAATAGTTGAAAAAATTATTGAAAGATTGGAAGTAGGTATATTGGAACTTGAAACAGGTTTAAATATTTTATTTATATCAAAATCGGAACTTATTATAATATTACTTTTCTGGCTTTAATGAAAACAGATTCATCAAATAATATTAAACAATATAAACATTATTTGATGAATAATATTATTCATCAAATAATATTTTCAAAGTCAACTTCTTTGCTTATTTCATTTTCAAATGAGAACTGCCATGTTGGA
This sequence comes from Balaenoptera ricei, assembly GCF_028023285.1. Classification (NCBI taxonomy): domain Eukaryota; kingdom Metazoa; phylum Chordata; class Mammalia; order Artiodactyla; family Balaenopteridae; genus Balaenoptera; species Balaenoptera ricei. Next base: position 4,233,348 of record NC_082641.1, read on the forward strand.
CAATTTCTCTTCACCAAGTGAAAATTTTAAATAAAGTTTAATTATCTCAGGTTACTTATCCTGTCTTTATTTAAATTTGTGGTATTTTATTCATCAGAGATTTTTTGAAAAATTGCATTAAAATATTACTTGTCTAGATGACTGAGTTTTTAGTGCTCCTTGAATTTTACATGTGCGGCAACTGCCTCGCTTGTCTTACTCTAAACCTGGCCCTGTTAAGACCCCTTATTCAGTGAAGTTTGTTATTAGGTGTAATAGTGAGAGGGAAGTATGAGAGGAGCATCCCCAATTTTTGTTCCTTAAATTCCCAGATATGTCCATATTGCCTCTGGGAAAAATAGTACCATATAATGTGTTCAGTGGATTTAAAGAAATATTGCTTCCTGTGAGATAGTCCTCCAGATTTTTAGAAAATTGTTTCTTAACTGGAACCATAACTAAAGATTTAGTAGCTCCATTCACTAGTTCATCTGACCGTCTGTTTCTCAATGACAAGCTATATATTAAAACCAGAGAATTCTGTGGATATGAGTCCATCACTGTATGTCTTGTGCTGTGACATTGGCTGCTCTGTTAGGAGCCAGGATGATGAGGTACCATGATGGCGAATTAGGCATTTCAGACATCCACAGATGTTGGTTCTGGAAGAAGCATTGTAAGTCAGAAAGTCAAATCCATATCCAAAATACATGTCTATTTTGGGAAAGACAAACCATTGCCCCTCCCACGATGGAAGGCATTTCATATAATTAACTTGGCACAGGTACTTAAATGGTCTCCTCAAGGAATGATGACCGTGTCAGGGCACAGTGATATTGTCAAGGTAGAAACTCATCAGTGACAGGAGCCAGATTGGCATCAGTGATAAGAATTCCATGTTGTTGAGCCATGTGTTGCCTTGTAGCAAATGTCCTGCCATTTTGTTTGGTGCTGGTGTGGTCGAGCAATACTATATTGCTTGAAGTTTTGGCCATTGGAAGAACTTATCTTCATCCCTGGTCATTTATGAACATCTCTCTATGATGCTATAATGTTGCAGCCGTCAACCACTGATCAGGGCCACTAAGTTATAAAAATTATCTATATATCAGGACTGACTATTATTTTTATTCCTAAATCAACCAACCATAAGGAACTCTTTGTGAGGTCTTAGGACAGGAGGCGATAGAAGGAGTAAGTTCCATGAGATTCTGAACCAAACTGTGATGCAATTTTCTGTGCTTCCAGAATTTGATCACGGCCTGTATCTTATATGTCTTTGCCATTAGATGATGGATTTGATGGTGTGTACATCGATCCTATGGCTTGTTGACCACAAGGGTTCAATAGCAAGCTCGAAAATCTGTCTTAAAAGCAGGATGGTTATCTGAGGGTTTGTTCCACAAACCTAAGTTTCATTTGTTGGGGGTATATCACAGTCTGCATTCAGTGTCCCTACTCACCACAGATACTTTGAGGACCATTGGAACTGCTGGCTCCTAAAACTCATGTGGGAAAACAGTTTAGCCTTAAATGGACAAAAATAATGTCACAGGGTAAACAAGACTGTCACCTTTTTACTTGAACACAATCAAAACATTTTTAACAACCCTGCACTGATTTGTCCACAATATAAATAACTTAAAATACCAGTTACCTAGTTATTTGGCACTTAATGAACTCATTAGACTGTGCATTTGTTTGCAGTATGCAATGATATTGTACAGACTCAGATGTAAATTATATTTTTCTTCTACATTGAAATGAACATGTAATGTAACATAAATAAATAACAAAATAAATGTTAAACACATATAATTAATGCAAAAACAGTTTGCAAAATAAAATTTATAAATAAGGCAATATTAAAATGGAGGTTTCTTAATGAATAAAAAAGCTGCTTGAGTAGGGTTTGGTGATGAAAGAGGTAAGATAGAGTGTCTTGTCACTGGTCTTGTCTGGTGGAAGGTGGAAGTAGACAAGAGGCAGAAGGTGAAGGAGTGAGTGAAAGGTCCATGTTGGAACTCACAGAAATGGAAGGTTTCTCTTCTTCATATATGAAGCCCTAGAAGTGAATGGTTGTAAAGCATGTGCAAAGCAATAAGCAAAGCAATGCTGAAAAAGAAGAAAAAGAAGAAGGAAAAGCATGTGTATGAGTTTGCTAAGGCAGCCTATAACGAAGTACCACAGACTGGGTGGCTTAATTACACAAAAGTATTGTCTCAGAGTTGTGGAGGCCAGGAGTCTGAAACAAAGGCAGAGTTGGTTTCTTCTGAGGCGGTAGAGAGAATCCAATCCGTGCCTCTCTCCTGGCTTCTGGTGGTTTGCTGGCAATCATTGGTGTTTCTCGGCTTGTGGCAGTATAATTCCAACTTTAACACTGTGTCCTCCCTGAGTGTGTGCCTGTCTCTGTGTGCAAGTTGCCCTTTTTTATATGGACACCAGCCATATTGGATTAGGGCCACCCTAATGACCTCAACTTGATCACCTGCAAAGACTATTTCCAAATAAGGTCATACTCACAGGTACGGGGGATTAGAACTTCAGTATCTTTTTACATCTTGTATATTTTCTGCTTGGTCTTAGAATCAGCCATTTCTCTAAGGAGTCCTTCTTCCTTTTGTTGAAGAATGGTGTTAGAAGCTGAGATCTGGGTGTGTGATGTGCTCTTTGCTACTGGAGTGGCTTTCTAAGTGTTTCTAAGCCCTCTCAGCTGACAGGTCAAGGAAATATATGTGTGTACACTAGCATGTGTATGCACATACCTATAAATATTCTATATGCAACCAAGCATGTATATTAAGCTAGATATGAGCTCACATTGGTGTCTCCAGTCCTAACCCTTCACCACATGTATCGTCCTAGCCTCCTCCTCTTGCTCATCCTGTTAGCTCTCACCCCATCAGTGAGAAGCTTGGTTCCCACCAACCACGACCCACTTACTTAATTGTTCACTTCCAGTATCATATACACGTAGGGTGGCAGCAGAATGGTTAACCTACCTCCTCATCAGTAATAACTTTATCAACCAGAGTCCAGTACTTTAGTACATTTCCTTTTTCCCTTAGTCTTAGAAATTCTACTCCTCCTCCGAGTTGTTTGTCAGCACCTTTCCTCCTCACCCTCTCAGGTAAGGTTGTTTCCTCTGGTTTTGATGTTAGTGACTTTGACGTCAGTCATGCTTTTAGCCTTCCAAGTGCTTAGGCAGATGTTATCTGGCTGCAGGATAAGGATGTCACCAAGAGGGGACCTTGACCATTTGGCAGACGAAGGAGAACCAGTGAGAACCTGTTTTTAGGTGACTTGGTCACAGTCACAGACTTGAAATTGGGACAGTTAGACCTTGAACCAGCCAGGTTTCTGATGCTGCACCTATGTTGTATCCACTCCACTCACTCCTTTTTTTCTAGGGGGCGGCGTGTCACTGAGGTGACAATGAGAGGGCAGGAAGATACTTAGGCACTTCATCTGATATTTCCTGGCACACAATAGTGTATTTCTTAAGTACTGGGATCTGAACAGAGATTCCTCCAACTGAGAGACGATGATGCTTTGGCCATATTTGGCTACTGTAGAGTCCTCTACATCTGCAATGCAGTGGTGGAAATATTTGTGCATAAGTGGATGTGTCACTTACCCACATAAGCCCATGTTGATGTAAGTCAGAAAAAATTCAAAGGAAAAAAGATTCTCATGAGTACAAATTACTTCTGGGATGACCTTAGGTTTCCAAATTAAATTATTTCAGCAGAGCTTATGCATGGATTCCAAGCATGAGGAAATTATTTAGGAGATGTTTACTATGGCAGAAAGTAGTGAACATCCTAATATAGAGCTAATCACAGTTTAATTCAAGTTATTCACAAAATATTAATCTTAGGAAAATATTGTTGCCAAAATATCTTATTTGCTTTATAGTTTGGTATCTGGGAGATAGGCCAATCTCTTGGGAATTTAATATTTACAATCCTTAAAGCAATTTAAACCAAAATGCTTAAACTCAGCATAATTTTTGAGATCTAACTGTATTGATTCATTAAAATCTAGATTGCTTGTTTAAATGTTTTATAAGGGTTCATCTTATAAATGGACTAAATTTTAAAATCCATTTCTTTAAGGAAGGGCAATTACATTGCTCATTATCTGTTTTAAGTTTATAAACCCTGAAAAATGTTTTGGCAACCACAGGTTTTGTGAATGGCCCTCACTCAATACTTTCTCATTATTTTGAATAGAAGTATTGCAATGAATGCTTTTTCCATGTTTTGAGACACAGTGAGATTGGGAAGACTCTAAAGAGCCTGAACTTGAGATGAGACCTAACTGCAAGGCTGAGGTAGGCAATGTCCACAGCTGCAGGGCACAGAGGAAGCCCAGCCTAGCTGTGTGCATTGGCACGTGTGATTTAATGAGTATTTATGGAATGAATGAGTGGTGTACTGAGTTAACCACGTTGAAGCATCCCAGGGCTCTGTGTAGTCAGAGGCTGACAGAGAACAGTGGTTTTGCAGTTTTCACACATTGATACAGTATCTCTCAGCAGAGGAAGTTCTGGCCCCTGAGCTGGGAGTTTAAGGACAGAACTCCTGTCCTGAAAGAATTTCAGGAATAAAAGCTTAGGCCCAAGGCCTAGGTTATAAAGATGTGGGTGCATGGTGTCAGGTAAAGACATACCTGGACCTAGGAAATGATCATACATTTAAGATCATTTAAAACATCAAAATGGAGCATCTATGGTTCAGGCATCCAAAGTGGAGCCGGTGTGTGTGGGGTGTGGATTGTGGATGTGGATTCAGACACTTTCCTGCATCACTGAGAACCTGAACTTTCTGAACTGTATCAGACTCAAGGACACCACAAGCCATTGCTAACAGCTGCCAGCTACAGCCTTGTAGTTTCAAAGCCCCCTTTGCTTCACAAATATGTAATCATTTCAAACCTCAACCAATCCTTACTTAACAAGCACCCTTACTTCTTGCCAGCTCCAATCCTAATTCTTGACAAGCAGCTCATGTAACCTTGCTGGGGGTTTTTGCCTTTAGAAGCTTCCCCCATTTTGGGGTCCTGTGGAACACAATTCAAGTGCTTTTGTGAATTTGTGCTTCCCAGGCTGCAGTCCTAACAAACCCCAAATATAAGCAATTTTTTATTTTGCTTCAACCAGGTCTCTGTTCTTGGAATTCTTGGTTAACAGCAAAGAGAGACTTTGTTTGAAGGGATTAATGTGGCAAGGGCAGGGGTCTATTGCTGTAGCAGAGTGTTCTGACCCTGACCTGCAGGTGTCTCGAAGAGATGGCAGCAAGGAGCTCTCTTGTAATGAGAGGTGTGGACAGGGCTGCAAAGAACCGGGTGTGGGGGACTCGGTGCCATGACGGGACAGTCGATCAGGGAAAGTCTTTCCATGTAGGTTGCTGATTCTTGGGAAGGGTTGTCTGCCGGCTCAGCTAGGGTGGGTCGAAGTTCAGAGGCCTGGGAGGAGGAGAAACGTCTGGACAAGTCAGGTACTTTTTTCAGATTGGTCAGTGGGCATAAAGAATTCAGCTAATCCTTTAAGAGACAAAGAAAGGGAACTGAGAGGTCTGTGTTGGGGTTTTTCATAGATAAGCAAAGGGGTTATCCCAGAGTCTTATTTAAGTTGTCTGGAACAGGGTGGGTCTTTGTAGGAAGCTGTTTCCTGAATTCTGGAGAGCAGGATTTACCACTCTCCTATTCACATCATGACTGATCTCAGAAGCTAGAGTAGGGGTGGATGGGCTCCTGTGGTGGAGAGGAATGACACCCAGGCCAAGACCAGGTAGGGCCAAGCCTGAAGCAATGGACAAGTTGTGGCCTGATGGGGTCCCACTGAGGGGCCCTGGAGCCCACTTACAATGCTGGATCCATCAAAGAGATTTCTGTAGACTAGTTTCTTTCATTGCTGTACCACAAAATCTTAAATCGGAAAGTGAAAATACATCTATTTGTCAGCAAGAGTGACTATATTACAGACACAGGTATCTCTCATTACCCAAATCTAATCCGATACTGAATTTTTGGGAAGCAGGAAACAGCGTTCCATTTTACGTTGGAAAAAGTAGTGATATAATGTGTTTCATGGTTCCCAGCCCGACAAAAATGCCTGCCCACCAGTTTCCCCAAATATCACTGAAACACATCTAAGCTTATGAATAAAACTCCATTTAAGGATTGTGCAAATTATAAAATAGTTTTAAAGACATTTACATAATTATTTAACATTTAATGAACTAGTAGAATTTCGCTTGCAAAATGTAGTACAGATATAAATCCTGTTTTCTTGTATTGATGGAAGAGTTTCTTAAGTGGGACTTGAGCTTACGGAGTGGGAGACAGAGGCTCTTTGGTCACAGGTGTTTGCAGGTGGAGGGGGCACGACTTAAGGGGTAAATCTGAGGGTTGTTTTTGCAGACTTTAAGGTGTAGACAGAACTACAGGGTAAACAGAACTCAGACATAATCATGATACAAGTATATGGTTCCACTGCACTTGGAATTGCACTTTTGAATGTGATGCTTCAACTTATATCACTAGCAATCATGCTATCTGCATGAACTAAATCCTTTAATTGATGGACTGAATCCTTTAATTGCTTTTTCTAGGAGGTGCTTAATTTTAACATTTATTTAAGCGCTTACCAGCCTTTTGTGGGTTAATTTTTTTCTTCTTCCCTAAAGCGTCTATATGTTTCATTCCACTTTTGATAATCTTCATTTTTACTATAACAGACCTAGATACAGATTTTAAATGTATCCTATTGAGCACCGAATATGCACTTTTGGCATGCGCTCAGAACACACATGTGAACTGTCTTCTTACTTAAGGGATTTCTAGGCCATTATAACCGCAAACATTTCCTGTTCACCCTCCATCCAGCCCTTCCTCCAGGTGAATGTTGGAGCTGCACAGTTTATCTTTAATCTTTTTAGGATCATTTTCACATTTTCTATCTTTTTATTTCTCAGTATTTAGGTTCACTATTTTGGTACTGTCTTTTAATCTTCTGACAATTTTCTATTATCCAGTATTTATTTTGTTGAAATTATATTTTTTATACTTTCTAATAGGCCTTTAAAAAAAATCTTTCTGCTTGTTTTGTATCAGGCTGTTTGTTTTATTTTATTTTTTTTTTTTAAACATCTTTATTGAAGTATAATTGCCTTACAATAGTGTGTTAGCTTCTGCTTTATAACAAAGTGAATCAGTTATACATATACAATATGTTCCCATTTCTCTTCCCTCTTGCATCTCCCTCCCTCCCACCCTCCCCATCCCACCCCTCTAGGTGGTCACAAAGCACCGAGCTGATCTCCCTGGGCTATGCGGCTGCTTCCCACTAGCTATCTATTTTACATTTGGTAGTGTATATATGTCCATGACACTCTCTTACCCTGTCACATCTCACCCCACCCCCTCCCCATATCCTCAAGTCCATTCTCTAGTAGGTCTGTGTCTTTATTCCCGTCTTGCCACTAGGTTCTTCATGGCCTTTTTTTTTTTTTTCCTTAGATTCCGTATATATGTGTTAGCATACTGTATTTGTTTTTCTCTTTCTGACTTACTTCACTCTGTATGACAGACTCTAACTCCATCCACCTCATTACAAATACCTCCATTTCATTTCTTTTTATGGCTGAGTAATATTCCATTGTATATATGTGCCACATCTTCTTTATCCATTCGTCTGTCGATGGACATTTAGGTTGCTTCCATGTCCTGGCTATTGTAAATAGAGCTGCAATGAACATTGTGGTACATGACACTTTTTGACCTATGGTTTTCTCAGGTTATATGCCCAGTAGTGGAATTGCTGGGTCGTATGGTAGTTCTATTTGTAGTTTTTTAAGGAACCTCCATACTGTTCTCCATAGTGGCTGTATCAATTTACATTCCCACCAACAGTGCAAGAGTGTTCCCTTTCCTCCACACCCTCTCCAGCATTTATTGTTTCTAGATTTTTTGATGATGGCCATTCTGACCGGTGTGAGATGATATCTCATTGTAGTTTTGATTTGCATTTCTCTAATGATTAATGATGTTGAGCATTCTTTCATGTGTCTGTAGGCCATCTGTATATCTTCTTTGGAGAAATGTCTATTTAGGTCTTCTGCCCATTTTTGGATTGGGTTGTTCGTTTTTTTGTTATTGAGCTGCATGAGCTGCTTGTAAATCTTGGAGATTAATCCTTTGTCAGTTGCTTCATTTGCAAATATTTTCTCCCATTCTAAGGGTTGTCTTTTGGTCTTGTTTATGGTTTCCTTTGCTGTGCAAAAGCTTTTAAGTTTCATTAGGTCATATTTGTTTATTTGTGTTCTTATTTCCATTTCTCTGGGAGCTGGGTCAAAAAGAATCTTGCTGTGATGTATGTCATAGAGTGTTCTGCCTATGTTTTCCTCTAAGAGTTTGATAGTGTCTGGCCTTACACTTAGGTCTTTAATCCATTTGGAGTTTATTTTTGTGCATGGTGTCAGGGAGTGTTCTAATTTCATACTTTTACATGTACCTGTCCAATTTTCCCAGCACCACTTATTGAAGAGGCTGTCTTTTCTCCACTGTATATGCTTGCCTCCTTTATCAAAGATAAGGTGACCATATGTGTGTGGGTTTATCTCTGGGCTTTCTATCCTGTTCCATTGATCTATATTTCTGTTTTTGTGCCAGTACCAAACTGTCTTGATTACTGAAGCTTTGTAGTATAGTCTGAAGTCAGGGAGCCTGATTCCCCCAGCTCCATTTTTCGTTCTCAAGATTGCTTTGGCTATTCGGGGTCTTTTGTGTTTCCATACAAATTGTGAAATTTTTTGTTCTAGTTCTGTGAAAAATGCCAGTGGTAGTTTGATAGGGATTGCATTGAATCTGTAGATTGCTTTGGGTAGTAGAGTCATTTTCACAATGTTGATTCTTCCAATCCAGGAACATGGTATATCTCTCCATCTATTTGTATCATCTTTAATTTCTTTCATCAGTGTCTTATAATTTTCTGCATACAGGTCTTTTGTCTCCTTAGGTAGGTTTATTCCTAGATATCTTATTCTTTTTGTTGCAATGGTAAACGGGAGTGTTTTCTTAATTTCCCTTTCAGATTTTTCGTCATTAGTGTATAGAAATGCAAGCGATTTCTGTGCATTAATTTTGTATCCTGCTACTTTACCAAATTCATTGATTAGCTCTAGGAGTTTTCTGGTAGCCTCTTTAGGATTCTCTATGTATAGTATCATGTCATCTGCAAATAGTGACAGCTTTACTTCTTCTTTTCCGATTTGGATTCCTTTTATTTCTTTGTCTTCTCTGATTGCTGTGGCTAACACTTCCAAAACTATGTTGAATAATAGTGGTGAGAGTGGGCAACCTTGTCTTGTTCCTGATCTTAGTGGAAATGGTTTCAGTTTTTCACCATTGAGGACAATGTTGGCTGTGGGTTTGTCATATATGGCCTTTATTATGTTGAGGAAAGTTCCCTCTATGCCTACTTTCTGCAGGGCTTTTATCATAAATGGGTGTTGAATTTTGTCGAAAGCTTTCTCTGCATCTATTGAGATGATCATATGGTTTTTCTCCTTCAATTTGTTAATATGGTGTATCACATTGATTGATTTGCGTATATTGAAGAATCCTTGCATTCCTGGGATAAACCCCACTTGATCATGGTGTATGATCCTTTTAATGTGCTGTTGGATTCTGTTTGCTAGTATTTTGTTGAGGATTTTTGCATCTATGTTCATCAGTGATATTGGCCTGTAGTTTTCTTTCTTTGTGACATCTTTGTCTGGTTTTGGTATCAGGGTGATGGTGGCCTCGTAGAATGAGTTTGGGAGTGTTCCTCCCTCTGCAATATTTTGGAAGAGTTTGAGAAGGATAGGTGTTAGCTCTTCTCTAAATGTTTGATAGAATTCACCTGTGAAGCCATCTGGTCCTGGGCTTTTGTTTGTTGGAAGGTTTTTAATCACAGTTTCAATTTCAGTGCTTGTGATTGGTCTGTTCATATTTTCTATTTCTTCCTGGTTCAGTCTCGGCAGTTTGTGCATTTCTAAGAATCTGTCCATTTCTTCCAGGTTGTCCATTTTATTGGCATAGAGTTGCTTGTAGTAATCTCTCATGATCGTTTGTATTTCTGCAGTGTCAGTGGTTATTTCTCCTTTTTCATTTCTAATTCTATTGATCTGAGTCTTCTCCCTTTTTCTCTTGATGAGTCTGGCTAATGGTTTATCAATTTTGTTTATCTTCTCAAAGAACCAGCTTTTAGTTTCATTGATTTTTGCTATTGTTTCCTTCATTTCTTTTTCATTTATTTCTGACCTGATCTTTATAATTTCTTTCCTTCTGCTGGCTTTGGGGTTTTTTTGTTCTTCTTTCTCTAATTGCTTTAGGTGCAAGGTTAGGTTGTTTATTCGAGATGTTTCCTGTTTCTTGAGGTAGGCTTGTATTGCTATAAACTTCCCTCTTAGCACTGCTTTTGCTGCGTCCCATAGGTTTTGGGTCGTCGTATCTCCATTGTCATTTATTTCTAGGTATTTTTTGATTTCCCCTTTGATTTCTTCAGTAATCACTTCATTATTAAGTAATGTATTGTGTAGCCTCCATGTGTTTGTATTTTTTACAGATCTTTTCCTGTAATTGATATCTAGTCTCATAGCGTTGTGGTCGGAAAAGATACTTGATACGATTTCAATTTTCTTAAATTTACCAAGGTTTGATTTGTGACCCAAGATATGATCTATCCTGGAGAATGTTCCATGAGCACTTGAGAAAAATGTGTATTCTGTTGTTTTTGGGTGGAATGTCCTATAAATATCAATTAAGTCCATCTTGTTTAATGTATCATTTAAAGCTTGTGTTTCCTTATTTATTTTCATTTTGGATGATCTGTCCATTGGTGAAAGTGGGGTGTTAAAGTCCCCTACTATGATTGTGTTGCTGTCGATTTCCCCTTTTATGGCTGTTAGTACTTGCCTTATGTATTGAGGTGCTCCTATGTTGGGTGCATAAATATTTACAATTGTTATACCTTCCTCTTGGATCGATCCCTTGATCATTATATAGTGTCCTTCTTTGTCTCTTGTAATAGTCTTTATTTTAAAGTCTATTTTGTCTGATATGAGAATTGCTACTCCAGCTTTCTTTTGATTTCCATTTGCATGGAATATCTTTTTCCATCCCTTCACTTTCAGTCTGTATGTGTCTCTAGGTCTGAAGTGGGTCTCTTGTAGACAGCATATATATGGGTCTTGTTTTTGTATCCATTCAGCCAGCCTGTGTCTTTTGGTGGGAGCATTTAATCCATTTACATTCAAGGTAATTATCGATATGTATGTTCCTATTCCCATTTTCTTAAATGTTTTGGGTTTGTTATTGTAGGTGTTTTCCTTCTCTTGTGTTTCTTGCCTAGAGAAGTTCCTTTAGCATTTGTTGTAAAGCTGGTTTGGTAGTGCTGAACTCTCTCAGCTTTTGCTTGTCTGTAAAGGTTTTAATTTCTCCATCACATTTGAATGAGATCCTTGCTGGGTAGAGTAATCTTGGTTGTAGGTTCTTCTCCTTCATGACTTTAAGTATATCTTGCCACTCCCTTCTGGCTTGCAGAGTTTCTGCTGAAAGATCAGATGTTAACCTTATGGGGATTCCCTTGTGTGTTATTTGTTTTTTTTCCCTTGCTGCCTTTAATATGTTTTCCTTATATTTAATTTTTGACAGTTTGATTAATATGTGTCTTGGCGTGTTTCTCCTTGGGTTTATCCTGTATGGGACTCTCTGTGCTTCCAGGACTTGATTAACTATTTCCTTTCCCATATTAGGGAAGTTTTCAACTATAATCTCTTCAAATATTTTCTCAGTCCCTTTCTTTTTCTCTTCTTCTTCTGGGACCCCTATAATTCGAATGTTGGTGCGTTTAATGCTGTCCCAGAGGTCTCTGAGACTGTCCTCAGTTCTTTTCATTCTTTTTTCTTTATCCTGCTCTGCAGTAGTTATTTCCACCATTTTATCTTCCAGGTCACTTATCCTTTCTTCTGCCTCAGTTATTCTGCTATTGATCCCATCTAGAGTATTTTTAATTTCATTTATTGTGTTTTTCATCATTGCTTGATTCCTCTTTAGTTCTTCTACGTCCTTGTTAAATGCTTCTTGCATTTTGTCTATTCTATTTCCAAGATTTTGGATCATCCTTACTATCATTATTCTGAATTCTTTTTCAGGTAGACTACCTATTTCCTCTTCATTTGTTAAGTCTAGTGTGTTTTGACCCTGCTCCTTCATCTGCTGTGTGTTTTTCTGTCGTCTCATTTTGCTTATCTTACTGTGTTTGGGGTCTCCTTATCACAGGTTGCAGGTTTGTAGTTCCCGTTGTTTTTGGTATCTGTCCCCAGTGGCTAAGGTTGGTTCAGTGGGTTGTGTAGGCTTCCTGGTGGAGGGAACTAGTGCCTGAGCTCTGGTGGATGAGGCTGGATCTTGTCTTTCTGGTGGGCACGTCCACGTCTGGTGGTGTATTTTGGGGTGTCTGTGGCCTTATTATGATTTTAGGCAGCCTCTCTGCTAATGGATGAGGCTGTGTTCCTGTCTTGCTAGTTGTTTGGCATAGGGTGTTCAGCACTGTAGCTTGCTGGTCATTGAGTGATGCTGGGTCTTGATGTTGAGATGGAGATCTCTGAGAGATTTTTGCCGTTTGGTATTACGTGGAGCTGGGAGGTCTCTTGTGGACCAGTGTCCTGAAGTTGGCTCTCCCACCTCCGAGGTACGGCCCTGATGCCTGGCTGAAGCACCAAGAGCCTTTCGTCCACACGGCTCAGAGTAAGAGGGAGAAAAAATAGAAAGAAAGAAAGGAAGGAAGGAAGGAAGGAAGGAGGAAGGAAGGAAGGAAGGAAGGAAAGAAAGAAAGAAAGGAAAGAAAGAAAGAAGCTATAATATAGTGAAGTAAAATAAAGCTATTGTAAAGCAAAGCTATACAGACAAAATCTCCCCCAGAAGCATATACATATACACTCACAAAAAAAAAGGAAAAGGGGAAAAATTAATATATCCTGCTCCCAAAGTCCACCTCCTGAATTTGGGATGATTCGTTGTCTATTCAGGTATTCAACAGATGCAGGCACATCAAGTTGTTTGTGGAGTTTTAATCCGCTTCTTCTGAGGCTGCTGGGACAGATTTCCCCTCCCCTTCTCTGTTCGCACAGCTCCTGGGGATCAGCTTTGGATTTGGACCCGCCTCTGCATGTAGGTCGCCTGAGGGCGTCTGTTCCCCGCCCAGACAGGACGGGGTTAAAGGAGCAGCTGCTTCGGGGGCTCTGGCTCACCCAGGCCGCGGGGAGGGAGGGGTACGGAGGAGGCGGGGCGAGCCTGCGGCGTCAGAGGCCGGCGTGACGTTGCAGCAGCCTGAGGCGCGCCGCGCGTTCTCCCGGGGGATGTTGTCCCTGGATCACGGGACCCTGGCAGTGGCGGGCTGCACGGGCTCCCGGGAGGGGCGGTGTGGAGAGTGACCTGTGCTCGCACGCAGGCTTCTTGGAGGCGGCAGCAGCAGCCCCAGCGTCTCACGCCCGTCTCTGGGGTCCGCGCTGATAGCCGCGGCTCGCGCCCGGCTCTGGAGCTCGTTTAGGCGGCGCTCTGAGTCCCCTCTCCTTGCGCGCCGCGAAACAAAGAGGCAAGAAAAAGTCTCTTGCCTCTTCGGCAGCTGCAGACTTTTTCCCGGTCTCCCTCCCAGCCAGCTGTGGTGCGCTAACCCCTTCAGGCTGTGTTCACGCCGCCAACCCCAGTCCTCTCCCTGCGATCCGACCGAAGCCCGAGCCTCCGCTCCCAGCCCCGCCCGCCCCGGCGGGGGAGCAGACAAGCCTCTCGGGCTGGTGAGCGCTGCTCGGCGCCGAGCCTCTGTGCGGGAGTCTCTCCGTTTTTTCCTCTGCGCCCCTGTTGCTATGGGATCCGCGCTGTTAGCTGCGGCTCGCGCCCGTCTCTGAAGTTCGTTTAGGCGGCGCTCTGAATCCCTCCCCTCGCGCACCAGGAAACAAAGAGGGAAGAAAAAGTCTCTTGCCTCTTCGGCAGCTGCAGACTTTTTCCCGGACTCCCTCCCGGCTAGCTCTGGTGCACTAACCCCTTCAGGCTGTGTTCACGCCGCCAACCCCAGTCCTCTCCCTGCGACCGAAGCCCGAGCCTCAGCTCCCAGCCCCGCCCGCCCCGGCGGCTGAGCAGACAAGCCTCTCGGGCTGGTGAGTGCTGGTCAGCGCCGAGCCTCCGTGCGGGAAGTGCGGGAATCTCTCCGCTTTGCCCTCCGCACCCCTGTGGCTGCGCTCTCCTCCGTGGCTCCGAAGCTTCCCCCCTCTGCCACCCGCTGTCTCTGCCCGCGAAGGGGCTCCTAGTGCGTGGAAATCTTTCCTCCTTCACAGCTCCCTCCCACTGGTGCAGGTGCCGTCCCTATTCTTTTGTCTCTGTTATTTCTTTTTTCTTTTGCCCTGCCCAAGTACGGGGGGAGTTTCTTGCCTTTTGGGAGGTCTGACGTTTTCTGCCAGCGTTCAGTGGGTGTTCTGTAGGAGCAGTTCCACGTGTAGATGTATTTCTACTGTATCTGTGGGAAGGAAGGTGATCTCCGCGTCTTACTCTTCCGCCATCTTCTCTCCTCCCTTCTTACTCTTCCGCCATCTTCTCTCCTCCCTGTATTTTTGTGTGTGTCTTCTGCTACCTGCTTAAAGAATGACTTAGGCACACGCTGCCAGTCGAGCGCCAGTCCGAAGCGACGCTCCCTGACGGTGAGTGACTCCAGGGGTCAGAGGATCAGATCTCAATCCATGGATGAGAAAGCTCCCGAGCTCTAGGAAGCCCGGCGGGGAAGCAGAGACGCTAGGCTGTTTGTTTTAGCATTCTTATTATGGCTCTTGGACATCATTCCTTCTTTTGGAAGACTGTTTCATTACTTGCATTTACTCTGGAATGACTGCTTCCTTTACTCAAGTTTGTGAAGCTCAAACTTCCATGGAACTGCTCTTCTTCATGTGCATTGGAACTTTTGATTCTAAGCTCATCTCAATGTCCTGTGGAGTGTGTTTGTGTGTATGTGTTTGAGATGTTTGTGGGGTGTTTTTGGTGTATGCATGTGTTGTGTATTGTGTGCAGTGTATGTGTAATTTGGGGGGTTGTGTGTGTGTGGTGTGTTGTATGTGGGGTGTGTGTTTTGTGTGTGGTATGAGGTGTGTGTGTGTATGTGGTGTGTGTGGTGTGTGGTGTGTATGGTGTGTATGTTGTCTGTGGTGTGTATGGTGTATGTGGTGTGTGTGTGTATTTGATATGTGTGGTGTGTGTGGTGTATGTGGTGTGTGTGTGTCTGTGGTGTGTTTGGTGTATGTGGTGTGTATGATGTGTGTGGTGTGTATGGTGTATGTGGTGTGTATGGTGTATGTGGTGTGTGTGTCTGTGGTGTGTGTGTGTCTGTCGTGTGTATGGTGTATGTGGTGTGTGTGTATGTGGTGTGTGTGGTGTGTGGTGTGTATGGTGTGTATGTTGTGTGTGGTGTGTATGTTGTGTGTGGTGTGTGTGTATATGGTATGTGTGGTGTGTGTGGTGTTTGGTGTATGTGGTGTGTATGGTGTATGTGGTGTGTATGGTGTGTGTGGTGTGTATGGTGTGTGTGGTGTGTATGGTGGATGTGGTGTGTGTGTATATGGTATGTGTGGTGTGTGTGGTGTTTGGTGTATGTGGTGTGTATGGTGTATGTGGTGTGTATGGTGTGTGTGGTGTGTGTGGTGTGTGTGGTGTGTGTGTGTATGTGGTGTGTATGGTGTGTGTATGTGGTGTGTGTGGTGTGTGTGGTGTGTATGGTGTATGTGGTGTGTATGGTGTATGTGGTGTGTGTGGTGTATGTGGTGTGTGTGGTGTGTGTGGTGTGTGTGGTGTATGTGGTGTATGTGGTGTGTGTGGTGTGTGTAGTGTGTGTGGTGTGTGTGGAGTGTGTGATGTGTGTGGTGTGTGTGGTGTGTGTAGTGTGTGTGCTGTGTGTGGTGTGCCTGGTGTGTGTGGTGTATGTGGTGTATATGGCATGTGTGGTGTATGTGGTGTGTGTGGTGTGTGCAGTGTGTGTGTGTATGTGGTATGTGTGGTGTGTGTGGTGTGTGTGGTGTGTGTGTGTATGTGGTATGTGTGGTGTGTATGTGGTGTGTGTGGTGTGTGTGTATGTGGTGTGTGTGGTGTATGTGGTGTGTGTGGTGTGTGTGGTGTGTGTGGTGTATGTGGTGTATATGGCGTGTGTGGTGTATGTGGTGTGTGTGGTGTGTGCGGTGTGTGTGTGTATGTGGTATGTGTGGTGTGTGTGGTGTGTGTGGTGTGTGTGTGTATGTGGTATGTGTGGTGTGTATGTGGTGTGTGTGGTGTGTGTGGTGTATGTGGTGTGTGTGTGTACACGGTGTGTGTGTGATGTGTTTATTTTCCTGTTCTTGTTCGCACACAGGTATTGCTACTGTTCTGTGCTCACCAGGTGCCTAGTCGAGACCTGTCACATCAGCTTCCCCCACTCACCCCCTCCCAGCACTGCAGGTTCACACCAGGTAAGTGAGCCTCACTCCCCCTGCTCACAGAAGCCTCTCACCCACTGCGCTGCAGGAATGGTCTCCCATCAGATTCTGATGTCTGCTCAACACCTCATATGGGTCCTAATTCTGCTCCACAGAGATGCTCACCTTGTTTTGAGTGAAGTTTTGCTCATTTAATATATTGTGTAATTCACTGTTGCTCTTATTGGGATCAGTGGAACTGGAGAAATTACAGCGGGGAAGGTGCCTGAGGACTCGTAGTGTTTCCTGACTAGACACTTCCTTTTCAGGCACTTGCACGATGTGCTTGAAACCAGGTGGCCCCAGCTAAACTGCCAGAGCCTCTGTCCAGACACCTCTGGTGTCTGCCAGATGACCAATTTTAGAAATTAAACCCAACAGGGACAGCGTGGTAGATTCCTGCCAACTGTAGGACTTTAATCATAATTAGATTGTTAATTTGGCAGTTTTCTTTGCTTAAATGTTAATGAGAACCAGGCTGATACTGTCTCGGAGTTTTGGAGCTTGGTTTGCAGTAAGCAGATGGGGTGAACCTGTCTGATTAGTGGTCTGCCTCATTGGAAACAGAATCGCCTTGAAATTGAAGAACGATCTCCATTTCCCACCTGGACTTCCATCATTGGAAATTAAACTAAAGATCATGCCAGGAGTAAAATGCATATTTCCTCTTGAAGTGAGCGTCATGAAAGCCACTGTCACTATAAAAAGATTGTTTACATTGCAGAATGGGTAGATGTTGGAAAATTGAAAGGACTCAGATATTTATGGAAACAAGCATTCACCTGAAACATTAAAATGAGCATGAAATATATGCATTTTCTACTTAGTTTATAAATAGAGTGTTTCCCTGTTGAGATTTCCCCCTGCTGTTAAAATGTTCATCTCTGTTACTCGAATGCTAACAGGCTGGCCATTTTCAAGATAAGTGGCTTGGGTTTTACATGAATCCTGGCTTTTCCTTATGTGGATGCCCTCCTTTGTCTTCAGAATTAGAGGTAAGATAAGAACAAATGCTGTAGTGTTTTGGTGACCCCATGCTTTGTGTTGGTCTGCCTTCCTCTTGGCTTTAGAACTTCAGTGAATGTAGGATTTGAAATATTTCTTAATCTTAGGAAAGCCTGTGCTGTTTGTGGCATATAATGTGGCAAAACCCATGGGCATCAAAATCCACAGAAGTTGCCAGTTTTCCTCACCTTTTTAGGAAGAAAATGATAGCAATACGTGACGTAAGAATTGTTTTAAAGTAAGTGATCATTGATTGTTTTAGATCAGCAGTCCCCAACATTTTTGGCACCTGGGACCAGTTCCATGGAAGACAAGTTTTCCACAGACGGGCCGGTGGGGGAGTGAGGGAGGGCGGATGTTTCAGGCGGTAATGTGAGCGATGGGGAGTGATGGGCAGTGGGGTGAAGCTTTGCTGGCTCTCCCACTGCTCACCACCTGCTGTGTGGCCCGGTTCCTAATGGGCTGCTGACCGGTACTGATCTGCAGCCAGGGGGTGGGGGGACCCCTATTTTAGATAACCTTGAGAATGTGTTTTATGCAAACGATTCCTAAAGATGACAATATACTCCTACCTAAAATAAAATAAAATGCATTCATGCACCACAGGCCCTGTGAGTAGAGGCTTTGAGGCCAGGTATCAGTGCATTTCATGCTCAAGCCATAGTTTCAAGCACCCGGGAGTGGAGCTGGGTGTGTGGGTTGAGAGGGAGAGATGCTTTCTGCAAGTGGAATCTGACTCTTCAGGTCAGCACAGCTTGGCTACACAATGTGCTTCTTCAGATGTTATTAACCCATTATTTTCCAAGGCATACATATAATTTTATTTATTTGGAACTGAGAGGATGTGTGGCACCCTATCCCACCTTCAGTATTAAATTTCAAATGTTGCTTCTTTCCTGATGAGTGTCTTTGCTCCTTTTCCTAACGTTTGGATCTCTCCATTCTCCTAACACCTGAAGGCAGGTTTTGTTTGTAAAAACCCATGCCTTACTTGGCTGATTATTGCAGTTTAAATCTTTTCACATCATTTCATATACCTGTAACTTCCTTTGTTATTGTTCTTTTTTTTGTGGTCGGAAAAGATGCTTGGTTCTTTGTTTTTGTTCTTTTTGTTTTTGTTTAATTGGTTGAATCATGAGATTGGCTTGGATCTGTTATTCCCAGTCATTACATTTATTTATGATAAAAGCTCTTAACATACTGGATATAGAGGGAACATACCTCAACATAATAAAGGCCACATATGACAAGCCTACAGATAATCCATACTTAATGATGAAAGTTTGAAACGTTTTCCTCTATGATCAAGAACAAGACATGGATGCCCATTCTCAACACTCCTATTCAACACAGTCCTGGAAGCCCTAGATAGAGCAATTAGGCAAAAAAGAAAAAAAAAAGAAAAAAACATCCAAATAAGAAAGCAAGAAGTAAAATTGTCTCTGTTTGCAGATTAAATGATCTTATATATAGAAAATGCTAAAGACTCCACCAAAAAACTCTTAGAACTAACAAACCAATTCAGTAAAGTTGCAGGATGCAAAATCAACACACAAAAATCAGTTGTTTCTGTAAACTAACAACAAACTATCTGAAAAAGAAATAAAGAGGAAAAAAATCCCATTGACAATAGTATCAAAAATATTAAAATATATAGAAATACATTTTACCAAAGAGGTGAGAGATCTGTACATTGAAAACTATAAGACATTGATGAAAGAAGTAGAAGAAGACACAAATAAATGGAAAAATATCCCTTGTTCGTGGATTGGAAGAATTAATATTATTGAAATGTCTATATTACCCAAAACCATCTATGGATTCAATGTAATCCTTATCAAAATTCTAATGGCATTTTTCACAGGAAATGGAACAAACAGATATCAGTCTTTTGTCGTTCCAACATAACAAATAGGAAAACAATCCTGAGAAAGAAGAGCAAAGCTGGAGGTATTATACTTCCTGATTTCAAACAATACTATGAAGCTATAGGAATCAAAACAGTATGCTACTGGCATAAAAAAACAGACAGATAGACCAATAGAACAGAACTAAGTTCCTTAGAAATAAACCCACACAGATATGGTCAACTAATATTTGACAAGGGAGCCAAGAATACTCAATGGGGAAAGGACAGTCTCTTCAATAAATGATGTTGAGAAAACTGGATATTCACATGTAAAAGAAAGAAGTTGAACCCCTATCTTACACCCCTCACAAAAATTTACTTGAATTGGATTTAAGGCCTGAAACTTTAAAACTCCTAGATGAAAACACGGGGAGAAACCTCCTGGACATTGGTCTTGACAATGATTTTTTAAATATGATACTAAAAGCACAAGCAGCAAAAGAAAAAAAAAGACAAGTGGAACTACACCAAACCAAAGAGCATCTATACAGCAAAAGAAACAATCAGCAAAATGAAAAGGCAACCTCTGGGATAGGAGAAAATATGTGCTAGCCATATATTTGATTAAAGGTTAATATCCCAAATATATAAGAAACTCATACAACTCACTAGCAAAAAGGCAAATAATAAAAAATGGACAAAGGACCTGAATAGAAATTTTTCCAAAGAGCACATGCAACTGGCCAACAGATATATCAAATATGCTTGACAGTAATGATCAACAGGGAACTGTAAATCAAAACCACAACAAGACATCACCTCACACCTGTTAGAAAGACCATTATGACAAAGATAACAAATGTTGGTGAGGCTGTAGAGAAAAAGGAACCTTTGTGCACTGTTGGTGGGAATGTAAATCAGTGCTGTCACTATGGAGAACAGTATGGAAGCTCCTCAGAAAACTAAAAATAGAACTACCATATGATCCAGTAATCCTACTTCTAGGTATACATCCAAAGGATATGAAATCACTACCTTTAAGAGACATCTCCACTCCCATATACATTGCAGCATTTTTCACAAAACCGAGACATGGAAACAACCTAAGTGTCCATTGACGGATGGATAAATAAAATGTAAGTACAATATTAATACAATGGAATATTATTTAGCCATAAAAAAGAAAGCAATTCTGTCATTTGTGACAACATGAATGAACCTTCAGGTCTTTATGCTAAGTGAAGTAAGTCAGACAGAGAAAGACAAATAGAGTATGATCTCACTTACATGTGGAATCTAAAAAGCTGAACTCATAGAAACAGAGAGTAGCTTGGTGGTTGCTGGTGCCTGGGGCTTGGGAGCTGGGGAAATTGGAAGATGTTAGTCAAAGGGTACAAACTTCCAGTTATAAGATGGATAAGTTCTAGGAATCTAATGTATAGCATGGTGATTATAGTTAACAGTTTTTTATACCTGAAAGTTGCTAGGAGAGTAGATCTTAAATGTTCTTAACACCAAAAAAAAAAAAAAAAAGATTATTATGTTGGGTGAAATAATTAATTTTATGTTGTATAGGATGTGTTAACTGACCTTATTGTGAAAATCATTTCACAATATATACATGCATTAAATCATCACACCATGCATCTTAAACTTACACAACATTATATGTCAATTATATCAGTAAAGCTGGGGAAAAAAAGAGAATGTTCCAGCTGTGTAAGGATGACTCTCTCCACGTAAGGATGGGCTTTCCCAAGTGACAGTGGTGCTCTTTTCTTTCCCAAATTAGGCTATTTTGTCAGACTCAGAACCTTTAATTTGAGTATTAGTGTCTGATTTGGAGCCTGGTTCCTTAAACTGTGGCTTATTCTACTCCGGAAAGGATGAGCTAGGTGTCTTTAGGGTTTAAAATAAGCTCAGGCGAGCTCCATGGCTCTGGCATTTTGGGTTATCATTTGAAGATCATCAGAATGCTGCATTAAACTGGCATCCATAAGAAGTAATTCAGGCGTTAGCAACATGGAGTCATAAGTTCCTCTCTTTTCCACCACATGGTGCTTCCCTTGACAAGAGCCAGACTTGACATGTCAGAAAGACAATTCTACGTGCAGCTGCAAGGATGGGTCTCAGCACCATGTTTCACATTCTTTCCACACAGGACCTAAACTGATTTGTGATGACAATTTCTTGAATTCTGCTCTGTTCAGTTTGATTAGCAGTTACTGCACTGGGTTGTGCTTTTCTCCTTGTGGTGTACGATCCCCTACGGGATTTGTGTGACAGAAAGCTCTTTTCGCAACTGATTCTGCCATTTAAATGTATATGGTGCCCTGAAGAAGCAGACTGTCAGTACTGATTGCTTACTTTTACCCCAACATTTCTTAAATTATGCCCCCAAAATGGCACAACTTACCACCCTGATCCCTCATCTGCTAATGTGTTCTGCTCACATGTGCAAAGATCAGCTGTCCTCCTTCAAGTGGGAAAAAATGAAAGGTATAAACAGCAGATCAACCATGTCATTAGCTTCAATTTTTCATAGGTTGTTTTTAAATTTAATTTTGTAGAGCTGTTTAAAACAGTGAAAGCATTTTAGATTGCTTTCATGATTAGCATCTTTACATCCAACTTCTAGTCTGCCAAACCCATGCTTCTATCATCTTATATGCTTGTGAATAAATTGAATTAAAAACAGAGGATAACCTCTAAACCTTTGGACCATACAATTTAGGGCAAGTCCCATCTTCCCTTTAAGGCCTGAGTCCCTAACTTCTAAAATGAGGCACTAACAGTTCTTGTTGCCTACAGTTGCTTTGAGGGTAAATGAGCCACTGCCCACTGGCTGGTTCAAGAAAAACACTCAACTGCTTTAAAGAAAATGTACATTCAGATGATAACTTTTTTCACTAAACATTTTTAGTTGTAAATGACTAAGGTTTGCCTTCAGAGTTGTTGTTTTGTGCATAACTTTTTATCCTCATTCATTTAGGTGAAAAAATATCCCATTACAGTTTGTTCTATCTATGAAACGGATATCCTTAGAAGTATGATTTTGAGGTATCTGCAGTTGTCTTTTTCCATTTCTCTTGTTTCCAACTTAAAATCTTAAAATTTCCAAAAAATATACACACACATACATACATACATACATACATAAGTACATCCACATGTATAAACTGAATATAGACCATACATCATATATATGTGTACATGTCTCCCTCATCTCTCTCTCATTTTATGTATATGTATATACACACACAGAATGTATATATGATAAGAAAAACCTGTGGGTTATGTGTTCAATAATCCCAGGACCAAAATAATAAAATAAAACCTAATAAAACACCAAGAAAGTGGAATTCCCCAGCTTTTATTTCCCAGTGGAAGTCTCGACCACTTTCCCAGTGAAATGATCTTGTAGACTTAAAAACTAAATAACCACCTCTCCCTACATGAGATTCTGTATTATGGAAAGTTCTAAAATAAACTGTAAATGAACTCCCAATTTTATAAATCAGAGCTTTCAAAGGATTGCTTAGTTAAAGCCTTGAAAATTAAAGTATATTTCAAACATTCTACTGGAAGTTCTAAAATAAAAGAATACTATGTGAAAAGCAAATAATCCCTTTAGTGTGCAATCAGAGTAGTGGGCTTTGAGTTCTGGCTCCGTCCCCTGCTAGGGGTCCCAGCAGGGGTGTGGGTGGAGGTGCGGGCACTCAGACCTTCTTCAAGGACCTGCTGTGGGGAGATGACAAAGGGAGCAGAGCTGACCGACAGCCCTGGGTCCCACCCCACTGGATTCACCCTGGGCTGCTCCCAGGCAGTGACTGAGCATGGTCAGGGTGCAAGAAAGCGCCTGCTCCTGTCCATATGGGACTCCTCCACCATTACACCTACACGTAACATCTGTAGCATCCCATCACAATATGATGAATCAGGTGTGCGTGCACGCATGCGTGTGCGTGTGTGTGTGTGTGATATTGGCCTCTCTCACAGGGTTCATTTTTAATGAATAAGTTCCCATCCAAAAGCCTTCTGGTACAGATATGCCTTACTTTCAGAAAACTGTATAGAAATAAATCATACAAAGCAGGTGACTATTAGCACAAGGGTGGGGCTTTACTCTAAGGTTCCTAGAGGCCCTTTTAAGGAAGCTAGACTTTCCCCTGCAGAAAGGTAGTTACACCTTTGAGTACCAATGACACCTGTGATTTGCTTCTTAAGCAAATACGGCAAAGGTCACTTCTGGGATTATACTGCATCATCTAAAAACGGTCTTAGCAGGCTGGTTGTAGAGAAGCTGTTTACTGGTTGAGGAAATAAGCAGCCATGCTGCAAAGAGCTGAGGGCAGCCCCAGCTGACAGCCAGTGAGAAGCCAGTGCCCTCAATCCCACAACATCAAGGAATGCACTCTGCCCACACCCTGAGGGTGCTTGGAAGTGGGTCCTTCCCCAGCTGAGCCTCCAGATGAGAACTCATTTCTGGCCAACACTTTGTAGCCTTGTGACCATAATCAGAGGACCCAGTTAATCAGCTGTACCCCAACTCCTGATCCACAGAAACTGTGGGATAATACATTGTTGTTGAACTAATACAGTATTGTGCACTTAAAAACATGTGCACACTCCTATTAAGTGTTCTTAAAAACAAAAAGAAAAACAGCAAAAGAATACAAGGACATGTCTTAGAAGTGATGGCTACCATGGGTGCATGCATATCTTCAACCTCAATAAGGTGAGTACGTTAAATGTGTGGAAGTTTTTGTATACCAATTAAAACAATCTAAGGAAGTAAAAGAAAGTATTGTTGTCTTAAGCTGTTGAGGTTGTAGGAATTGGTTGCACAGAAATAGATAACTGATATGCATATATAGATGAAGTCTTAGTTGTTACTCAGGCATGACTGTTATGCTTTGGTGGAGATTCATTTAAGAGTTGGGCCCTATTAAAATGTGTTGAAATAAACAAATCCTTTTGAAAATGATTCACAGGCCCTGGTCGTTTCACCATCATACCTGAACCAACTTTCTTGTTCTTTACATGTGGAAAGGAAAATGGGTACGTGGTAGGAGGAGCTAGAGTCAAGGGGTTTCAGGCAAGTCAGTTTGGGGCAATTAACAAGGCTCTAGCTGAGATTCTAAATACACAGCTTTAAGTGAGAGCCTAAGGCAATTTCAGTGCACTTATTGTTCTACATGGATTTTTCTGTATAAAGTTGTAATTCGTATAACTTATAGTCTTTAAAGTTTTAGAGTATAGTTTAGAAAAAATAGGCTCTAAGATAATAAAATGTCAGTGTATTTCTGATCTCAAGAACATTAAAATACATATTCAAGAACTAAATAGGCATTATTTCCTGATTAGCCAAGATTCTGGGTTTTCCATGCTGATTTCCTTATGTGTTCTTTAAAGAGATGTGATAAACTGGGGGTTTCTCTCTTAAAGTTTAAGACATGAAGGCACAATTTGCCCCAGGGGTGAGAGACGTGAGGATGGTCACTGAATGTCCTCTTCCCTCATCTTCCGTGGTTACATTCTGAGCACGTGAGGAGTGTCTGGGTTTTTTTTCTACAGGCAAAGGATCAAGGAATATTTTGATAACCAATGTCCTGTATTGTTGGGTTTGGTTTTCTTCTCTGAGGACATAACTTAGCTATAACAATATGCAGAAATGAGGAGAATAATATTTTCTTTACTAAAATTCATCTTACAAGAAACTTCTCAAAATAGAATTTTTAAAATGAGTTACACTTTTGCATTTACTGCACATGTTCACTCTCACATCAGCGAGAGCAGTCTTCAAGGCTGGAGCGGGAAGTCCCTGCTGCCCAGGAAGCCAGATGGGCCCCCCGACAGAGGACTTCTTTCCCTTCTATGTAGTACATCATACTGTTTTTTAAAAGTAATCATTTAAAAATATTTTATAAATATATTTTCTTTATATTTACAATGTTAAAATCTAATGAAAAGAAATCCTGAAAAACTATTTGCTCTTGATTTGTCTATAATTAGAAATACGTATTTCTTATCATATATACTTTTTATGCTTAACCATTATATATATGTATATATTTTTATATATATTCTTTTCTAGATTCTTCTCCCTTATAGGTTATTACAAGATATTGAATACAGTTCCCTGTACTATACAGTAGGTCCTTGTTGTTTATCTATTTTATATATAGTAGTGTCTATATGTTAATCCCAAACTCCTAATTTATCTCTCTCTCACCCCCATTATCCCCTTTGGTAACCATAAATTTGCAGTAAATCAGACAGAGAAAGGCAAATATCGTATGATATCACTTATAGGGGAATCTAAAAAAATGACACCGATATACTTATTTATAAAACAGAAAACAAACTTTTTAAAGTGATCTTGATGATGTTTCCCACTTGCTCCAGGAGCCTGACCTTTATGAGCTGTGTCAACAGGCTTCCTTGCTCTCCACCTTTTCACTTTTTTCATCCAAGGGTGATCGTTGGGTCACTACAGGGGGAGGAGCAGGATTGGGTCAGGGTATTTATTCCCGACCAGCCCCCCTACACACACAGGCTATTACGGGCTGTCTGTGACTCACCACTGAAGGTCCCAGCCTTTGTTCCTCTGCACCTGCTTCTCTCTGTACCTGGTTCCCAATTTCTCTGTGCCCTCAGCCCTTAGAACAAGGCACTACATCACTGGGGTTTCCTGCTTCCTGCCCTCACCTCTGTAACTAGTCCTTTTACGGGGCACTCCACACACCACCCCATGGGAGTGTGCCATCTATTCGTGCTAGGACACAACTTATATACTACCTGTTATCGCACAAGATACTTACAAAAGCCCACGCGAGAACAAGGCCATCCATGCTTTTCTCAACAGAATGAAGCTGAGGCATGGAGAGTGGGACCAGACTACCCAAGATCACAGAGCAGGTAGAGGCTGGCTGGTGATGGGGGTCCCTTCCCTCCCCAGGTCTCTTTTTCTCAGTGCAGCTCTTTCTGCTACAGCTCTGCTTTCACATTTAAATCAGAGCTAGAAGTTGGCTTTATCTCTCATTCGTTAAAAGAATAGTGGATACCCAGAATGTTCTTACATTATGTACTTATGTTTATTCTCTTATCATAAAGCACCTCCAGCTCATTGACAAAGGGCACAGCCTTACTTTAAAATTAATAGATAGCGCCATGGACATTGGAAGTCTGGGTTACAGCCTGTGTGATTAATTGTTCTAGTCATGACTAGAATAAAAGTATACGTTAATAAAACTAGCTGTGTACACTTGCAGCCCCTTTACTATTAGCTGTGCACCACTAATAATATACCTCCTAAATGCCTCAAAGCAGTCCATTTTTATCACAGTTTCCCCCTTCAGAGGTTTTAACCTTCCAGGACAGCACTGTGGAAGCTGAATCTGCCCGTCCAGCACCTGGGCCAGGTGATGGCTGGAACACCTGTGTCCAGGTGCCTCTTTGCTTGGCTCTTATCATACCTGAGCTGCTCTGAGAAATGGAAGTCACATGTGTATACTCCCACATTTAAGGTGTACTTTTACCAGTAGACTCTGAATTAGATTACCGGCACAAACTATAGAGACTGGCTGACTTTACTATATAAAGTCATAAAGCTGAAAAATAGCAAAGGAATCAACTAAACAATTGTTAATCACCTACTATGCTCTGGTGCCTGTGCTGTGAAGGTATCAAGGAATAAGACCCTTGTTCCCTCAAGTTCAGTCCAGGGAGGGAGACCAGCACCCAAGCATACCTGCTGGATGGTCACTGCGATTGTCAGTTGTAAAACTAGCAAGTCTCCTGAACAGATGAGCCCCTTTTACTAAACCTCAGTTGATGTGCATTACCACCGCTCAACACTGACAAGGTCAGAAATATTTACCTTCTCTTACCTGTCCTTGGACTTCCAGGGTTTCAGGCACTTCCTCTTGATTGAGCCAAACCCTCCCAACCATGTTTTAGCCTGGTCTTTGTCGGCTTCTCACAGCCCTGTGCATCCTGATTGCCTTCATGCTTCCAACACCACATTGCTGGGAATTCTGCTAGGGATCAAGAATATCAGGATGAACAAACTAGGAAACCATGACTCACCAGCTGGGATGTTCCAGGCTGAGGGATGCTGGGTGCAAATGCCTGGATGCAGGAAGGATTGGGCTGACTTGCAAAGAAGACCTGCACTGCCAAGGGCGGTAAGTAGGTAAGAGGGATGCTGATAGAGATATCAGCAGGGCAGGCTCTGCCCTGCCCTGAGTGAATGGATACGATCTGCATTTTTAAGCCTGTGCAGCCTCTTGAAGAACAGGAATGGGAGATGCCAAGAGTGGTGGCTGAGAGACCAGGTAATTGGTTAGGTAGGGACTTGGGCAAGAAGAGATCAAGGCTGAAGCTGAGATGGTGCTGCGGGAAGGAGAGGGGGGGCCTGGCCAGGACTTCTGATGCTGGCCAGTGCTTAATGCCAGCATGCATTTTCTCTGGTTGAAATAGAGGTGTTGTCTGTTCCTCCAGTTATGGTTTCCATGGCAACTCTCTGGCCTTTCCCTTCCAGATCATCAATAAATGCATGAAGAAGGACCCTGGGCTGGGTGCCTATTCATCAGGAAAAACTTCCCAAGTGGTTAAAATGAGGAATAGTACAATTAATTTACACCCCTCCCTCCTGAGGAATTCAAGGAGAGACTTGGAAAAGCTTATTAAACTAGCAGCCCAGCCAGGAGACCCGAGTTCAGGTTTTCTCTCTGCCCCCCACTGCCTGCGGCTACGTGTGTCATCACACTCGATATCTGTTGTTGAACATTTAATTTCTCCCTCCTGCAAGTTTAGCATTAAGTTAACAGTAGTGCTAAGCTCTTTCTTTAGGTTGAACACATGGGTGGTAGCCCAATCCAGGTCTTAGCCACACTCCCAAAGCTTAATATGCAGCTCATTGGTATTTAGGCTTTTATCTTCCATCTCATAGAATCTTAGAATTGTTGAGGACCTGCACTTCTATTTTTAGTCTAATTCCTGTTTTGTAATTATGTTGCAAATAGCGACCATTGTTGTGTGTTGTTTTAACTCTTCCTGATTCACATTCTCTGGGTGTGTATTATGATGTACCTCGTGAGCTGTTTAGACGTGCTTTAGAAAAAAATAAAATGTGAGTGTGCACAGAGACAGACTGCTTTTCATGGAGAAGCTTGGTGTCTGCAGGACCAGCTGGGAGGCAGTGGCAGGAATTCAGGGAGACATGTGGCACCTGGGGAGTGGAAGTGTGGGATCTCAGGCAGGATCCTTCATTGAATTGGGTGGCTCATTGGAGGTGGGGATGGGAGAAGGCGGAGGCAAGTGTAACTCCCAGGAAAAGACCAGGATGGCAGGGCAGGGGGCATTAACCGTACAAGGTGCAACAAGCAGCATGATGGAGCCTGGGTTTAACCGTGGCACGTTGGGGCATCCTCACGATGAAGATGTCAGAAGGGGGCTTCCATAAGCAGGGCTGCTCTGGGACACAGCTGGGGAGACATCAGTCCACTGTAGTGAACCTCACGACGTGGACACACTTCCCTGAGGGAGGGAGCGCAGGAGCAGAGGGAGGAGGGCGGAACCCTGGGGAAAGGTTCCACTTAGGGATGAGTGTTGCCGAAACTCGGCCTCTGTTCACTGCTGCCGCGTAGCGGTGTGGAGACAAGAGTTTTGGATGAAGTAGAAAAGAATAGCTTTCTTGCTTTGCCAGGGAAAGGAGGACACAGCTGGCTCCTGCCCTCAAGACTGTGTGTCCCACCCTGGAGCGGGTAGTGAGGAGTTTTATAGTGCTCAAGGAGCGGGGCGTGGTCAGCTCATGGACATTCCTCTGATTGGTTGGTGGTGAGGTAATCGGGGGTCATCATCATCAGCCTTCTGGTTCCGACTGTCTGGGGTCTCCGTGCTCGTGGGCAGCGTACAGTTAACTTCTCCCCCCTTGCGGGGATTTCAGTATCTGCCAGACAGTTCAAAGGACATGGCTCAGAATATTATCTATAGTCCTTGAGGAAGAACTAAAGGTCCTAACTTTGTTCAATGGCTAAAGTATTATTATTTTGTCTTGCTTGCCTGTTTTCCTTTCTTTCTGCATTTTCTCACTTCTCTGATTAAATGTATTCTTTGACTAAAGTTTTTCTGCAGACAAAAGGCAGGCAGAGGACATGGGTGGGAGTCTATTCTCGGAAGACCCCATAAGGTCCTGCTTGTTTACATGGGCAGAGGAAGAAGATACCACGAGGGAGACTGGTAAAGGGCAGCCTGAAGGTTAGGGAGTCCAGGAGGGTGTCCAGCGCAGTGAGAAGCCGGTTTCCCCAAAACCTGCCTCCCATTTCTGCACCCGGCTCTGAGCCAGGAGGCCGACCTGAATGGACCACATTCACAGCCTCCTGTGCCTTTAGCTCTAGGTGGAGTCCGGCCGATGGGTGGCTTGGGCAGAGGGTGGGAGGTGCAGAGGCTGAGACATCATGCCTGTCCTTTGTCCCTTCAGCTCGAGCAGTGGCCTTGCTCCCTGGTGATGCCAGCGCCCGGGGACCTGGTCACCCCTTGTCGTTCCCCCTGGACCCTGTGCATAAACTTCGTGTAATCCCTTCATTAAATGCTCGTCAGTTATGCTGCTTTGAGAAATACATTTTCCCAGCCTGGACCCTGAGTGATACAGTGATCCCAGTGTGCACCAGGTCAGGGAGATCTCAAGGTTGGATTCAGAACTCAGGTCTCTGTGATGGTGGTGAGGGCTGTCTCAGCAGAGGCGTGTTGGGAGAAGATCATGTGAGCATCACTGGAAGTCGGGCTGTTTCCAGGGGTTGTCACCGTAGATGCCTTGCCAGCCATCGTATTCTATGAATGGTCCCTCCTAGAAGGATAGGGGACACCTTCATCATGAATTTACAATCGTAGCACTTTATTCATTGCTTTTTAAAAACTTTCTTAAATAGGGGTTGTCTTATTTCTCAAAGTGTTTACAATCATCATTTTCACACAAAAGAAGCAATCAAAAGCTGTTGGTGATTTCTCAGTGTGTTGTGCTGTGACTTTGCCTCTCAGAGATCTGGGTGATGTCCCGAGTGACTCAGGGCTCTTAGACAAGGAACCAGTTGTGTCCTCACAAGGACTGAAGACCTACCAGGCACCGCTTTTATCACATCTCTCCATCAGTTCAGGGAAAAGATGCCCAGAAACACATGGGGAAATTAAAGCAGGGGTGCCTGGTGGAGGGGAGCATCTGTTAGCTTCTAATTAGCAGAGACCCTCCATCTGTCCAAAGTCTCCATGACCTCACAGCAAGGGGGCCAGTGGAAGTGGCATCATTGCATCAGCATTTCCATGATGCTTGATCATATCACAGATCACATGAATCCTAGTCTTGTGTAGCGTTCATCCTCAGCCCTGAAAAGAATTTAGTTCCCTTCATTTCCGACCTTCCCATCTTAAAAATATTCATTACGTTCTTGGCCAAGGTGACTTCAGTAGAGAAAATAATTGATTCTTATAAAGAGTAATCTTTTTCTACCAAAAGAAATTGTTTTTAATAGCTGGATTTTATTAATGAAGTCATATGAATTGCAGGAATAAAGATTTCTTCAGGAAGCAATAAACACCAAAAGATGAGGATTTATTTCATTTCTCCAAATATTACTACCCAGTATGTATTTCACACCTAATGCAATGGTCCTCCTCGGCTCGTAGACTTACCAGGCACCTGAGGGGCAGGCAGAATGATCCACCCCACACGCAGTAGTGATGGCCTTGCAGGGAGACAAAAGGACATCATTTCCATCAAGGACAGTCTTCAAAGTTCTCCTCATACAGGTAATAAGGGATACAGAGATGATTTTAATCAGTTGTGCTAACTTTTAAAATTGCTTTAAAATTTTACCATTTTTTTCCCCTAAAATTCCAGGCTTTGCCTTTTGAATATTTGATGACCCTTGAATTAAATTCAGCAGAAAGGAGAATCCAAAGATCATCTGTATGCCTACATCTCATGGTTAATTTTTAAATGGTGAAATCTATACATAAACTAGCACTCAAGGAGGGGGTGGGAATAAAACCAAAGCCAGTGGCCCAAACTGTGGCTGTGTCTGGAGACTGATTCCAGGCTAGGACCAGGGACCCCACCGCCACTGATCATGACGCAGACGCAGCTGCAGCCGCCTTTCCTCAACCTCTGCTTCCCCTCCCCCGCCTCTGTAAGAGAATGGAAACAGAAATAAAGACTTTTTAGGTCTTTTCCAGCGCTGAAAGTCCTTGTCTTCATGAATTTTCTCTTCATGACTCCTCTATAAATTAATAATGGGGGAAATAGTTCAAGATGACATCAGTTTTTTTTTTTTAAGCAAATAAATAGAGAAAACCACGAAGCTGCTTGGGTCGGTTATTCCCCCAATACATAAATTCTGACTTATATTTAGCCCCAAGCTCCTTGCTTAGCCAGAATTTTTATTAGTGGGCAAACATCCAGAATGAAACAGAAATATGGTTATGGCTTTTTCCCAAATTACATCCTGCACTTGGCTCAATCATCACTGTCTACAGCCAAAGAGGGTCCCCCGAATACGAGCGGGCCTCTCTCCTTGAGGAATGTCTTCTGGCTCCCCCAGCTGAGAAAAGGAGGCAGGAATGCTGGTGTCTTCTCTGCACAGGGACACAGGGACACCTCGGAGGGAAGAGGGAGAGAAAGGCCCCAGGAGCTGAAAGCAGATGGGTGAGATTGATTGGTTCCTATGGCTTGTCTTTTTTTTGTTGTTTTAAATCCCAGAGATATTTTATTTTTTATTATTTTTCTTTTCCATTATGGTTTATTACAGTATACTGAATATAGTTCCCTGTGCTCAACAGTATGACCTTGTTGTTTGTCCATTCTATATATAATAGTTTGCATCTGCTGACCCCAAACTCCCAATCCATCCCTCCCCCAATCCCCTCCCCCTTGGCAACCACCAGTCTGTTCTCTATGTCTGAGTCTGTTTCTGTTTCGTAGATAAGTTCATTTCTGTCATGTTTATTATATTTAAAATTTTTTTAACATCTTTATTGGAATATAATGGCTTTACAATTTTGTGTTAGTTTCTGCTGTATAGCAAAGTGAAGCAGCTATACATTTACGTATATTCCCATATCCCCTTCCTCTTGCATCTCCCTCCCATCCTCTGTATCCCACCCCTCTAGGGGTCACAAAGCACTGAGCTGATCTTCCTGTGCTATGCGGCTGCTTCCCACTAGCTCTCTATTTTACATTTGGTAGTGTATATATGTCCATGCCATTCTCTCACTTCGTCCCAGCTTACACTTCCCCTTCCCTGTGTCCTCAAGTCCATTCTCTATGTCTGTGTCTTTATTCCTGTCCTGTCCCTAGGTTCTTCAGAACCATTTTTTTTTTTTTTTTTTAGTTTCCATATATACGTGTTAGCATATGGTATTTGTTATTCTCTTTCTGACTTACTTCACTCTGTGTGGCAGACTCTAGGTCCATCCACTTCACTACATTTAACTCAATTTCATTTCCTTTTATGGCTGAGAAATATTCCATTGTATATATATGTGCCACACCTTCTTTATCCATTCATCTGTCAGTGGACACTTAGGTTGCTTCCATGTCCTGCCTATTGTAAATAGAGCTGCAATGAACATTGTGGTACATGTCTCTTTTTGAATTATGGTTTTCTCTGGGTATATGCCCAGTAGTGGGATTGCTGGGTCATATGGTAGTTCTATTTTTAGCTTTTAAGGAACCTCCATAGTGTTCTCCATAGTGGCTGTATCAGTTTACATTCCCACCAACAGTGCTAGAGGGTTCCCTTTTCTCCACACCCTCTCCATCATTTATTGTTTGTAGATTTTTTGATGATGGCTATTTTGACTCACCTCCTAGAGAAATGGAAATAAAAACAAAAATAAACAAATGGGACCTAATGAAACTTAAAAGCTTTTGCATAGCAAAGGAAACCACAAACAAGACGAAAAGAAAACTCTCAGGATGGGAGAAAATATTTGCAAATGAAGCAACTGGCAAAGGATTAATCTCCAAAATATATAAGCAGCTCATGCAACTCAATACCAAAAAAACAAACAACCCAATCCAAAAATGGGCAGAAGACCTAAATAGACATTTCTCCAAAGAAGATATACAGATTGCCAACAAACACATGAAAGGATGCTCAACATCACTAATCGTTAGAGAAATGCAAATCAAAACTACAATGAGGTATCACCTCACACTGGTCAGAATGTGTCATGTTTTAGATTGTTTTGTAAAGAATACTTTGAGGATGTAAGAAAGAGAAGTAAAACTATTGAAGATATGGAAAATACTGTGGACAAGAGAGGTTAAACTGTGCTGTGGCGTGGCATAAATCCTCCAAGAATGCAGCTTTGGAGAGCCTACCTGGGCTTGGAGGAGCTGAGCTTCCTGGGCAAGGGATGGGCTGGTGACCTGGAAGGAGACGGGGTCATTCGTTTGGGTTTCGGTCCCAGGCCACCTCATGAAACACTGCAGGAAACCCACCTGAGATGTTGGGTGGTGGTGCCTCTCTGCAGGGACAGCTTCTGTCTTGACTCACCAAGATGGAGACGCAGGTGGGCAAACCCCCCACTCCCTCCTCAGTGATATCGGTGCTTCTCCTCACTAAGTTGCTAAAAAATCTAAAGGGATGCTTTTGCTCATGGGGTTGTGGTGTTCCACGTACAAGGGTCAGAATATCACAGACCCGATGGCTCAGGCAGGGTCTGAGGGCTGGGTGTGGACTACTTCTCTCCTGGCTGTCATGATTCACAGAATCCCACCACTGCGTGCTTGGTATTTCGCAGCTGGAAGCTTCTGACTCCACTGACAAAATAAGAGGGAGGGTAGGAGGATGGTGTTTTCAGAGGGAGATGCAAGCCCTCTGCAGAACACATGGTTCAGGCACCCACAGAGACCCACGCAGGGGCAGGAGTGCACAGAATACTCACTATGGGGGCAGTGGTTAATCAAGGAACGCTGGGCTGGGTTTGTTCCCGCCAGGTGAGGGCTTCCCTCATCCGCACTCTGGGGAGTTTGTCCCAGGCTTTCCTCTCCTCTCCCTGCCGTCCGCTCCTCTCTTAGCCACAGCCAGGCAGGGTAAGGGGCTCTGCACTCTTACTCAGCTTGTGGGAGGCCCTGGGCATCTCCAGCAGTGCCCAGCGTCCTCAGAGGGGGAATGAAGAAGCATCTGGCCAGGCGGACGCAGCGCCGGGGTTGGGCCCAGCAGACATGGCCTGTGTGCAGCGGCGAGAGGGAGTGGACGATGGTGACCACAGGGCTGAGCACGGAGTCCAGGAGCAATGCTGGCCTGCTGAAACCAAGAGCAGCGGGCCTCCATCTGTGTGCCCGGCTCTGCACCGGGAGTGATGTTTTGAGAATGTCAATGATGTAGACTTAGAACACCAGGAACCCAGAGAAAAGAGGGTTGTGCTCAGACAAATGCATTGTTTCGCTGGTAAAGCTAGCGTTGGTCGAAGAGGAATCTTTACATCTGGGGATTCAGCCTGTATTGGAAGTTATGCTTTATTATTATTATTATTATTATGGCTGAGACCTTTCAGACGTGAGCTTGGGATCCGAGGCTGGCACTACCCGCTGTCGGGAGGTGGCAGGCGGTTCCTACCCAAGGCTCATAATCCCGAGGAACTGCATTTTCCTGAAAAAACCCAGGAGAGCAAACATCAGAAAGATGAAGGTGAGACCCAGACACACAGTAACGACGATACGTTGCCCGAAGACGGTGCGGTGGCTGTCTGGAAGCCTTCTTCCCTCCTTTTGCAAAAGGCCATCGAGATCATTCAATCACAGCATTTCAGTAAATCTCTGCTTCCTCTGCATCTCCCTGATATCCAGCAGCGCGGGGCGGGGGCGGGGTCTGTGCTACCGGCACCGTGTCGTAATGGATGTGATCACGGAGCTCAGCCCAGGCGCACCAGTGCTGGGAGAAAGCAGCCGAGGATTAAGACAGTAAATAGAGATCAGGGAGAAGTGAGAGCCACCAACCAGGCTCTCGACAGCAAGGAAATTAATGTGACAAGTGAAGGGAACCTAAGTGCCACTCGGTGTGCCCAAGCTCAGAGTGACTTTGTATTTTTCTGCTCGTGTATGTGTGTGTGTGTGTGTGTACGTGTGTGTGAGTGTGCCTGCTTCCACGGGTAGTTTTCTCCTACATTCTTTAGTCTGCTTGGCCATCGGTTTTTATATTTACTTGTCATGGACCTTAGAGTGAGATAAAATGCTGCTTTGAGCTCCCCAACATTGAAGACAAGGTGAGACGTGTTTTGTGTCGCGTGAATTTTAAACCCTCGGAGAAGGGCTCACGTGTCACACCACCTCTGAGGACAAAAGCCCATGGAGGCCAGGGGCGTGTGTGTGGAAAGCAGACACGGAGGCTGCAAGCTGAACCCCCGCGGCTTTGTTCTGTCTGCTCCGTGCTTGTAGGAACTTGAGACACGTTCCCGTCCTGGGCAGAATGTGGATTCTCCTTGTCCTGTCTGCTCGGCAGCCAGGGGTTAAGGGAAGAAGTTAATAAATGGACGATGGAAACCTCCACTTGGAATGGACCATGGTGGGAGGTCCTTGTGCTATCCAGAGGGGTCCAGGCCCAGCCAGCTCCCTGTTGTGTTGAGTGGCAGAAACTGCCCATGCTTTATACATGTATATTCCCCTGCCCTTCTTCCCTCTCAAAAAGTACAGGTGTCCACAGTCTGAAGGGATGGTTAAACAAATACCGTAACCCTAAGATTTAGGCCAAGCTAGGTCCTGAGCTTCGGAGCCAGAAAAGCCTGCTTTGATCCTGACTCCATCACTTCACAGCTGTGCCAGGGGTGAGTTAATTACCCCCTCTGAGCATCAGGGTGGTGATCAGCAAGAGGAGGTATAACAATACTTACTTTTCAAGGTTATTAAAAAGGTTGGACAATCTATTAACGAAATTAATGACAGCATTTCAAATAGAAAATTTATGTGCATATGATTATCTCAGATGCTGAAATAGCATGGGACAAAATCCACCACCATTTCTTCAAAAAGACCTGGCAAAGTTGGAATAAGAGAGTTCTTTAAATTGACACAGGCTGTCTGCTAGAATCCTGCACTAAGTGTTCTACATGCCTAAAAAGAGATGTTTCCATTACAGTCACGAGTCTGCCAAGGAGTTCTGCTTTTCATGCTCGTGGTTCCCACTGACCTGGATGTTCTAACCGCGGCGATGACAACAAAAATAAATAAATAAATAAATCAAAGGAAAGTGACATTTACCAACTCTGTGATTAGCTGTCCAGGAAAGCCAGGAAGAGGAACAGAAAGCTCTTTGCCAACTGAGTAAAGCAGCCAGTTATAAGGACTATAAATAGCAACTTGTCTCTATGCCGGAATCAGCAATTAGAACATTTTGTAACAAAAATTCCTAATTCCACTGAAATAAAAGTAAAGAAACAATTCCTCAAATATACATGAAATGCATGTGAAATCCATATAAAGTTCTGGAGAACATGAAAGGAGTATGAGTCACCAGAGAAGCACACTGGGATCCTGAACGGGGGCAGTCAGCCCATGAACCCATCAGGGTCTCTCACATCAATCTATAGATTAATGAAATACCTACCAAGATGGCAACATACTTTTTAGGTAACTGGACAAGCTGATTATAGAATTTATGTAGAAGGTATAAACATTATAAAACCCATGATAAGCATCAGAAAAAAATTTATCCTTCTTATGATAAATGTGTGATAAAGACTTTCATTGCAATAAAGCTGGGAAAATATGGACCATGTCTTACACATTTTAGTAAAACTGACTATCAATTTGGGAAAAATTAAATCTGATATCTTCCTACTTTATATCATACAAAAATGACTACCATGTAGATCAGCATAATGTAAAAAGAAGATGATGAGATTGTCCAAAGAAAACACAGAATAGTATTTTATAATACAGAGACTTAAAATAAATAATTAATAAATTATGCTCTTAGAAGTAAAAAATCTTCTGTCTAAAAGTCCCCATAAACAAAATTAAAACAATCAACTGTCTAGAGAGATTTGCAACATGTACAATTGACACGAGGTTAGTGTTCATAATGTATAAAGTGTTTCTAAAATCTCTTAAAAATTAACTCATAGACCCACATAGATATACTCAATGTATCTTTGACAAAGGAACAAAGATAAAGCAATGGAGAAAAAATAGTCTTGTCTACAAATGGATCTAGAACAACAGGATATCCACAAACAACAAAATGAATCAAGACACAGACTCTATACCAAAATTCAATCAAAATGGATCATAGACCAAAATGTAAAGCACAAAACTATAAAACTGCAAGAAAATAACAGGAAAAATCTAGATGATCTTGGGTATGGAGATGACTTTTTAGATACAGCACCAAAGACATGATCCTTGAAAGAAATAATTGATAATCTGGAGTTCATTCAAAATTGAAAAAAAGAAACGAGCAAACAAATGTTAGGTCTGAGAAAGACACTGTCAAGAGAATTAAAAACAAGCTACAGAGGGGGAGAAAATTTGCAAAAGACATATATGATAAAAGAGTTTGATCCAAAATATGCAAAGAACACTTAAAATACAACAATAAGAAAACAAATTTTGGTTAAAAAATGGGCAAAAATCCTGAAAAGACACCTCACCAAACATGATATACAGATGACAATAATCACATGACAAGATGCTCATCACCTGATGTCATTAGTGAATTGCAACTGAAAATAACCATGAGATACCACTACATACCTATTAGAATGGCCTAAATCCAAAACACTGACACCACCAAATGCTGGCGAGGATGTGGAGCAACAGGATTTCTCATTCACTGCTGGTGGGAAAGCAAAATGGTACAGCCACTTTGGAAGACAGTTTGCTGTTTTTTTTTTTTTTTTAATTTTTTTAGTGCTATTCTTGTCTGCTTACATTCTTTTTTTTTTTTTTTTAATGTATGTATGTATGTATGTATGGCTTTGTTGGGTCTTCGTTTCTGTGCGAGGGCTTTCTCTAGTTGTGGCAAGCGGGGGCCACTCTTCATCGCGGTGCGCGGGCCTCTCACTATCGCGGCCCCTCTCGTTGCCGAGCACAGGCTCCATATGCGCAGGCTCAGTAATTGTGGCTCACGGGCCTAGTTGCTTCACGGCATGTGGGATCTTCCCAGACCAGGGCCCGAACCCGCGTCCCCTGCATTGGCAGGCAGACTCTCAACCACTGCGCCACCAGGGAAGCCCCTAGTTTGCTGGTTTTTTAGAAAACGAAACAAACTCTTACCATATGATCCAGCAATCATGATCCTTGGTATTTACACAAATGAATTGAAAACTTATGTCCACAAAAAACCCTGCATACCCATGATTATAGCAGCTTTATTCATAATTGCCAAAACTTAGAAGGCAACAAGATGTCTTTCAGTGAATGGATAAATAAACTGTATTGCATCCAGATAATGAAATTTCATTCAGCACTAAAAGAAATGAGCTATCAAGACACAGAAAGACATGGAGGAAACTTGAACGCTTATGACTAAGTGAAAATTGTCCATCTGAAATGTTACATACTATATTCCTCCAACTCTGTGACACTCTGGAAAGGACAGACTATAGAAACAGTGAAAAGATCAGTGGTTGCCAAGGGTTGGGAGGAGAGAGGGATGAAGAGCAGACCACAGACGATTTTTAGGGCAGTGAAACTATTCTTCATGACACTATAGGGGTGATACATGTCATTAAACACTCATCCAAACCCATAGAATGTACAACACAAAGAGTGACTCCTAATGTAAAATATGGATAATAATGGTCGATGTAGGTTAATCAGTTGTACCAAATGTCCCACTCTGGTGCGGATGTTGATATGGGGGAGGTTATGCGTGTGTGGGGCAGGAGGTAGAGGGGAAACCTCCGTACCTTCCCCTTAATTTTGTTGTGAACCTAAACTGCTCTAAAAATAAAGTCTATTAAAAATGAGAGAGAGAAAGGGAGAGAGAGAGAGAACGATAATACAGTAATACAAGTCATAATATTAGCTCCTACTTGATGAGGACCTACTATTTGCCAGGCACTGTGCAATCCTTAACTGTGTGATCTTGATCAAGTCACTTAACCTTCTCGAGCCTTAGTTTGTTCATCTATAAGATGGAGTGATAATAATCACTCTACTTCATTGGGTTGTTTTGGAGATCCAATTAGGTGACGCCTAAGAAGTCCTTAGCACTATGCCTGGGTCCTAGTAAGTGTCCAGAAGATAGCTGTTACTATTATTTTAATGAAAAATTATAAAAAAGACGACCTCACAAATAAAAGAACAAAGCATATAGACAACAGTGATGGCAGAGATCCAGAGGGGCTGTGCATGCATGCTATTAACAATGGAAATGGATTGAAAGCCACAATGACATATTTTTCATCCATCAGCTTGACAGTGGTTTAAAAAGACTGATCCTGTCAAATGCGTCTCGGGTGTGGGGAGATGGGGATTCCCGTGGATGTTGGTGGGAGGGTACGTAGGCAAGTGTAGTGGACGACACTGGTAGTAGCAGCCCTCACCTGTAGGACGGTCATGCATTTATATTCAGGGAGCCCCATAGCAAGTGCTCTTCAATGTGCTGGATATTTAATGCGTTTCTCTCCACTCAGGGTCACGTGAATCAGGGCAGCCGAGGAGGTGGGAGGAATGAATATGAAAGAGTTTTTAAGGCTCAGCTTTTCTTTTGCTGCCTTTTAAGTTCTGTGTTTCTGTTGTTGTTGCTGTTTGTTTTGGAAAGTAAAATATTTGTTGCTGTGTCATTTATAGGAGTGTTTTTTCTATTCTTTCTATATGATCTTGAATCCCAGCAGGAAATTTTCCCCTATTATCAATAAAAAAGTTATTAATCCATTGCCCTTGTTCTTACTGGCTTTTTATTATTTCCACCTTCCTATTCTAGAAGTGTGTTGGATGATGGCAGTGGATAAGCTTTTCTTTGTATCCAGGAGCTCTGCATGGCCCCTTCTGTTCAGCTTGGCAGCTTTAAGACCTGACAATGGCTACTAGTTGAACATGGAAGAATGAGGTTGTATGACGAAAACATGCTCTGGGCCCAATCTTGATAAGGACAGTAGTTTCTAAGATGAGCTAACTTAAACATTTATGAGTCTACATTGCAAGTCTGCAGAACTATGCAACGGGCTTACACACTGCTGACCTCCTTGGCTTTAAACCAGGAGACATGTGGTGATGTAAAGGAGGGATGAAGAGAAGTAGAAGACCCCTACTGGGACAAGCAGCAGATGCTCAACACACAAAGACACACATGCTTCCTTCTCCTGAGCTGCTGAACCCACACCCATGGCTCCAATGGCTCATGACCTCCTGTCCAGTCCGCGTTCCTCAATTTCAGGGCTGGATATCTGGGTACTACTCACACAGGAAGCACTTATGTTACAGATGTAAGAACAGACAAACACACAAACAAGCAGAGCACCAACTTAGGTAAACTTCACTTTCAAAGCATAAACCTATCTATATATACATGTATGTGTGTATATGTATTTTTTTCATAGAAAGGCACTTGTAAGAAATGCACCAAATCATCAAATCATTGCCAATGGTTATATGAAGGTAGTGAGATATGGGTAAATTAATTTTTTTCTTTTACTTCCAAATTCTCTATAATTAACCTATAGTAATTCTGTAGTAATCAAGAAAAAATGAGTTTTCCCTGTAATGTTCAGAAGAAAAGCAAAATAAATGACTCTCCATATGGACTGACCCATGCAGAATAGAAGGTGCTCCCTGATCCGGTTTCCTTAGTCCTGTAGTCTTTCCCAGGACTTGCTGTCCCAGCAATCGACGTGATCAGTAAATGAATGCATTTGTCTCTCCAAATGTTAGTGTAAGGGCATCTGATGTGAAAGTCATGGTGTCAATCTTAATTCACTTTCTTCTTCAGTTTTAAGTGATAATTAGATTATCATAACAATGGTTCAGTACCAAGTAATATTTTGAATTTTTAAGCAGAAGTCTGAGTTGTTTTCCTCAATTCCTCCTTGGTTTAAAATGAAATTTGATTAACAATTGAATTAAACTTCAGCATTTAAGTGACAGTTGATTCAGAAGTTATAATTTGACCAGGCTAAACCTTTTCTTTGCTGAATAGATTCTTTATTCAATGAAACTGTGGAATCAATACAGTAGTTCAACTTCAATGAAATTCAAAGAGTAAATGTTTTAAATACTTAGAATAAACTGTTCAAAATAATTTTACAAAGTAGTCAAACACTATAAAAGTACTCATCTAATGTGTATATATATATATACACACACACACACACATATATACATTATGTGTATGCATATAACTTTATAATACATCTATATTTGGAGATAAGTATACATAAAATAATTATATATGTAATAATGTAGTATATATTATATATGAAACTTGCTGGAGGCATCAGATGGATTAGATATCACTCCTAATATAGATTATATATAACATAAAATATATACTGTAATTTGGATTAGATAACACTCTTGATAGTTTTCTCGATCCATAAAATGGTAAAACTAGAAGAGACTTCGGAGGTCATCTGGTTTGGCATTCAGAGGCATTTTTACTTGTTTGGATTTACTTGAATTAAGGTACAAATGTAATGGGAACTATTCACATCTGCTGGATGTTAGCAACGCCGTCGTCATGTGTATTTTATTTTATCAGACAACCGTGTTCTCTAGTAAGGAGAATAGGAACTTACAATGGAGAACATAACAATCAGGAAATCTATTTACATTAATAGCTCTGCTCCATAATTCCTCTGACTTGCTCTTACCATGAGGTTCTTTGGAAGGAACGGGAGCATGGATTCGCTCAGAAGGTCCGGCGCCACTGTGAGAGACCAGAGGGGAAAGCAGGCCACTGCCCCGACCCTACCAGGAGACAATCTGTGCTTCACTGACACGGTTGTGACAGATTATGCTTTTCTCAAAACAGTTAAAGGGAAAAGAACAGGAAGTATTTCTCCTTTCTTATTTTTTAAGAACACAAGGTTTATTGAAAACAAAGATTCTCCTGAATCCCTTTATAGCTTTCTTCCCTCCGGTGCCAAATCTGATATTCCATTAAGTAATCGTATGCCAAATTTGTTTCTTTTCCTTCTCTAATACATTTTTCAGTTTCATCCCTTTAGAAAGGAAAAATGCAGACTACCCATGGAAGCTTCCAGGGCATGCAGGAAGCCTTCTGGGAGTGTTTATCAAAGGATGTGGAAGGCTTTCCAGGGCATACTTCTCTAAGCCTTGGGCTGAAAGACAGAGATGCCATATTTATTATTCTTATTAGGTAGAGGCAAAATGAGAGCTTGAAAACAAAGGCTCACATTCAATGTGGATGATAAAAAAGAAAACTTTTTTAAAAAGGGGTTATTAAAATTCAGAGACAGCAGATGCCTCCAGCAAGTTTCATCAGGGGAATTCTGGTGAGTGAGCTTAATTTTCAGAGTTTTAAACAACTGCAATTTCCATTTTCAATTTCAGTAAAAAATATAAAATCTCTACTTCTCAATATGAAAAGAGAATATTTAAGAAGGTTGATATATATACAAAAATTGGAAAATATGTGTTCATTAATTTCAGTATTCTGTTTCAGAAGTTTTAAAATTACTATTAGCCATCCATTCTCAGTAATATTTTTTCTATAAAAGAAAAAGTCTTCATTTTTTTTTTCTTATTCGTCATACTCCAAGGAAATAAAACGGTATTTTCTACTAGAGAAATACAGTTTGATAAACCCAATCTGAGATCTTGATATTCTTATTATAAAGTTCCCTGAGGATAAGCTATACTGGTTATGTGAAGAAAAAAATACATAAATATCAAGATCTGGGAAGTAGTGTATGACAATGGTTATACTTTTGTTTTGATGGATATATTGATAAGGGGTTTTTGTAGGAAGATAGATGCACATATTTTCCACAAATAATTACTTTTTTGGACTTTACCTAGTTCAAACTCTTAAACCATTATCATCATCATTCAAGTCTAGTGGAAGAAAATTCTGTTTTATGTGGAACTTGTGATTTTTCACCCCAAGAGAAGAGTCATGGTCCCATAAAAATATGTGCCCCAGGTGATTATATTGCCTATAAAGAATTCAAGGAGTGGCACTGAAATTGCTAGACCTAGAATTTGAAGGTACAGGTTTGAGTCTCTTCTGCCACATATCAGCTGTGTGGCTCTAGGCTCTTTGTCTGAATTTTTCCCTTTGTAAAAGTTGTGGAATAATGAGCATCATATGAGAAACACATGGAGTAATGCCTATGGAAAACTTCGTCAAGTTCATTTCCACTTGGAGGATGGAGATCATTTGAATGACAAGATGGGAAATACGGATGATGAACACAGTATTCAGGGATCTGGTTCCAGGTGAGATGGAGTGGGCGCACTTTTCCCTGTATGCCCCTTTGAATTCAGCTGTAAGACCCGGACAGAAGGCTGGGATCAGCTATTTGAGAATTCTGGAAAATAAATACTAGCAGATGGATTGGGGAAGAAGACCAGAATTCAGACTTCCACCAAACTGATGGAAATTTACCATTTCTCATGGCCTGAAACCCAGACATAGACCTCAGGGTGGACAAAGAAAACTCCAGGAGAAACTCCCTAGTTCAGGCTCAAGGAGAAACAGAGGTGTCTCATGAGTGACAGCAGTGGGCAAAGGAGCCTAGCCTACAAAAGAGGGAATCTTCCTCTTTAATCAGAGGAGCTCTGGCCTTAAGAAAGTGGGGTGAGTATCTTTGTTTTCTTTGTTTCTGTCCTCCCATCACTTGGCCTTAATTGTGGACATAGTTTTGGGAAGTACACAGCAAAGAAGAATGAATAAACACCAGGTTTTCAGGGATCAAAAGGGGGAAGCTTAAGGAACTGAAAAGATTGTAGAGAGAAAAGAGCTTGGAAAAGCAACCCCATATGTTTTTTTACCAATTCCGGGGCTCAGCCTCAAAGCACACAAGCATGGATCTTACCTAAAGCAGCATACGAAAGAATTTAAAACTAGACTGAGGGACAGACCTCTGCCTAGGTTCTAGACTCAGTGTCACACACACGGCTCAGATCATTCTAGTGCTGCACAGGCTTTGAAAGTGGAATGGACGGTCAAACCACAGCCTACAAATACTGCGTGTAACTCACAGCTTAGGCTCAACC
Organism: Balaenoptera ricei; assembly: GCF_028023285.1. Classification (NCBI taxonomy): domain Eukaryota; kingdom Metazoa; phylum Chordata; class Mammalia; order Artiodactyla; family Balaenopteridae; genus Balaenoptera; species Balaenoptera ricei. The sequence goes on from NC_082641.1 coordinate 4,277,899, forward strand.
ATCACCTACTGAAACAGTGTTGAAATAAATTTCTGGGCCCAAGATGGAGCTGCTCCTGCCCTGGTGCCACATCAGCAAACCAAAACTTGGATAACTTTCGTGTTCATGTAAATGTTCCACTTGACCAGAAACACAGTACATGCAGCCAGTCCGCAAAAGCCAAGCCATCTCTGGGCGCTATTCTTACTTCCTTGTTCCTTATTCTTTATCCTGCAAAAGTTTCTTGTCTTCCATTCCATTTTGCAGTTCTCTGAATGGAGACGCTCTGCTTCATGAAGTGTTAAATAAAGTTTTTTTTGTATCACCTAAATTGTGTTCTTTACTCATTTTTTAACAATAGGAAATATCAACATTCTTCATAAGCTTTAAATAAGACTCCAAAGTCTTATAACATTATATTCAAAGTGCCCAGGATACAATCCAAAATTACTCAGCTTATGAAGAACCAGGAAAATCTCAACTACATGGGAAAAGGCATTCAGTAGATGCAATGCCAAGTTGGCACAAATGTTGGAAATATCTGCCAAAGACTTTAAATAGACGATTATAAAATGCTTCAGGAAGGTATGGCAAACTTTGTTAAAACAAATGGAAGGACAGAAACTCTTAACGAAGAAGTGGGAGATATAAAAAAGAAACAAATGTACAAGAAACTTTATGTGGTCCATAAAAAGTTCTTCACTGACCTGATGGAATTTTCACAAAACACTATTACATGAGAGAAGGGAGGAGCAGAGAATACTGTGTATAAGTTTGCAAATAAAGATGTGAGTGAGGAGAAATATGGAGGGATATTTATCTGCTACCACCACTGGGGGGAAATCCTGCAGGTAACTGTATAGGACAAGATTTTAATGGAATGTGTAGAGTATAATTAATCTTATACTGTGGACATATAAAAGTAGAATATGCACATAGACAAAGGATACATGATATAGACAAATGAAAGCATCAATTTGCTCTTCTTAAATTCCTTTTAATTCTATAGAGCTTCTCTATCAAAGTATTTTTTTTTTTTAATTTATTACCTGTGGGCTTGTTTGCATCAGGAGTGATGGTGATTCTTATACTCGCATGCTAACCTTAAAGCATTATTCGGGGGTGGCAATATGCTCTTAGGTGTGGACATGCTTTGTAAACTCTGAGATGGCACACAGAGCTTAAAAGTGTGTCCCATTCACATCAGATGTTCTTTGGATTCTCAAAAATGCCAAGAAAAACAGTTTAATGCTGCACGTCTTGTTGTAGCTCAGATAAGTTAAATCGGTCTTTAACCAAATTCCCGCAGTCTTTAACCAAATTCCCGCATCTTGAGCACTTTGGGAAGGTCCCTGTGGTTGGCAGAACAATGGCCCCCAAAGATGCCCACATTCTAAGCCCCAGAACCTATGAATATGTTAATTTACAGGGCAAGCGGGATTTTGCAGACATGATCATGTTGAGGCTCTTGAGATGGGAATAGGGTTCTGGATTCCTGGAGTGGTCCAGTGCAACAACAACAGGGGGCTGTGAGGTCAGAGTGAGAGAAGGAGATGTGAGGATGAAAGTCGATCAGGTGGGTGTGGCCCAAAGCCCACGAATGTGTGTGTCTCTAGAAGCTGGAAAAGTCGAGGGATGGATCGTTTCCCCAGAGCCTCTGGAAGGAACAAGGCCTGCTGATAGCTCAATTTTAGCCCAGTGAGATTTCTGGACTCCTGCATTATAGGGTATTCATGGTGTATTCATACTTGTGGTAATCTGTTACAGCAGTCACAGGAGCGGACCACAGTCCCCTTCGGAATTCCTGCTGCCTTCCCTCCGTTCTCTTGCAAGCACATCCACGGCTGTGCTTGTGAGCTTTCTCACCCACCCTCATGTTCCTGACGCTCCTGCTTTCTCTTGGCCTCAAGCTTTGCCCTACACTGGACAAGCTTCCTCTTCTGTCACTGCCCTGGAGCACCGTGAATGTAAGGCTAATATCTGTGCAAAGTTTTACAGACATTTTGGCGCTAGTAGAGGATGCTCCTGGGAAGAAAACAATTTTATGTGGAAGCTGGGATGGAACAGTTTCAACTACCACATTTCCATCCTTAAAAATGCATGGCTCCCCCAGCAGGAGCAATTCCTTTCCCTGACAGTGTCTGTTGAGTGGGTTTGGACTCCACTCCCTCTGCAGCCCCTCTGAACCCTTTCCCTTTCGTTTTCACACCCCTCCCCTGGGTGTGAAAGCATAATGGGATCCCTTGGGTGATTCCCGGCTGCTGGTGAAAACTCAAAGTTGCTCTCTCCTTCTGATTTTGCAGAACAATCTGACCTTTAATTCCTCCTTCCAGATCACGCTCTAAGTTTTGGAATAGGAAGCCAAAGAGACCATTAATTTACTTTACACCACTTGAAGGAGAGTTATGCCATGGGAAAGCAGCTGCAGTTAATTTTTATTTTATGTAGTTTTTTATTTCATTGTTCCTGCTATAAAATGACTCTTCCCTCCCTCTCCCCCCTTCTTTGTTTCTTTTGCTTTGTTTCTCTCTTAACTTCACTAGACCCTGAGTAAGTTGTGAGTTGTTCTGGTGGAGGCTAGGGCAATGGTTCTGTTACTGTGGTCCCTCTATCATACCATCGTCCACTCCTTTAATTTCCTTAAAGTATTAATAAAGTCACTATTAGAGGTCTCTCAATTCAAGGTGGCCAGTGGGTTACATATTCAGCCTTGCCCAGATTACTTCCTTAAGGGACAAGTTTTGATGCTTAACACAGTTTTTGAGAGCTGAGAAAACCATCTCCTGGGTTGTTATGAAGACACAGCAGGTGACATGAGAACACAGCTTTCTCAGACGGGACCCAGCAGAGACGTGTGGGGAAGGCAGGAATGGTCTCAGAGTAGGTGCAAAATGGTGTTTTCTTTCTCTCTTAGCAACTGAGGCCACCCATGCAGGCCACATACTGGGCCATCCTTCCACTCTTTAAGGCTCGTAAGTGGCTGCTACTTCAGTGTCACAGATTTTTCCTGCGTCTTACCCTGCTCCCTTGGGAGAGGAGGCCTGGGCAGTGTTGTAATAAGTGGGAGGTGGGTCATCAGGGGTTGGGTGGCACCTCCATGGGAGTGAGGTGCAGAGGGAAAATACATCACACTTAATACCCAGAACCCTGTCTGGGGTTTGAGTACACATACCAGGGGATTTTCTGAGAAATGAGGAGAACTATAGATTGATATGATGGTGGGACAGTGACATGGGAGAGGTGACTCTGACAGCATCCCTAGGGCTGACTGGGTCAACTTGACTTTCACAGTAGCTTGACTGGTGGAAACATTAATGTGATCAGTGTTATTTAAAAACTGGGACTTTAAGGGGAAATCCTACCACAGAAAAGTGGATTCTTTTGTCTGTTCTCTGGTGCCCTGTCCTGGCTCATGTGGTGTGCGTGTTACGAATACTTGAGTCACACACTCACGGTCACTAGGAGCAAGGGCCCTAAAAGGGAGGTCTGTGACCTGTCATCTCCCAGATATGGAGCTCACACCTCTGCACACGCTCCACAAACGTTTCTTTCTTTCTTTCTTTTTTTTTAAATAAATTTATTTTATTTATTTATTTTTGGCCACGTTGGGTCTTCGTTGCGGTGCAGGGGCTTCTCATTGCAGTGGCTTCTTTTGTTGCAGAGCATGGGCTCTAGGCGCGTGGGCTTCAGTAGTTGTGGCTCGTGGGCTCTAGAGTGCAGACTCAGTCATTGTGGCACACGGGCTTAGTTGCTCTGGGGCATGTGGGATCTTCCCAGACCAGGGCTCGAACCTGTGTCCCCTGCATTGGCAGGTGGATTCTTAACCATTGCGCCACCAGAGAAGCCCCACAAATGTTTCTTGAATAGATCTGAATGCAATAAATATGCATTCACCAATGATCTGCCACACTTAAGACATTGTCCTAGTGCTTTGAGGTGTCCAGTCTGTGCCCAGGAGCACACATTCCAGGAGTGATGGTGTCTTGCCAGCTCAGGCTGCCATGATAGGCTGGGTGGCTTAATTAACAGACATTCATTTTCTCCCAGTTCTGGAGACTGTAAGTCTGATATCAAGGTGCCAGTAGGGTTGGCTACAGGAGAGAACTTCCTTCTTGGCTTGAAGATGTCTCTTCTTGCTATGTCCTCACATGGTTTCTCTGTGTACTTGGAGAGAGAGAGAGAGACCTCTGGTGTCTCTTTTTCTTCTTCTAAGGACCCTGGCCCTATCAGATTAAAACCCTACCCTTATGACCTTATTTAACCTTAGTTATCTCCCTAAAGATCATATCTCCAAATACAGACACTCTTGGGGGTTAAGACTTCAGCATATAAATTTTGGCAAATAAGTTGTCTACAATGAAGAGAATCACTGTAAATTAAAACATAAATCATCACTATTATAAACATTAAGAGTTTCCTTGGTGTTCACTCCTGGGATATTTCAAAAGATGATAAAATATGAAATTAAGCAGAGCTTATTAAGATCCACCAATTTTATCATATGACCTTTTCATTTCAAAATGTAAATGCACATAATAAACAAGTTTTCCAGCATGTGCGACTGCTTAGAGCTTTCTACAAACTCCGAAAAAAACAAGCTAATTAGACATGAAATATCAACTGGTGAGCAATTACAACCAGACAAAAAATACCCCAGTGACTCTGTACACTTTATAAATTTATGATTTAGGCAAATCTCAAGGTTACATCTATATCATGAATTCAGAAACAGCCATAAAACCTGGTCATCATGAACATTAAATAGTGTGTACTATCTACTTTTCTTTGGTTGGTAATAAATGTACATGAATGTCTTTTCATCTGTTAGACTTTTTTCATATTTCTGTCTAATTTTTCTGTTACATTTCCTTAGCAGCTTCGGTAAGGAAAAGCATGATACCTTCTGTATAACGATTTAGCAGAGCTCTAAAAACCCCAGAAGCTCTAAATTCTGGAAGGTTAGTAAACCCACAAACTGAAATCAAAAGTGGTTGTTTTGCTCTTTACATGTAGACGATTTTGGCAATTCTTACCCACCCATATGAACAGGTGGGGGTTGTGACTGTCTTCTTCTTTGGGGTTCATCCTAAAGCAGAACATGAGATTAAGGCTTGAGAACAGGTGGGTTATTTGTTCAGGGACAAACCTGTGGGGGGACATATGATGACAGCAGGTACCTGGAGTCACACTGCCCCCAGCACCACTCGGATCTACTTGTGATCACATTGAACCCACTTTGTCTTCCTCTTCAAGGTGGTGGCTGGCTAACGACTACTGAAAATACATAAAATGATCCAGGTATTCCACTTCTGGGTAAATACCCAAAATAATTGAAGGTAGGGTCTCAAAGAGATATCCCATGTTCATGGAAACAGTATTCACAGTAGCTAAAAGGTAAAGCAACCCAAGTATCCATTGATGGATGGATACTTAAGCAAAATGCTGTCCATCCATACAATGGAATATTATTCAGTCTTAAAAAGGAAGGAAACTCTGACACAGGCTACAACCCAGGTGAACCTTGAGATCATCATACTAAGTGAAATAAGCTAGTCACAAAGGACAAATACTGTATGATTCCACTTATATGAAGTCCCTAGAATAGTCAAAATTCATAGAGACAGAAAGTAGGATGGTGGTCATCAGGGACGAGGGAGGGGCAATGTGGGATTTCTGTCTAATGACATTTCAGTTTGGGAAAATGAAAAGAGTTCTGGAGATGGATGGCTGTGATGGCTGCATGACAATGTGAATGTGCTTCACGCAACTGAACTGTACACTTAGAATGCTAAAATGGTAAATTTTATGTTAAGTATATGTTACTAGAATTAAAAGACAAAAAAGAGGGGTGTTTGCTGGACAAGCTGCAATCTCTGCTTCACAGTTGAGGGTGGTCTCAAGCCATGACTGAAATCTGTCAGCTTCCTACTCCACCAACCATTCTGGATGCCCTCACAGTTGTATTCATGCCTTCTTTCTTGAGGGATCTGATCCTTGATTACCTTTCTCTTCTTGGCTGTGGTTGCTGCAATTTTTGCATCCTCTATTACCATGGGCACAGAGGCACTAAGAAGCATCTCGGTGACTCCCTGACCTCCAATATTCTTCCTGAAGCACTCTTCACAGAGACCCTAGATCATCATGATAATCAGCGTCATTTGCTTTTGGTAGCTCCTTTTTTTTTAACTTTTGCTGGTTCATTAATTTTTAAATTCCTTTCAGGATCATGACAGCTAGCCATTTTAAGCCAAGTATTTGCAGTTTCTGGTCCCACCAAAAAGTGGTCTGATTGGTAGAGGTCAGGAAAGGCTAGGTACCCAAGACAAGTCTGAATTCTTCACTCTCTTTCTCCATAGGATCCATGTATTTGGAAGTCCTTAGCAATGGACCAGGGATGGAAACAGACATGGTGCACAGTCCATGGATCAGGAAGCAGTTGGCGTCTGTTTCACATGGAGGTTGCAATTTTAGGATCATACACATGGTTTGGGAGAAGGAGAATATGGGGAGGGAAATTAGGTATACAAATAGGAAGGTGAGGAATTTGTAAGTTTTGCATGTTTTTTTCTTTATTGGCCTTAAGAGTATTTTGTAGGCAAATCTAGAGTTCAAATTGCATCTGGAGGGTTCCCTACATGAATTAAAGAATTTAGTCCATAGAATACTTGAGATTTTGTTTCTAAGTCCTATTCTACTTTTCCCTCAATCTTGTCTGTGTCAAATATTCCCCAAGGTGGCAACTATAATTCCAACGTGTATTTCATGAAAAAGGCCACCTAGAGAGATGTATTGCATGTGTCAATCAACTAACATAAGCTCTTGAAAAAAGTCAGTATGGATGTAGACTCAGCCGGAAAGGGCCCCATGCAGCACCATTCATTACGAGTGATGCATTTACAGTCATGTGTCTCTAAATTTTCCAAACTGAAGGCTTTACAACTCCAACTTCAGGCACACAGAACTAAATGAATAAATTCTTAGTACACAGAGACAAGACAGAGGAAAGTTCTTACAAAGTTTTGAAAAGGCAAACCATGTTGAAATGTATTCACAAGATACTGGTCTGAGGAGACTTCTGGACCACTTTACCTGGGTCTGGCTCGAGTGATAGGGTTACTGGGTCCAGGTCAACCCCTGCCCTACAGATTTCCTCTTATAGACATGCAACACATCAGAGGCAGGACAAGAAGATCACAAGAGATCCTTGTGTTAGAAGGTTAGAAGCCACATTTTTTCCAAAGCACAACACAATCTGATCAGAATTCAAAAGTCCTAGGAACCAAAATAAACCCCAAACTGAGGGACTCAATGAAGCAGTGGAGCTCACATTTACCTTGACACTTACCTCATCATTGTAAGCAAGGTGGCCTTGAACCCTTGGAAACTCAAGGGGTCTCAAATGTGCTATGGTTACTGAACCATGTGCTGTGGTTCTGGTCTGAGTCAGCTAGGATCGTGGCCAAACCTTAGTGATACCTCCCCTTGTTGAAGCCTTCAGGCCAGCTGCCACCAGGTACACACCTACAGCTGAAAGTTAGGTTTATTGAGCTTTCTGCACATCCCAGTATGAAGGAGCTGGGAGGGACTATTGGATTTGGGCTCATTCTGGGAGATCCTCAGGAGGGTTTGTGAAAGTGGGGTGGAGTTCTGGATAGGATGTTGTCTAAAAGTGGGGACAATTTGGTGATTGGGTGTCTTAAATTTTTTCCAGGAGGGAGGAGTGTTGAGTTTTCACTGGTAAGCGTCACTCAGGTCAGAAGAGGGGATGTGCCATGGTTTGATGGCATGAGAGTTGCCTTTGTCTCTGTCTCGTTCAACACGTAGTCTTGGAGTGACCTTATCCAGACACTACTTATATTCTCAGAACTTTGTTTATGTTCACTTGAGAACATCATGGTTCAGCTGCCAGCAAGGCTGTTTTTCACTTTCTTGGGATCCACACAGTTTTTCGTTTTATTGAGAACAGAGAGAGGTTGATTATTGAAGTCACTCACTCCAATAGAATTCTTCCTGGAATAGTCTTTGGGTCTTTCCTCTCTTGGATAATTGTTATCATTGATAGGCAGTGTGAGTATGTCCAGAACTAATGTCAAACACGATTTCACAATTGCACACTGAAAAGACTTTAAAATGCTAAGAATTAAGAATGCGTATAATTCCAAAGAAATTGAGCTTGTGTAGGTAAGCATTTTATTCATCACATGTGTGCAAGAGACCAAGTCCCCACAGCTAAAATGATGCACAGGACAAGTACAATGGCTCAATGTGGCTTGGCCTGAATTATACAGAGATGTTCCTGAGTTTTTAAACAACAAGCTCTGGATCTGATCCAAGATGCGATGACTCTTTGAGACTTTTCTAAATTCAATAATTCACTGGATAACCACAGTGTTTTCTCTTCACCCTTTTGTCCAGAATTTTTGACCTTAAATGTCCCATCAAACTCATTCACATATTTTTTTTTTTTCTAAATCATATTTCTCTAAATAGGATCCTTGGACCCCATGCTTTAAACACCTAGAGTATCTGTTAAAAATGCACATACTTGGGCCTTATCCCAAAACTGCTATGTGATAATCTCTAGAGATTAGAGTCTTGCAATTTTTCAAGGTCCCTCCCAGTCATTAGAAGGTGCACCAAAATTTGGGATCCTTAGCTTTATACAATCCGGTCCACTGAGTGCTTCATAATTTTAGACAAGGAAACGCCGAGACTGCACTTGAAATTTGCTCTGTCTTTTTTATGAAGGGCTTCCTCTACTTATGGTTGGGGTCCCCATCTTGTCCCCAGATCCTTAGAGCCTCTTTATTTTCCACTGACACTGTTTTCTCCCAAACCCCACCCAAAGTTTCCCATCCCATTTGTCTCTTCACTGATTGTCATCCCTTTTTTGTGAGTTCACTTCCAGGAACTGATGGCAGATTTTAATGATTGATAACTGCATGTGGTTACTGGTTCACCTGAGAATGGCTACCTTTGATGAAAACAGACAAGGAGATAGATATTGCATTATTGTGAGTCAATTTCTAACATGGGGAGCTTTTCAGAACTTTGAGTTGCAAGCTCTGGGGAACAAGTAATTTGCCTAAAGATGACATCGACTTTGATCTCCACAACACTCAGGCCCTCGTCCACCCTCACGCCCAGGTGGCTATTTCATATAGAAAGATCTGGTAACAGTGGCTGTGGCATTTGCTGATCTGTCTGGACCCCCATAATCCTGTGGGTTTCTCCTGGTGTCCATGCCTGCCATTCACACTGACTTTTCCTACAGGTCATCGTCTGTGGAGATGTGTTAATGAAAATGACCAAATGATGCATGTGGCTTCTTTGAGCTGCTCTGAGAGCAGAGACACGGTGTGTGTGGCCCTCAGAAGAAGTGCACCCTGATTTTTCCCCTGACAGAGTGTGTATCTCTCCATGTCATCTCCTTATTGCAAGTTCAGAGGCAGATGGAGGCACAGACTGAGGGAAGTGGTTGTTTTGTTCAGCAGGAGATAATTCACAGATGGCTGTATGGGAAGCTCACACCTATTGTAAGAGGCTCTCCTCTGATCTGTTCCCCAGGGAACAGATCCGTGGGTTTAAGGAGAGGAGGGATTGCTCAGACATTCATTATCAAAGAGCCAGGGAATTTGTCTGATGCAGAGAAACATCAGCTTTTGTGCTCCAGGTGAACTTTACAAAGTAGCATTTATTTCTTTCCTGTATCTGTTTTGCTACATTGTCTGTGCTGTCTGCAACTGACAAATATTTTTTCCCTGTCTACAACCAATGTCTTAGAATTTTCCTAACAGGTTATTTCCCATTTCAACAATGTCTGTTCTTCTTACCAATTTCCCTCCCTTGTCAGGTCACACAGAGTCCACATACCTGTGCATGTTTTCTCACCTGCAGAGAATGATTGCTTTCATTGTACATTGATGTTTGGGTGTGTGTGTTAGCACTACTTCCCCTGGGGAACAGAGGATGATGTGCTGCCCTTCAGCTCAGCCTTAGGGATGGCCCACAGCAGGGAGGTCACCCCTGTCCCCAGAAACATTGACCCCGTCTCCTTCTATTCTCAAGCATCAGGATCCTTCCCTGAAGTTGGGTCTGGAAACTGCCTGGACATGGGTTAATCCGATGCTATCTCAGGAGTGGTAACCAGCCTCCAAGATGGGCTGCAATGAATCCTGTCTCCTTGCTTTCACACCCCTGTGAATCCTCTCCCATATCGTACGAGGGGTGTGACCAGCTGCCTATGGTGGAAGTAATGTTGTCGCTTCCCAAGTGAGGTTATAAGATGGCTTGGGCTCTCATCTGGCTCTTTCCCTCTCTCTTAGGTTACTTGCTCTGGGAAGGGCCAGCTGCCATGTTGTGAGCAGTCCCAAGGAGAGGCCACATGGTGAGGAGCTCAAGTCTCTGACCTACAGCCAGCAGGGGACTGAGGTCTGTCAACAGTCATGGGAGTGAGCTCGGAAGCAGCCCCGGCTGAATCCTGAGATGACTGCTTCCCCAGCCACAGGGAAGACCCTCAGCCAGGACCACCCAGCTAAGCCAATCCCAGATTCCTGACCCATAGACACTGAGGGAGGACCTGTTGAAGGCTCTAAGTTTGAGAGTGATTTGTTACACACCATGGATGACTAATATACCAACGCTCCAACCTTGTGTCCTTAGGTCCCAGTTTGTTCAAACCATTTACCTTCGAGACACAATTCCCAGACCGATTGATACGGAAGGAAGATGTTGCCATAACTTCTACTTATTACTGAGTCTTACCATGTATGTAATTCTTTTGCCAGGAGATCCAACACACAGAAGAGTGTCTGGCAATAGGAAAGGTCCAGTAAATATTTTCTGCATTAATGATACAAAGATTCACAAGATCAAACCTCCAGTCAAACTCCAAGAAAACCACTCAATCTGAAAGAATATTGACAAGAATGTGTCATAAGTTAAATGATAAGCAAGCACTAAATGGTGCCCAGAAAGGCTCACGAAATTCTACACGGTTTCCCAATACCATCTCCATCCCGGGTCCCACTGTTCCTCTGAGGTAGTCCTTCATGGAGAGTTTGGTTCCACTCTAGGTGGTGAGGACTCACCTGATGGCTTTCTACCTGGGCTTCAGTCATTCCTCCAGCTTGGTCTTCCTTGTTGGCTTCCTTACATGTCTGGGAGACTCAGTGTTCCACTCAAGTCACCTGATGTGGCTCTTCCTGGCAGGAGCCACAGCTCCAGCTATAATATACTGGACATGTATACCCTTCTTTGGGGTTGATTTTAGTGATTCGCTTATTAAGCACCACCCTCACAGTGTGACACCACCCATCACCTTTGACATTCAGCTTCTGACCTGGGCTTCAAGAAAATTATCAGCACTGACTCTTTAAGCAGAAGGGAAGATGGTGACTTTACCTCAGCCCTGCCGTGCTGCCTGCGTCCTCTGCGGAGAAGGAGGTGTCTCTACCCCAGCTGACCACTTCCCGTGTATCCGGGGGTTGGCATGGCACCCTGACGCTCCTCTGGGTCAGGGGTAGGCACAGTCTGACCATGCCTGTTGCTTAACCACTGTCTATGTCTACTTTCACCTACTACAGCAGCAGTGAGTAAATGCAACAGAGCCTGTAGGGCCTGCCGAAATGAAACTACTTACTATCTGGAGCTTTATGGGGAAAATTTCCCAATCCCTGCTGTTTAGATCAGTGGATGCCAGAAATTTGCATTTTACAGAACTGTTACCGAAGTGAGACTGGCAAATATGACTATAATAGTCACAAAATAACTAAAACACCAGCATTTTAATATTACAAGGAAATTCAGTACTTAAGAAGATAATGAATAAATTTAATTAGCAATCCACCAGAGCCCTGGGTTTTCTCATATTTAATGCTTCCAACCGATAAAAACATCACCCAAGCCCAACTCTGTTGCATCAAAAAAGATAGTCTGGGGTTGACATGTTCACACTGCTATATTTAAAATAGATAACCAACAAGGACCTACTGTATAGCACAGGGAACTCTGCTCAATATTCTGTAATAACCTAAATGGGAAAATAATTTGAAAAAGAATAGATACATGTATATGTATAACTGAATCACTTTGCTGTACACCTGAAACTAAAAACAACATTATTAATCAACTATATTCCAACATAAAATAAAAATCTAAAAAATGAGTCCCAGCCTTTCTCCTTTCCATTGGGTGAGCTGAATAAGTCAATTGGGTTCCATGACCTCACATTCGCTCTATAGGAAGGAAGGTAGGAAGGAAGGAAAGAAGGAAGGAAGGAAACTCACAGGGATGGAGAGTTACCTTGTGTCAGTCATTGTGCTATTTTATTTTTGTTCCAGCATTTTTGTAAATGAGGTAAGTAAGGCTGAGAGGGGATGGATCACCAACTGCTGTTACGTATAGAGAATAGGCTCAACTGGCATCAGAAGGAAGTTCTGCTCACTGGAAGCCTATACTCTACTGCACCTCAGAGAGCCACTCAGAGGACAGAAATGAGGCAGCCCTGGCAAGTCCAGGTGATGCGTGGGACCAGGAGTAGCCCTTTACCTGAAATGGAGTAATCACCTAATCCACCCTGTCATGTGATCAATGAGAGAGCCCCTGCCAGCCAGTGATGGGGTTCACTTATAGTGCTTCTGCCAGGTCTGTTCAGGGAGTTTGAGGAGGAGGAGGACAAAGAGAGCTGGTGCCTGGTGGCCCTACTCCCACTCTGAGAGAATGGGATGGCCAGGGATGGGTAGTGCAGAATGTAAGGCATGAAAGGACATAGAAATCTGAATGACCCTTCAGAGCTCCCATGCACTGCTGGTAGGAATGTAAAATGTGCAGCTGCTCTGGAAAACGGTCTGGCAGTTCCTCAAGCAATTAAACATGTGCGACCCAGCAATCCCTCTCCTATACCCCAGAGAAATGAACACACATACCCCACAGGATCTTGTACACTAATGTTTATAACAGCATTACTCATCACACCCAAAGATGGAAACAACACAAATGTCCATCAGTGGACAGATGGATAAACAAAATGTGGTCTATCCATACACTATAATATTATTCAGCCATAAAAAAGGAATGAAGCCCTGATACATGGTACAACGTGGATGAACCTTGAAAACATTATGCTAAATGCAAGAGGCCAGTCACAGAAGAAAGCGTGCTATATGATTCCTTTTACGTGAAACATCCAGAATAGGCAAATCTATAGATACAGAGAGTAGATTGATGGTTGGCAAAGGATGGGGGATGGAGGAGAGGGGATGGGGGTGACAACTAAAGGGTATGGATTTTCTTTCTGAGGTGATGAAAAGGTATTAAAAGTGACCGTGATGATGGTTGCACATGTCTGTGAATATACCAGAAACCATCGAATCACACACTTCTCATGAGCAAATTGTCTGGTATGCGAATTATAACTCAATAAAGCTGTTAAAAATATTCATGATCATAAATCTACCTCTCTCTCCACCTTCTCTGCTCTACTGCTCACACTTCTAGGTTTTAATCTGGAAATAACTTTGAGGATGTACAGAACCTATGTGTCTGTCTGTTCCCTGGCACCATTCCCTCCCACACATAGAGAGCACATCTACTTAGCTGAGAATAGCAGGGTCTGGCAAACATTAGCTCCCAAACCTTCAAATATACGCTTTCTTTGTGTCCTTTAATCAGTACTTGTCAGCAGCAATGAAAGTAGCGGCTGAGAAAGAGTCATCATGAAAAATCAGAGTAACACACTAACAATCCACGCGACTCTATCCTAGCATCTCCCCTATACCAGGCTGGGAGATAATTATGTTTGATGCTGTGCAGGGGGTTGAAAGAAAAACCACCGCGATTTCCTGGGAGCAGGTCCGTTCAGGCTCCCCCTGCCAGGAAGTCTACTTTACAAAGAGCCTGAAGCTCATGAGCCTCTTTCACTGTCTCTCTGCCCTCGACTAAATGTTCTGTAAATAATTGGACATTAAAGGCTTGGAAATAATCAAGCCGCCATATTCCACGGGTAGAGGACTAATTGGCAGAACTTGGTCTTGCCGATCATTAAATCCCGAGTCTGAAATGCCCGAGAGGGGGAGGAGAGACTGGAATTCTTGTCTAATACTGATATTTATAGCCCTTTGTTTTCCCAGGAGCAGATGTCTTCCACTCGGTGGGCATAAATTCAGAGTCTTTTTAATTTCACATTCCTATCCACAAATTATTTAAGCACTAGGGCTCTTCTATAAACAATGTTACCTTAAAAAAAAAAAAAAAATCAAAGGACTGAATACTGCCAAAGTTAAATATGAAACCTGGAAGCTGTTGAGGCACAAAGGGGGCTGTGCTCCCCTGAGGGTGAGTGTCTGGATCTCATGAATATTCATGACCCACCTCGACTCAGGAGGGACCTGCACTACCGCCCAGAACCCAGACGATGAGCACCCCCATCCTGAGAAGCCTGGAGGAGGCAGCCCCACCCTGTTGGGTCCCAGCCTTAACTGTCTCTCTTTTTTTTTTTTTTTTTTTTTAACATCTTTATTGGAGTAGAATTGCTTTACAATGCTGTGTTACTTTCTGTTGTACAACAAAGTGAATCAGCCATATGCATACATATATCCCCATATCCCCTCCCTCTTGAGCCTCCCTCCCACCCTCCCTATCTCACCCCTCTAGGTGGTCACAAAGCACCGAGCTGATCTCCCTGTGCTATGCGGCTGCTTCCCACTAACTATTTATTTTACATTTGGTAGTGTATATATGTCCATGCCACTCTCTCACTTCGTCCCAGCTTACCCTTTCCCCTCCTCATGTCCTCAAGTCCGTTCTCTATGTCTGCGTCTTTATTCTGCCCTGCCACTAGGTTCATCAGTAGCAATTTTTTAGATTCCATATATATGTGTTAAGATACGGTATTTGTTTTTCTCTTTCTGACTTACTTCACTCTGTACAACGAACTCTAGGTCCATCACTACAAATAACTCAATTTCGTTTCTTTTTATGGCTGAGTAATATTCCATTGTATATATGTGAATATATATGCCACATCTTCTTTATCCATTCATCTGTCAATGGACACTTAGGTTGCTTCCATGTCCTGGCTATTGTAAATAGAGCTGCAATGAACATTGTGGTACATGACTCTTTTTGAATTATGGTTTTCTCAGGGTGTATGCCCAGTAGTGGGATTGCTGGGTCATATGGTAGTTCTACTTTAGTTTATTAAGGAACCTCCATACTGTTCTCCATAGTGACTGTATCAATTTACATTCCCACCAACAGTGCACGAGAGTTCCCTTTTCACCACACCCTGTCTAACATTTATTGTTTGTAGATTTTTTTGATGATGGCCATTCTGACTGGTGTGAGGTGATACCTCACTGTAGTTTTGATATGCATTTCTCTGATGATTAGTGATGTTGAGCATCCTTTCATGTGTTTGTTCGCAATCTGTATATCTTCTTTGGAGAAATGTCTATTTAGGCCTTCTGCTTATTTTTGGACTGGGTTGTTTGTTTTTTTGATATTGAGCTGCATGAGCTGCTTGTATATTTTGGAGATTAATCCTTTGTCAGTTGCTTCGTTTGCAAATATCAGAAAAGAAAGTCTGGGCTTGTTTTATTCCTTCTTCCTCAGGGTTTTTATGAACATCGATAAGATCAATACCTGGATTGTGCTGTGAGTCTCCTGAGACGAGGCCTGAGATTAATATTAGCGATTGTCATTTTAAAGACCGATCTCCCAACCACTTTTGACAGCCGGTCTAATGATCCACTTTCAGCCTGACCAGCCAAACTCTTCTAAAATCGATTTAGAGTCCATTCTGCTGAAAAATATATCTGGCAATTTAGAATATCTTTTAAGGTAATTAGAGACATCTAAAGGCATCAACAATTTTACCTGCCCAAAGGTAAGCTCTGATAATGGCCCCTGTCACCTGTGTCTCCCACAGGGTTAGAAAGGAGAGAAGAGGCACCACTGGCACCTTTCACATCACCACGCTCCATAACCTGGTGCAAGATGATCGATCTCTCTATGGTTCGATTTTCCTAAGAGTCTGAGAAGTGAGAATCATAAATTCTAATTTACTGATAGGAGGGGAGGGTTTGTTTTTATTTTTATTTTTGAGATACAAATACTGTGATAGTAATACCTCACCTCACATTAGCAGAGAATTTACAGTTGTTAATATATTTTCATGTGATTTTTAAGGAACTAACTAACAAATAAATCGTTTGGGAAAATAATTAGGTAGAGAATAGTTAGGGAAAGCAATATCACTCCTAATTTAGAAAGGAGGAACAAGACTCAAAAAAATCCCAGAGTTTGTCAACGTTACCTATAAAAGACAAAGCAAACAGCAGAGACCGGTGGTCAGCCCTCTGGCCCTGGCCTTGGCCACACCTGGCCAGAGCCCAGCACAAAGACCACCCAGCCTTCCACCAGAGGGGCGTAGCTGACACTTACACTGGATCCTCTCCCTCCAAAGTGGCACCACTGAGGGATAAATTAGGAGTTTGGGATTAACATATACACACTACTATGTATAAAATAGATAACCAACAAGGACCTACTGTACAGCACAGGGAACTATACTCAATATTTTATAATAATCTATAAGGGAAAAGAATATACATATATATGTAAACTGAATCACTTTGCTGCACACCTGAAACTAACACAACATTGTAAATCAACTATACTTCAATAAAAAATAAATTAAAAAAATAAAGTGGCACTACTGATAACCCTGTCTCTCTGGAAAATAGGAGACTGAAGCCAGCTGTCACTGTGTGAGTCTTAGCCTGAGGGAAATGTGACAATCTTTCAGCATGCTTACCTGCTTTGGGACAGACAAGCATGGGGACATTCATTTTTGTCACCCACTTCTCCACTCACAGCCTCAAAGCGCTGGTATGAACATGTATTGCAAATGACACTAGACTTTAGTTTTACAACCATCTTGCCTCCAAAAGACCCCAGACCAGTAAGCCTTCCAGAGCTAGGGACATGCTGGGTGCCACAGTGAAGACCAGGACCGTCTCCTTCTCTCAGTGGGTCAGGGACCCCCTGGACACGTGAAATAAGCTGAGACAGCTGCATCCACAGGGACCCCGACTGAGCTTCTTCCAGAGCTCTGAGACCCTGCCCATGATTTTTCTCATTTCTTTCTGCACAATAGAATCCACCGGACCGTTAATCTAGCACGAATAAATATTATTACATGCTTTGGTGGGGACACAAAGGCAAATTGGGTTCACCGTGAAGATTACCTTGCTCTTCATTTCATATTAAAATGCCTAGAAGTCTCCCAAGAGACCATGTCAAAGATGAAATTTATCCATTGCTCTGCATTTGCTAATTTGGTAAGAGTTCTGATCTCATTTGCGGGGCTTAATATAGAAATTCATTGAACCTGAACAGACACACAGCAATGAGGAATTTATCCAATGCCATTTTCTGTGATATGTGTCTGAAAATATACACAGTATGCTGCCATCTCTTTGCACATATATATGATCATACATATGTCCTATATAATGTCAAAAATTCTGAGGCAAAAATGCCCTTAGCTCCTAACAGCATCATACCTTCCAAACAGCATAATGCCTTCCAAATTCTTCCTAATTTATTTCCTCTGATTTTTGAAAGAAAGATGCTGTGTTTTAAACTATTAATATTTTGTATTGAAAGAACATGTTATAATTCTATATCATAATCCTCAAATTTCAATCAAGTAACATGAGATGAAAATTCTAAATTGAGGAATGAAAGATAAGGACCCAGCATCAATTATTGTGACATGCCATTAGACAAAGACTTAGACTATTTTATGGGACTTCACCATCTCCTAAGGACCCCAGTCCCACATGTTCTCAGGCAGTTTAGGGGGTGCAGCCATCAAAATAGCATACCTGACAGTGTGACCATACCTGTCAAATTCCGAGTCCCCAGCCATGTGCCCGCCTTCCCCTCCTGATGCTGTGTGCTTTGTTTGTTGGCTTAAAAAAAAAAATTCCTTGGTTGAACTAACATGCAGGAACAGCCGGGATGGAAAAGAATGGGCAGGATTAAATGGTATCTTCATAGCAGTGTTTGTAAATGCATGAATGTTTATTTTAAAGGTTAGTATAAGGCATGTCTATCCTTGGCAGGTAATAGTTCAGCCACAGCTACACTACTTTGTTATTCACATTATTTTGTGTGTGAAATGGGAAAGGTGTCCATATGTATCATCTGAATTTCTCAGATTTGGCTGTGACAAAAGAAAAATCTCCCGGTTTGCTGCTGTTCTTCACCGTGACTGGGCAGGTTCTGAGGAAGGACAGTAAGAGTGTGGGGGGAATCGGAGTTGAGTAGCTCAGTATATGAAATCCAAGATGCTCAGAGGATGGTACAGTTTTATGGTCTCAAAGCAATGCATGCTATGGTAATAACATAGCCATTTGTACTTTACCTATAACAAGAAACACAGGGGAACTTGACAACTTCATTGTGCCTTTTACTGGAATTTACTAGAGATCATCTGCAGTGAATTATGTTATTCTGTCATATTTCAAAATATGTTGTCTTTGGTGAGTGAAGAGAGCACAGGATAAATGGAACATGTATGGCTGACAATAAGACAAAATCAGTGACCCCAGCCTGGACGATCTATAGCTTCCTACAGCTGCTGGAACAAATTACCACAGAGGTCATGACTTGGACAACACAGATTTATTATTTTATAGTTCTGGAAGTTGAAGTGCAAAATGGTTCTTACTGGATGAAAATCAAGGTGCTGGCAGGGCTCTGTTCCTTCTGGAGGCTCTAAGGGGGTGAACCGGCTTGAATGGTGTCCCCCCCAGAATGCATGTCTGCCTGGAATCTCAGAAGGTGACCGTTTTTTGGAAATAGGGTCTTTATAGATGTGATCAGTGAAATTAAGATGAGGTCATATTGAATTGGGGGGGGGGGCATAAAGCAACATTTGATGACCTTACAAGAGAATTAAGCTAATAGAGAGACACAGGAGAGCACTGTGAGGAAGGATGTAGAGAGGATGGAGGGATGCATCTACGGGCCTAGGGATGTCAAGGATTGCCAGCAACCACCAAAAGCTGCAAAAGGCAAGAAAGGGTCCTTCCCTAGAGCATGGCGAGGGCATGGCCCTGCCAAGACCTTAAATGTAGGCTCCCAGCCTCCAGAACCAGGAGACAATAATTTACTACTATTTTAAGCTACCCACATTTGTGGTTATTTGTTATGATGGCCCTGGGAGATTAATACAGGGAGAATCTGTCCCTTGTCTTTTCCAGCTTCTAGAAGCTGCCTGCATCCCTTGCTTCCTGGTCCCATCCTCCATCTTCAGAATCAGCCATGGTGGGGTGAATCCTCACATTGCCTCTCTCCGACCTTCTTCTGTCACCATATCTATCTCCGACCAGAGCCAGGAAAGGGTCTCTGATTTTAAGAACTTATGTTTTGACTGAGCCTTCTGGGATAACCCAGGATAATTGCCCCATCTCAAGGTCGATGACCTCAATCACACCTACAAAGTCTCTTTGACCACTT
Organism: Balaenoptera ricei; assembly: GCF_028023285.1. NCBI lineage: Eukaryota > Metazoa > Chordata > Mammalia > Artiodactyla > Balaenopteridae > Balaenoptera > Balaenoptera ricei. Next base: position 4,297,408 of record NC_082641.1, read on the forward strand.
AGGTGACAGGCTCACAGGTTCCAGGGCTGAGGGCCTGGGCATCTTTGCAGGGGAGTGGGGCCTTATTCTACCTGCCAAAGATGGGCTGGCAGAAAAGAATACCTTGAATTAAAGACAAAAGTGTGAGCAATGTAACTTAAGAAAGTCTAAGAAAAAAGTCAACAGCTATTGAATACTCATTACATTCAAAGAGGAATATGGGGGAGAAGGAGGAGGAAAAGAAAAGTTGAATAAGGCAAGTCTTCCTTTAAGAAATCATATTCTAGTGGAGCAAACAATATAAATGCATCTTTCCGTAGCACCCAAGTCATTTACTATGTAACTCCAAAAGGAAGCACAGGAGACTTTCTGAAATTTCACATGGTCCTTTATTAGAGTCTGTGAAATATTTCCCAGTCATGAAATAAGATGCCAGGCAACCAGGAGTTCTGTGATGAACCAGCCAGAGGTCTGTCGGGGAGCAGGGCAGAGCGAAGCTCATACCAGGGACGGTCTCCCCAAGAAGACATTTGAACTGGTTCTTGAGTAATGTGCGTGGTTTAAGCAAGAGAGAGAATGAGACTCCAAACAACCAGAACAGTATGAGCAAGGGAACCGAGCCATGAAGTTTCAATGAACATTGAGAAGAACAAGTGGAATATTTCAGACAGTATCCAGCTTGAGAATAAGGGTGAAGTTTAATTTGCTTTGCTCACCAATGGCTGCCGAGCGCTGAAGACAGCTGTTCTAGACGTTTTTCTCTTTGCCTTTCACTTATTTACTGTTGAGTAGCACACATGATGGCAGACTGTACAACATTATTTTTCAAAACCAAATCCAGCATTCTTTCCTCTTAAGATTGTTTTTTCACGTGTTTAAAATAAGAGTTTAGAGACTAATACTAAAATGACTTAAGTATCACTGATGATATTTAAACAAGTGCATTTCCAGTACTTCTGAGTCTTTAGTTTGTGAGCAGGCTGACAAGTGTAGGGGAGCAAAGCTTGTTCACCCCACCAACCCCCGGCAAACGTGTCTCTTTGGCATGAGGATTATTTTAGGCTGATTATTTTTAAGAAACAGAAGATTCAGGAAGCCTCTCTTTTTACTTCCCTCTTGCTACCTTAAGAATTTAATAAAGGGCATGCTCCCCAAACAGAGCTATCACTAGAGATGTCTGTAAAGAATATGGGTAAGTGTGGTCGGGAAACTCAGCAGGGCCTAGAGATAAGGGTTAGTCTTACCTAACTGTCTCCTCCTGGCCCAGCAAACATGTTTACCGAACTCTCAGGAGGCATCATTTCTGGAAGAAATGTAATATTAACGGTTCTGAATTACCTTTTGAGTAGAAGATGTCCCGGGACTTAATCTCCGGAAGCTCCCAGTGAGATTAGCTGTACTGGAAGGTTTCTGAGGCCAGTCAGGTGTAGGGGAGGGGCTTCAGATCAGTGGTACCCAGATCGTGCGTGGAGAGAGGATTGGTGCATGGCATTTGGGTTGTACATTTGCTATACTGTACACGTCCTTTTCTTTGCCAGCCATTTTTAAACTTCAAGGTGTATCTGCTCAGTGGCAGATGTTCTAAAACCCTTTCATAATTACCTAAATTAATAAGAAATAAAATGTTTATTTTAAACCTGTTTCAAAGGTAACCCTCTCTCATCTCACATGTACATTCTTTTTGTCGAAGAGAAAGACAGTTTCCTCTGCCCTTCTAGGTTTTCCCGGCCGGTCTAAGAATTAAATTGACATGAGATAGATTAACAGGAGAAAAGCAAACAAAAATTTAATAACAAGTATACATGGGAGAGACCCAGGGGAGCTGAGTAACTTGCCAAAATGGCTGAAACCCTCACCTTAAATACTATCTTCAGCTAAAGACCCAAAAGGAAATCTGGGGTAATGGTTTGGGACCTCAAAGGGGAGGAAGGCAATTGATGGGGATGGAAAAGCAAATGTTTTAGATTTCTTCCAGATGGAATAAAATGAACACTCCAAGTCCCCTCCAAGTAGGAACCAGATAAATTGCCTTAAGATTTAGGCTCCGCAAATATCTTTCAATCTGTGTGCTGTTTTCTTTAGGCACTTTGCTAATACTGAAGTATTATTTCAAAGTTTATTGATATTGAATGAGTTTTAAATGCCATCTAATTATTATGTAAATTTGAAGCGAACACAATCAATGTAACAAAATAAAATATCCCATAGGTTATGATTCTATATCCCTCTGGGAGGTATTGTCTGGGAGTTAACTCTGGAACCGGAAAATGATCCCCCTGAAATCCACCACACCTGCTCTAAGTGGGGCACTGAGCCCTGCCCTTGAAAGTGTGGTTGTTCTGACCACTCTGTGTGGCTTTTATTTTGACACCTACACGTCAGAAGGCAGAGAGCAGAGCCTCATCACATAAGCAGCCAATGTATTCACAGGCATTAAGAATACAAACTACAATACATAAAATAGATAAGCAACGGGATTTACTGTATAGCACAGGGAAGTCTTTTCAATATCTGGTAATAACCTATAATGGAACACAATCTGGAAAAAAATATACATATAAAACAATTCAACAGATGGGAATACAAAGGAACATAAAAACCAACATAAAGTGGATCAAAAGATTAATTAAAAAAAAAAAAAAAGACAGGAGTGGGTTCTGTGCTAGGCGGTTTCACCCGCTGTGAAAGGTCATAGACTTCCCAGGCTGTCAGGGTGTGATGTGTGGTGTGCCGTCCAGCCGTAGATTTCTAGGAAACACTCATAAGGTCCTTGGGTCTTCCAGGCCTCGAGACAGTGGAGAGGAGAGTCAGAGGGGCTCGGGTGGAGAGACCGGACCTTCTGCCATGTGTCCCAGCTGTGCCCCTGCTCTCAGCTGGCAGCACACGCCCTCCCTGGGCAATGTCCCCGAGACCAGAGGAATCAGGGTGAGTGGGTGCGTAGGCCCTGTCTCCCATCTGTGTGTCCTCTTAGCGTGGCCCCTGGCATGGTGACTGTGTCTCTTTCCCATGTCTTAACACTCAGGACGTTGAGGGTGTCCCCCGCCCGGTTGGACCCTGCCACCAAGAAGATGACTAGGCCGTGTTGCCTCGCTTGGCACCCGTCCTATCAGCCTGTCGTTCTCACCCCGTGGGGCTGTCCTCTTTGCTGTCCCCCTCTGATGGCACGGCCGGTCCACCCGTGGTGACGGGAAGAACATGCTGCAGCCTGTCCCAGGCTGGTACAAATTCCAGACGGGGTGCAGCATCTTCAGCACCTGAGTGACTATCCCAGCTTTTCTGGGTTTGATGTGTCTTTGAATCATTGAAAGACGGGGGCTGTGAGCGCTGGTCAGACTTTCATCCCCTGAGCTCCTGGGAGGCAAGCTCTGATGACACACAACCCTGACCTTGCACCTGTGCGTGCTGTGTTATGAATGACTATGGAAAACAAGGATGACCCCAGTCGGGAGCACAGAGGATGCTGGAGCTGGCCAAGCAGCGGTGACATCAAACCCACCACCCCCTTTTGACAAACCAGGAGAGGTTTCCCTCTCTGCCGGACCCAGGACAGATGTTTTAGGCCTGCCCCACTTGCGGGGCCTATGGCTGCTGGCACATCACACCCCTCTTCAGGGGTGGGCCCTGCAGCTGTGTGGCCACAAAGCAAGAAGGGTCCAGTGTTGTGTGTGTGTGGGGGGGTTGCCTAAGGAATGGGGGCGTCTACTGATTTAAATGATATTCACATCTAAAAAATACCTTCATAGCAACGTCTGGACTAGTGTTTGCCCAAACAATTGGGCACCGCAGCCTAGCCTAGCCGACACATAAAATTAACCCTCATAGATTCTACCAACGTGAGATGAAACTGTGCTTGCACCCAACCGTCCACAGCAGCTGCCACTGAAGTCAGGGCTGCACTGGGGGAAAAGCCGTAGGAAGAGGTGTGAGGGGCATCTGGTGGTCAGCGCTCCACCCCACCCACTTCAGCTGGGGCTGCCTTCTTTCACAGGCTTCCTACACTGGGACTTAGTAAAAGACTGTGGGTAGGTGGGTAAAATGGTTGGGGTATAAATATATCCTGCTTGTCTCTCTCCAGCATGTACATGCACGCAAGCACACATGAATACAAACCCATAGGGAATCTGGTGATAGAACTTGTCACTCCTGGGAATTCAGAGGCTCTTTCGGGTCTCCAGTCCCAGCCTTGTCATTTCTAACTTGCTGGCTCTGACCCAGTTGTGCTCTAACAAAGAGATGTAACAGGTGCTTCTTGGGGCCCGGGACCTGCCGGGATGGTGAATTTCTTACAAAGGTGGTCGGGCTGCTGCCATGTGTACACTTAAGATTATTTAATAGGCCTGCTTAGAAGATAGAACTTTCAGATTTCCTTATGTCTATGTGGCTGTTTGAGGGCTTTGTTGAAAATCAACAACTCTCTTTCACTTCCATTACTCATTTCCCACCAAATGCCTACAGAGTAGGGATCAGCTGTTCTTGAGCTACAGTCTAAAGAGCAGCAACAGGGTCTAAATATGTCAAATCATCTTGACACAAAGAACAGACTTCCTGTTATCCCAGTTGGAGCCATGCATTTACAAACTTAGATGGTTTTATTGAGATCATTTTTTGAAAGTTAATGATCTCATCTAGACTCATTCGTTGGCAGATTTCTGTTTAGGTAAACACGTGCATACACATTGTAAAATATATTAAAATGGGACCCAAATCCAGTAACCTTGGACAAGTCCTTTAAGTTATTGGCTCCATGTTTTCCTCTGTGATAGGAAAAAGGAGGAGAATTAGATGATCATTAAGGCTGGCTCTCTTCCCCACCATCAGGCGCAGCAACCTTTTATACCAAGAAGCACCCGCCTGGGAAACATGAATAAGAACGATCCCTGGAAATTGTTGCCTCATGATAGATTTTACTTGTTATTAAGTTCACCAAGAAACTTAGTTATAATTTTAATATACAGAAATATAATAGCTACTCAGTATTTCATTACTTTGGTAAAAGGACAGTGTATATGCTGCAAAAGAGACATATCCCCCCAATTTAGAGACAAAGTTGGTAAACGTCACTCTCTGAGCTATGATAAAAAATCATTATAAAATAATGAGTCAGCTACCTGAGAAATTAGTCTCCAATGTGAAAGATTGACAAATGGTAAATTGATCTCTGATGAGATTCCTACGCTTCTCAAAGTTATACCAAAGCCACTGAGGGGTCTTCATCAATTTGGAAAGTATCCTCAGAGAGACCCACACGGGAGGTCAGTAGTTGGATGGAAGCTTTAATCCCATCTTGGGCATCACTTGTCTGGTTTCAAAGAGATTTTATACCAAATAGTCACCACTTACATGGCGCTCAGACACAAGATGGCAGGGAATGGGACCATGGCCTGTGTACAGCCTCTGCTCACAGACAAACCCAGGGTCCCCAGGACCCTGATGCCAGGGAAGGTGAAGCTGCTTCTGATGCAGGTATGCATCTACCTCCGTATGGTTCCAGAAGCATCTCGACAAGGATAAGGAGAACAGGCAACATTCTGAAACCTTCTATGTGCCCAGACCTGCCCCAAACACTTGGTTTGTGTCATCTCAGGGGGCTCTTCGCGCCAACTCTAGAACACAGCCTCCATCTAGTCCCTTGACACACAGGAGGAGGGTCCGGACAAGTGACTTGCCTGAGGCCACCGGCAGGTCAGTGGAGAAGAAGGATTGGAACGCAGGCGGGCATCCTCTGTCAAGAAGCTACTCAAAGTGGGCAGCAGCCTCAGCATCGTGAGGGGGCTTGTTATAAATCTACATTCTCAGGGGCACCAGGGCTGGGGGCCGGGGTGATGTGCTCGTGTGCTAGGCTTTGACAAGGGCTGCCACGCTGCCCTTTTGGGTAGAATTCCTCTCCTGTGGCTGCCTTTCCCTCCCAGCTTCAGACCCAGAGGAGCTAAAACACATTGTTCTCTCCTCGTGCCTCGCTGAGCCTGTGCAGTGATTCTTTCACGTATTTCTTTGCAACATGCTAGTTCCCACTGTGATGGAGACACGGGCCACAGATGTTTCCTTGGGAATCCCTTTTGTGGTCTATTTCACAAAGTTAATGTCAGGATTAACACTAACCTGAAGGACTTGGAGTCACGAAGAGGCACGTGTGTTTAAAGCTTTGAGATTTAATGGTTTAAGTGAAATTTTTTAACAGCATATAAGTGTGATGGAAGAGTGAATAGGATGTCCTGTTTTATATTTTCCAGATATAAAACCAGACAGGCTCGATGTTTGCAGTAGGAAAAACCTGCACAGAAGTCCAGTAGTGTCAACACTCCCATCGTAGAAAACAGAAAACCTCCTTCATATGTGTGTACACCCAGACCCAATGGCAAACTCAACAGAATTCATTAATGTTAACATGGAGAACTACACAATGCCCAGGACTTTGTAACCCACAAATACGGTGGACATCTAAGTGGTCCATTTCATTAGGCTTTTTAGATATTGAAAGTGACAGGCTTATAAATAAAATATTATTGGGTATGCCAGCAGTCTTGGTGGTTCTTGGAGATGCTACTGTATTCATACACTGAGCTACTTGATGCCGAGAAACACCTTGTCTGCTACTATTTTGCTTCTAAGGTGTAAGTGACAATATTATTTTGGAGTGAAGGGAATAGGACAGCATCTCCTGGGATCCACAAAGATACAGTGCAGATCTTGGAGTGGAAATTATCCATGAGTTAGTAGGTTTGCAATATGTTTGCCAAAATCATTTTTTGTTTATAATTAATATTGCTGCTATATTAGTCTGCATAAAATAACGTGGCAAATCAGTCTTCAGATTTCCCTGGATACTTCAGAGTGTTAACAGCAATTATTTATGTTGTGGAGACTACCGTTTATAAATGGCATGGATTTCTTCTCTTTAGGGCTAAAAGGCATCATAAATCAAGATTATGGAAGTTAAATTTAAACACTGAATCTTCTCTTTTCAATAGAGGAGGCTATTGATTGAATTAAACAATGACTTTGCTCAATGCTACCATCATTCCTCTTTGCCCTGAATACAGACATTTTCCAAATAAATTGAGGCTTCAGATTCGGATAATATCTGTGCAGCACAAAAATGCACAGGGATTTCAAATTACTTGATTGACTTCATCAGAAAATATCTTGACATCTCAAAAAGTCAAGACAAAAATGCACTGGGGCCCAAGTAATCTATTTTACTATATGGGTTAGAGAATCACTTTTTCTAATCTCCACTTTAAACTGTGGAGATGGATGGAATATCTATATAGAAAAGCTCACTTTGGTGGTAGGGGGGTAAATTTAGCAGTATGCCTAATTTGTTCACAAAAAAAATGACAAACTTCTGATTGGCAGCTTGATCGATTTAAACTATTATAGATTCGGGAAGAGGATAGAGTCTGTGCAGTATTCTAAATATCTGAAAGAGGGTCACTCTTAGTGAGGTCTGGATCTCCAGACTTTGCCTGCACAGGACCTTTGGAGCTATAACATCTGAGAGAGGCAGCTCTTCTCTTCCCAGCCAGGAGGGGGTGACCCAAGGGAAATCGCCTCAGTGGCTATTTTTTTTGCACCCGCAGGTTTGCTGAACTTAGCTTTGAGCAGAGGAAGAGAGTATTCTTGTCTGAGCTGGAAACTTCTGATGGAGCAGCTTTATGACTTTCTGTCTCAATTGGTAAAACTCAAGTGTTTTCAGGAAATCAAGCCAAGACTGCCTGTGAACCCAGAGGTCATAGTTGGTGGATCCTTTAACAAGCCGAGTTCCCATCCTACTCTAAAACCTCCCTCCTGCTCTCCCACTGAAGTGAAAACTTGCTAGGCTGGTGCTCATGACCCACCCTGGTTTGGTTCCACCTGCCTTTCTGGTTTCCCACTGTGGAAGCAAAATCAATCCTTCTTCCTGCTGCCATTGTAAATGCGTAGACATACAGCATCTTACATTTAGGAAATAAAAATTTAAAAAACACATCCCTGGAAAAAACACAGGGTCATCTGTCTAGTTCCAGTTCCCAGAGGAGATGAAAACATGAGCGCTTCCTTCGGTAGCTGAGTCCCCAGTGACCACCTTGCTAAACCTGACATCGCCGGCAACAGCGATGCGGAGATATGTCATGACCTTCACGGACACAGGCAGGTGAGGAAGCAGTTGTTTTTCCAGCATGAAAAAATGAACTGTGGGCTTGCTAACCTGGACAGTTTTGTGTGTGTTTCCCTTCCATTCTGTGTCTGTCACGTATCTGATTATTATTACCGAATGAGCAAAAGTGGCATGACTGGGGTTATGGTCTGATCATCTGATAGTTTCTGCTGGGTATCAAGTGATACAGTATTTGTGACTGTGTGTGCATACATGCATGTGTGCATTTGGCTTTTTGGCCAGTTGGTCTTGGACATCTGATATCTCTGGCATTTGAGACAAGCATCTGCTTGCCACTAGGTCACAAGATGTTATTTTTGCACAGATGATGTCATTTATGTCACTCTCCACATCACTGATGTACCCTGTCCTCTGACAATTGATAGAATCTCTATGCTGTTTGTCTTTCTAGCATGCCACCATGATGTCCAGTCACTTAAAAAAAAACTTTTATTCCCTCTGGAATCAAGGAAGCCCCATGAGTTCTGCAACTGTTATGAACTAGTGACCTTGTAGTTGTGCAGGGTTTTTTTTGTTGTTGTTGTTTTGACCTGTGACTAGAGTGATACAACTTAGGTTTCTAATTTTTTTGATCGTCTAAGTGGAAAAAAAAGATATTTAAAAGTCCATTCTGGTCCTTTATTAAAATAATGTGTTTATAGCTGTAACACAGTCTATTTTTTTGGCCAGCTGGTATATGTACTTTCTCTCACTACCCCCAACTCCACACACACACATACACACACCATTTTAGGGAAATTGGTCACGAGAATCTGCCATTTTGTGCACACTCTAAGGATACATACTTCAGAAAAGCATACTTATCAGCAAAGGTGAGGAGATGCGGAGCTAGGAGGAAGCACTTTTGCAGCTGGTTTTTATGTGGCTTGGAGAACAAAGAAGAGACCCTGAGGAGAGTTTTCTTTCATGTGTTAGCACCCATGGGCTGCCCAGCAATGTGGGCGGAATGGGAAGCTGGCTTTTGGCATGTCTGGAATGTACTGACTTCCTGAGAAATCCGGAGAAGTGATGTCTCTCTCCTCCATCGAAAGAACACAGGGGAGTCTCATGACAGCACCCACGCGTGCAGGTCATTCTGTGGAGGAATGTTAAGGCTGACAACAGGAAGTGAATAGACTCAATTTGCACCGTAAAGTTCTTGTGCGTGTGATTCAGGCAGGTACCTTTTATTTTTTTTAATTTTTATTTTATACTGGAGTATAGTTGATTAACAATGTTGTGTTAGTTTCAGGTGTATAGCAAAGTGATTCAGTTATACGTATACATGTATTTAGTCTTTTTCAAATTCTTTTCCCATATAGGTTATTACAGAATGTTGAGCAGCGTTCTATGTGCTGTACAGTAGGTCTTTGTTGGTTATCTATTTTAAATATAGCAGTGAGTACATGTCAATCCCAAACCCCCAATCTATCCCTCCCCTCCACCTTCCACCCTGGTAACCATAAGTTCGTTCTCTAAGTCTGTGGGTCTGAATCCTGAACTTAAACCACAGTCTAGCAGGCAAGGGGGGAAAATGGTCCACCACGACACATTCCTCTATAAATTCCTCCTGAGTTCCATAGCCCGCCCAAGAGTTGACTGGATTTTTTGACTGAATTTCTGTGAAATATATTTCTGAGCACACTGATATTTTCTCTTAGCTTCAGAAAAAAAAGATTTGGACTACAAAGTTTCATAATTTCAACAGAGCTTCTGTTCTGGTTAGTTTAGATATACTTCTAAGTATTTACATAAATTTAAGTGATCTCAATAAATTCCAGAAATTAAAAAGAAAAATCTGTACTTCGAATGCCTCAAAACTGTCAACTTTTGAATTTTAGATATTTACTCAAATCAGAAGAAAACAATGTTTAGCCATGAGTTCAATTAATGGTCTTGCTGAATAAATTGCAAGATGATAAAGTAAAAAAAAAAAAAAAAAAAGTTAGAAAGGCAAATTTATAACATGGAAAAATAGCCGAGAAAATTATTATCAGACGGGTTTGATAATTTCAGTTTTAAATCTTTTAATATCTTTCCTCCTATTTGAAAAGAGCATAAAACATAATATTGCTAACATATCCTAGGTTATGCAAGATTTAGATTTATTTCTCATTAAAATTCCAATTGATTTGTATTGCCAAATATCTTAGACTTTTAAAATAAATCAATCGTGATCTTTCTGTCCATAAAATAGTTCAAATTATACGTGAAAATTGTGTTAAAATAAATTGAACTGTAATAACTGATATCTTTTAAAGAAAATGTATGAACTACTCAGCATGTTAAAAGATAATAAGCTGGTGACTGTAAGGGGATAGTTAGAGAAGACATTGGGTACGTTTGTTTATGTTTGTTTATCAAGGGCAAATCAGCATAATTTTGTTTTAAAACGTAAGTGACTGGTTGTGCTAGAGTGGAAAAGAAGGTAAGAAAAGACATATTTGAGAATGTAAAGTAAGTGTGAAAAATATAAAGGCAAGTAAATTTTGGTTTGTATTACTTGCAAGTGGTAAATTTGAAAGTAACAGTGAAACATTAAAATTTTGAAAAAGTTTGCTCAATGTTAATGAGTATAATTATAAAAAGAGAAAAAGACTTGTAAAAATTTGTCTGCAAATGATTGCATGAATGGTATAAAATAAGAAAAACTGATATTTGTGTTTCCTTTCTGTTAAATGGCAAATTGACCTTTGAGTATGTGTGTAATATACATTCTGCTCTTAACAAGAAACAGTGAAAAGTTATGCTGTGTCTCAGTAACAGAGTTCCTTATTATCACCTAGTTATGTTGTTAACTTTTATGCTTTCTGCTATGCTCGTGAGCTGGCTTTGAACAAAACTTTTTTCTTTTTTGTTTTTAAGCTAAAATTCCTGATAGTGACAGTTACCTGCTGCAGTGTTTTGTTTTGCTTCATTCTAGACTGCAACTTTATTTCTTGTCTTTAAGTATTTATGACTTATGTTTATTTATTGTCTTCTGTTCCAAATTTATATCCCAACCTCAGAATGATAAAACTTTTCAGATGTCTTTTTTACTTTAACTATCTTAAGGGCTTTCCTGATGGTAGCTAAGTCCCAATAAAGATCGACTCCCTTACTTTATAAAAGGAAGAATGGGGCTTCCCTGGTGGCGCAGTGGTTGAGAGTCCGCCTGCCAATGCAGGGGACACGGGTTCGAGCCCTGGTCTGGGAAGATCCCACATGCCGTGGAGCAACTGGGCCCGTGAGCCACAACTATTGAGCCTGCGCGTCTGGAGCCTGTGCTCCGCAACAAGAGAGGCTGCAACAGTGAGAGGCCCATGCACCGCAATGAAGAGTGGCCCCTGCTTGCCGCAACTAGAGAAAGCCCTCGCACAGAGACGAAGATCCAACACAGCCAAAAATAAATAAATAAATAAATAATAAAAATAAAGGAATTCCTTTAAAAAAAAAAAAAAAAAAAAGGAAGAATGCTGGAAATAATTGAGTTGGCTTGCCATGCTCCTAAGTTTTAATTAGCTCCACTAGTTGGAGCTCTACAGTTTATTGAACCAACACTAAGAGAATAGGCACATCATAAAGTGAAACTGGCTCTCTGGGTTAATTAGAATAAATAAAAAGTCACTAACTTGAGGATATGCCAGTCTTGGGTTTTACAGTCTGAATGCTCACATACACTTGTCACTTGTGATCGGTCAGCCTGCAGGGCTAATGGGATCAATGAAAATATTCTGGAGCTGTGTCAGTGTCCTCACCGACCTCCATAGATCTGCCACCTTAGATTAGCTTCTGATTTGATCTTATCATTTGATTACGTATGTCCTTCGGAAGAGGACCAGCTCTCCCCCTTTCAATATGGCTGCTGTAATCAGTTTACCAGAGCTGTTTCACCTCGCTGAGCCTTGTCAATTGCTGTTTTCTCATCTCCCTTACACTTGCCTCAAGGCCTCACTATATGTGACAAACAGACCTTGAATCTTCTGGGAAACGGCAAAAAACTGCAGTAAATGACTACACTCTGAGGAGCTCTTGCCCATCCCTATTACAGCAACTCTTGTCAAGGACTCAGAATTCTCCACGAAGCCGGCAGTGTCCCAAGGGATACACCCTGCGTGTCATCAGGTCCTATCCAGGGACTGAGTGAGGGCTCCCAGGACTCTTATTCCAGAAACAGATGACTTGGTGAAAGTCATCTGTTCAACACAAAATCATCAAAAAAATTTACAGCGGATAAAATGGACTAAAAGAGTGGATTTAATCATAGTTAAACTTCTGTTTTTTGTGTTTTTTTTTTAACCTATAATGGAAAAGAATCTGGAAAAGAATATATATATATATATATATATATATATATATAAAAAACTTAATCACTTTGCTGTACACTTGAAGCTAATACAACATTGTAAGTCAACTCTACTCCAATAAAAATTGTTTGTTTTGAACTAAACTTCTGTTTTCAATGAGCATATGAAAGCTATCATCTCTTCTTCATCTACGTGTAACTCTCAGTTAAAGAGCCAATAGTTCTACAAAGTGAAATGAAACTTTCTTTAAATAATATCTTGTTTCAACTAATCCCTGAGACTTGGGAAAGAAGAAAAAGTCTTGTGAAAGTTCTTATATAGATAAAAGCTAATAAATGGTTAGCACACAAGTATAGCAACTCTAATAGAAAGTATTTGCATATATTAATTGTCTGTGTCTACAAACCTTTTCAAAAACTGATGCCAATGGTTAAATATAATGTAAACCATTTTACTAAATCTTTTTACTTTTCCTTTATTCTTTCCAAAGGAACATAATTTTAACCATGACCATGCCAGAAACCCTATGTCATTAGTTATGACAAGCCTAAAAATACAGAACTGGGACTCTTCCTCAGGTGTGGAACGATGCCAGGGAAGACTTCCCAGAAATGCTGGCTGGTACCTGCTCTATGGCCCATAGAATCCTGGTGCTATGATATTATCACTTCCTGGCAAGGTGGGAAGATTGACAAATTTTGTAATCTCAGAGAAAAACGTGCCCTTATTCTTGAAGGTATTAAAGAAAAAAACATAGTAGTGGTAGATTAGGTGCTTCTTCATGTCTGACCTGATAGATTAACCGATAAGTGCAATAAAATAATTCTGACAAATAACTACAATTCTAGGGTTTACAAAGTCTCATCAAAGAAGTTAATTCTTAATCTTAATGGTGTATAGCTTTAGCTTTTTAAACCATACAGTAAGGCTGTATTTATATACTAAGAAACATCTTCTGTAACAAGTAAATAAAGGTGGTAAGTAAAACAAACCATAAAACTAACCTTACACAATCAGAAAATCACAAAATGGTGTGGTGAAAGCTCTAGTAAAGGCTCTAGTAGACTGCACTGTGCCCCCAGCTCTGCGTCCACACCCTCCCTCCATGGTATCTTCACAGACAGCCTGTATTTCCCTGCCCCTTCACTTTGGACTTGACCATGTGCTTTGCTTTGCCTGATGGTATATCAGCAGGAGTGACAGTGTTCCAATTCTAAGCCAAAGGAGGTCCCACACATGTCCACTCAGCATCTCAAGTCTCTGCTGTTGCCACGAGAACACGTTCCCATGGGTGGCTGCTGGCCTTCCAGCCTTGGCTCCAGAGTAAGATATGTGGGGGGACCTGGACCACAGACCTGATGTAGGAAGCAGAATCATCCCCACCAAGCCCAGTATAGATGCATAAAACCCTTGAAGATCCACAGACATGGGAGCAAAGACAGATAACTCTTGTTCTAAAGCCCTGGTTTTGGGGTTGGTTGTTATGCAGCGATGAGTAACTGATACAGGGGTGGGTAACTGACCACAAGATGGGGCTGTGGTGCTGAGTGGCTCTCTGTCCTGTCATCATTGTCTGTGACCTGTCACAACACATCCCACATTCAGAGATAATGACATCTTGCACCCTGAAATAAAAGAAAAATAACAGGTTCACTCTGTATAACACTAGTCTATCTAATAAACAATACTTTGAGGCTTTCTTATAAGTTACTGCCTCCTTAGTGGAAACAATTTTATCACTGAATATTGTATTACCAATGTCTGAAGATATGTCATAACCATGAGAATGTGAAAATCATAGGAGAAAATTGCCATTTGTCCACCATGATCAGACTATGAATTGATAATCTTGGTAGTTTTGATTTTTAAAAAAATTTAAATACCTGGGTTTTAAAATTTTTTAATGAGAGGTCCGTCTGTAGACCAGACTCTCTTGTACCTCTTTGTGAACAAGTTATTTTCTTTTCTATCATAATTTGTCTCTGACTGTCCCTTCATGAAGAGGATCTCCCATGGCCTCCGTTAGCTCCCTTTTCCTTTTACACCCTAATCTCCCTTCTGTGAATTCCCATAGTACTACACACCTCTCTTACAGCACGCATCATTATTGTCCTGTATCTGTTTGTGTTTTGAACCTTATACTTTAACACTGGTGTGAAAATGTCCCCAGCTCCTAACAGGTGCTCAGTGATGTCGAATTGCTTGCATGAGCATATCTGGTGCACACTCTTTCTTAGGGACCTCTAACAAGATTGTAGGCAGAACAATTCCATAAGAAGATGTGTATCTTATGTGCAAAAATGAGAGAATAATGTTTGGCCAGAAGCTTAGACTCTGAACTCAGCTCATGGGGGCTGGATCCAATCAGGACAATGTACTTCCTAGGAGACTTCAGTGGGCAGATGAACTTCCTTGAGGCACATTTTCTTCTTTTGTGAAAAGTTGTTACTGTTAATGGTCGTATGCATCAGTTCCAATGGTTAAGTTAAATCATTATGTAAAGTGCCTGGCACCCACTAGGTCGTTTAATGAAAGTTTGCTAATACTGGACAGTTCAGATTCCTGCTATTTGAACAAGTGTGGTTGTCTTTGGCTCGAGGACCTGGCATCAAATGTTCGTAATTTTCATCCGGGACCCACAGGCTCTTCCTCAGTGATGTTCAGGAGACCGTTCCATTGCCCCTAATAAGGCATCCTGCAATTCTTCTTAACGAAAAGAAACCACATTACTTTTTTAAAAAATGATGAGAACATCTCACTTTCAAAACAGGAAGTTCTGAAGTTTGGATATTTTGAGTTCTGTTTTTAATCCACAATGTAATCTGAAATATTCAGAAGCAGTAGCAGTGATATTGACATAGTTTAACCTGCCAGGTGTGCTCACAGGTAATTTGTCTGGAGAATTATTTCTCAGCCTCATGAACCTGATTCCATTTGCACTGAGTCTCCTGTGGATTCGGGTGGAAAGCAGCAAGAGTATAGGTCAGGCACCTTATGCTGCACCAGCTCACTTCCTTGGGGCACCACATGTCTGTCTAGGATGTCAGGCAGCCCCTCTGGCACCATGGTATGTGTCACAGATCGAAGTCCACTCCTGTCTTTACTGCATGAAGCATTCCCAGGGGATGTAAAGGCAAGCATTTTCATGGCAACCTTTTTAATTAGTAGAGCAGAAACACTCAAACTTATTCAAGTATTTGATGAATGAAGATTACAATTCATATATTTAAAATAATTGTGTACGAACTAGAGAAGATTTTTATAGCATATTAGTATACTAGTATGAATCAAATGATTTCTAGATCTCTTTATTTTCAATGAGATTCACTACCAACATGAACAAAAATCTTAGTGTTGTCATGAAATTGTTAGGAGAAGCAAAAGCTGAAATGCTGCCTTCATGGCTTCTAATACAGCCCAGGACAGTTATAAATGGAAACTAGCCAGCAAGATGTGCAGTAGCAGATGGAGCATTGGTCTCACAGCCTGACCATCAGTTGAAGGGCTGTGAGCAGGTCACCAAGACGAAGACTGAAGGAGATGACAACTGAGGCATCTCTGCAATGACAATCTCCATAGTTCCAGACAGACACAACTAATTACAATGAGGGGTAATTTAATATGCTACAAAAATTGTAAACCATTAAAGCCCAATAGCCTCAGAATCTCTGGCAACAGATTTACTCAGATGGGCGTAAGCAGAATCATTTCAGTAATAAGGCACTTGAGATCACCTCTAAATTTTAATATGAGCATTTATGTTCTACTGTCAGCCTGCGGGGATTCTTTTTCACGTAAAGAGACATTATTTGGGATTAGAGATGGGGGTGGGCAAAGATAAGTAGAAAGTGATAATTTAAAAAATCCAGGGGTGGGGAGGGATAAATTGGAATATTGGGATTGACATATACACACTATTATATATAAAATAGATAACTCATAAGGACCTACTGCATAGCACAGGGAACTCTACTCAATACTCTGTAATGACCTATATGGGAAAAGAATCTAAAAAAAGAGTAGATGTACGCATATGTATAACTGATTCACTTTGCTGTATACCTGAAACTAACACAACATTGTAAATCAACTATTCTCCAATAAATTTTTTTTAAAAAATCCATAACGTAACCTAACCATTGTTCATAGAGTCGGTTGGTGCTTGAGTATTTTCTTTCAGTTTAGGGCTTTCATTTTTTTAAGTGAATTTTTTCTAGCTCATTCTTCATGCAACAAGATCATGATGTAACTCTTCAGAGTAATTTTATATATTAAAGTATATTACGCTGAAGTAATATATAGCATTATACATTGGCAGGATCAAAAGTTCTCTTTGTCATTTCACAAAGTATCACTGAGCACAGGGACATGGTCATGTATTTGAGTGTCCCCAAGACCTAATAATAAAGGCTAAGAATTGGTGTCAATATAGAGGCCTTTGGAATATTCTCCATGTCCTCCAAAGCTACTGTGATCTTCAGTTACATTTGTTCCTCCATTCATTCATCCATTCAACAGAAATGCATGAGCTTCTGGTATGTGCCAGGCACTGGCTAGTGGTTGTGTGTTGGTGAACATGGCAGACAGCATGCTTCACTCTACATGGGCAGACAGGCCCCGGAATGGGAACTTACAACACTGTTTGGCTGACCTGATCTTGGAGTACTCTACTGAGATCGGAAATTGTTTTATAAAATGTGAGGGAGAGAACCAGGAGAGGAGGACCATTCTGAAACAAGTCTGACACAAAGCCAGACCCCGCAAGGTACGCCCTTGAATTCTTTGCTCCATTTCTAACTTGTGACAAAGACTCTCTCCCCTGAGCTTGCTTCTTGGCTGGTCTTCAACCTTAGCCTCATCCTTGCTGGCCCTACCAGCCCAGTTTTAGGAAGAATCCTGCTGAGTCAGTTTAGAGAGAACCCTCACCTTGGTATCTGGTCACCCTGTCTGCTTTCAGCAAGAATCCCCCCACCCTTGGTGTCTCCTCTCAACCACTTTCTTTCACTGAACCCCTCACTCTGCTCATTGGCTTATAAATCCACAGCTGTTATTTCTGTATTCAGAGTTGAGTCCAATCTCTCTCCCTGTCAACTGAAAAAAAAAAAGAAAAAAAGAAGCACAACGTGAGAGTTGTGAGTTAAGCTTTATTTGGGGCAAAATGAAGGCTGTAGCCCGGGAGAGGGCCTCTCAGTAGCTCTGAGGAACTGCTCCTAAGAGGTGGGGTGGAGGTCTGTATACATGTGGTTTCGGTGAAGGGGGGGCACGTGCAACCCAGCACACATTTGGCAGAAGGTTGCTGCTAGTCACAAGGAACAGGTGTGTCCATTAATGATCTTAGTGCTTGTCTAGATATGAGAAGATGCAAGAAATCGGGCTCATAAAATCTCCTCCTGAAAATACCTAACTATCTGAAGGCCTGTTCTGCCAGTTTTCCCAGCGCACAGACTGCCTCATTCCTGATCTCTGCCCTGAGCTCCTTTCAGGGTGTGTTGAAGGTCAACGACTGCAGTGGCCAGTGACTTCATTCTTGTAGAACAAGATGGAGAGCAACCATTTTTAGTTGGCATTCCCTAATGCAATAGCCTTGAATTAAGTCTTCCTTGCCATTTTCAACACGTGTCACAATAACTGTTTCTCTAACACTTGTCAACAAACTCAGGCCCTTTTTCATCTTTCCCAAATCTTAAATTAGCATAAAACTTCTGAAGAGCTTGGCTAATTCAAACTGATGGCTTGAGGACCCATCACAAATTACCAAATTGTGTAATTTGGACTATCAGCTAACACAGTGGAATGAGATTTGCTTGAATCTATATTTATCAGTGATGGGAAACAGCTGAGCATTGATGCCCAGCCCTCACTAAGCTCTCCACTTCCAGTGAGTTGTTTGTTACAAGAGTTTTTAGGTTCCTATGAATATATTAGCTCGTGTTTCTCCCCCTGAGGATTTAAAATCTGAGCATGAGATGGAAGCTAGAGCACAAAGGTGTCTCTCTGAGATCTTATACTAATTCTCTTGGGCTACTTTCAGACTATGTGGTTTTGTCACGTGGTACTGAGGTATGCTCCATTCTATGTAAATCCCACAGGGAACCACAGGTGTAGCAGAATATTGACAGAGCAAGAGAGCATCTCCTGTGAGGACCTGAGAAAACTCTGCTGAGTCAGTACCTACAACCGGTTGAAGAATGGAGCCCACCTCCCCAGGGCTCACAATGCTCATGCATGATGGGCAGATTCCACCCTAAGTGTCCCAGAGAGCCTGGCTGTGAGTCCCACAGGACCCAGTGGTTGAAGGGCTGTTTTTTTCCCAGGGCATCACAGCTCGTTTGGACCAGAACCTGGTTTGGAGGTCACAGGGATGTACAGACAGGCCCTGCCCACAGATGCTGTCTAGGATTGACTCTGATGATTTCATCTGGAATAAGTCCTTGATGCTCCCTTCCCTACAATTTTCTCTTCTCCAGAATTTCCTTGGCCTCCTTTGGATGTTTGGATGCACATCGTTTGGATGCACATCTGGTGCTTCAGCTCCAGAGCGGCAACTGTGCCCAGGATTTGGAGAGGTGAGGCCAGAAAAGGAGCAGAGAGACATTTCCTCCCTCTTTGTTTCTGCTTCCTGAACACAGGAGACACTGGTTAATTGCATCTTTATTACCACTTCTCCCACATCAGGATCCCACAGTATCATTTTTATTATCTTAATTTAAGTGTTAATCATTCTGAATTAGAAAAAAATATACTTTCTTTTATTAAGAAGATAATTTTTTTCAATTAAAACCTGAAACTAGCCTTATAACAATCAGATGAAATGAAATGTATCTCAATGTGTTGCATGAAGAAACCAACATTTTCTGTCTTTTAGGCACCACTATTAATAGACCTGGTTAAATGTACATTTTGCAGAGAAAATGGCACAAGATACTCAATGGAGATATTTAACTTTACCACATCTTTTATTTAAAAAGTCCAGACCATAATATTTGAAATGCTTTTTTAATTTTATAAAGATGATATTGGGTCATGTTTCCATTTTAGGGCTTAGCCTCTTATACTGATTGTGTGAGAATTTAATATAAGCTAAGTACTTGTGGTAATTGTTATTTTTTGATGACTTGAGATAACACATATGATTGAGTTTTGAAATTGAACTCCCAGGAATTATAAGTGTTACCCAATTACTAACAATTTCCAGGCTATAAGGGAGTGCAAGACAAAGGCTGAGCAGGCAGAGGTCTGGGACCCAGCTTGGGTCTCACTGTTCCAAGACTAATGCATATAAAGTCCAGACTAGAAAAGGGTGCATTTGGTTATGAAACATATCCATTTTATACTCAGATAATTATATAACTTCCATGTCATTTTCCAAGGAGCCATGCCTCAGACATGCCCAGCTTCTAGGTTTGTTTTCTATTGGCAATCCTAGTCACCAGCTACATTCTGCTGAAAGCTTTCCGTAGACACAGACTCTCTAAGGACTCAAGTATCATTGATTTATTTGTCAGTGTTCTATCAATTATTTATTTACAAGAAGGTTTGACTTGTTCACCCTCTATCTATGAATCTATCTATCTATCATCTACCTATCATCTATCCACCATTCTATCTATTGATCTATTTATCTCTCCTGTATGTAGTTATATCTCTATCTGCTTTTCTATCAATAGATTTAGAAAGAACAAGGGATAGAGGAGAAGTCTTCAGAAGCCCATGTACTTGCCCAGGACTAATGAAAAGATCTTTCATTGGTATAAGTGTAAACCTTTTTTTTTCTTTTAGTAAATAAAGCTTCTTGAGAGCAGTTACTTGGCCAAGAAGCCAGTGTTCCACTAGCGACACTTCCCACACTGAAGTCTCATTCTGGATTTAGGGGCATCTCCAAATCCTCCTCGGGGACCGTGTTCCAAATTCACATCCTCAACCTTGACATCTCTCCACAAACCTGGTCCCTCTCAGCTTAGAAGTTGTGTTTTTCCTTCCATTAAAAACTCTCTCCCATGGATCCTGCCTTTCCCTCTGCCTTTTGGGATTTTCCATATCTTCCTGTCAAGGCTAAACCCCCCAGAGGAATTTTTGAGTATCTACTCTCTTTGTCCTTTTTTACTTTAACCAACAAATTCCAATCTGGCTTCTGACCACAGCCTCCATCACACCATTGAAGAGACTATTGCAAGGACTTCCTATCATGATGGAAACATCCAATGGAGCCGAGGGGAATTTTTCCATCTTTTTTCATCAGAGATGAGTAACCCTAGTGACTACTCTCTCCATCACGAAGATCTTCCTCCCTGTGTTCTGGAATGTTTCTGCTGTGCCCCTCCAGTCCCTCCCCAGGATGCACTACTGCCCTGATAGATTCTGTGGGTTGGGGTTTCTCAGGCCCCACAGACGCTGCTTCAGGGGTGACCTCATCCCCTGCTGAGGATTGAACCACCGTGGCTCCCAAGTCTGTGCCTGTGGCCCTGACCTCTCCTGTGAGCTCCAGCCTTGACTTGCATGCAGCTCTGGGAAAGTCATCTGAAGACCCACCTACCCTTTAAGCACAGCTCACAGTGACACTGTCACACAACTGCCCTCCATCAATGTACCCCCTCTCTGGCCAGTTTCACAGAGTCACCCCCATTCCACATCAAATCTGTTTCCTTTGACTGCTCCATCTTGGCCAGAATTTGAAGTCATCATTGATCTCTCCTCTACCTCCTCATACTTTCCCAGATACACCCGCTCCTTGATTCTATTTCCTAAATAAAGATCAAGTCTATGTTTGCCTCTTTATCCACCTTTTAATGCATTATTTCAAGCCCTCAGCATATTTTTTGGACATTGGAAAACATTTGAAATATTTTTTCCACTGACCTCTTTCATTCAGATCTGATTTCTCTCCAATTCCTCTTTCATGCCATTGCCTAAGTGGACTTTCTGAAATGGACTTTCTGAAATGCAAACAGGTATTCCCAACTGGGTGTTGATAAATCATGGGAGAACCAGTAATTATAGAGCATAACATTGAACAAGAAGTTACCAGAGTTATTGGCAAATATGCAAATATTCACTGCTGACCTAGCAGAACACACAGACACACATGGCGTTCTTGAGTAAATATCTTTTCAAAAAGTAGTAAAGACACAGAAGCAAGACTGTTTAGTAAAGGTTTCTATGTGTTCATAGAAAGAATATATTTAATGGGCAAGGGCTGCCTTGCAAATCCTTGAGGTTAGGAATTTGATACAGCTTTTCTTAAACCTTAAATAATATATTTCTGTGAACTTGGATTTGAGGGGACCCCTGTGTTTCCTTAAAAGAATTTATCATGGGAGAGTAAGGTGATTTTTGCTTTCTTATAATATTTCTGAGGATTTCAAAATCTTTAAAAATAAACATATTTATCTTATAATTAGGGAAAATAATAACAAAATGAATCAACACAAAATTTTAATGATAAACTATTTCCATCTTGCTTCTTGGTTCTCATGAGCAGCCACAGCTGGGAGAGGCCACCTGCTGGTTTCCAGAGAAGTTTGCTCTGAAGCAGGATTGGAGAGGAAGAAGTAGCACCCCTACTGGCACCAGAATCTATCCCCTTCCCCCTCCCCTTCCTCCTCCTCTTCCTTCTCCTTTCCTCCTCCTCTTCCTCTTCTGGTCTGTTAAATCCACAAGACCTCCCACATGAAGTGTGAACTGCAGGACTGATGCTGTTTGCACAGCATTTGTTATGCCTGTGAGAAGATGAAACAGCGTTTAAGAGGAGGAATGTGCCTCTTTCTGTCTCAGCTGTAATAAACTTGACCTTTATCTGCAGCTCAGTGTTAGTGATGAGAGCTGCCTTGGGTGTAGGGATGTGTGTGTGTGCGTGTGTGTGTGTGTGCGTGTGTGTGTGTGTGTGTGTGTGAAGAGGATGTATGGAACTCCATGTAATACAAAGAGGAAAAAAAACAAGGAAATGTGATCTTCTGGGTGATCTTAAAGGGCTCCGTTATCAATGGAAAATGATTTTCGTTTTGTGAAAGTCTCAGGCTGCACCTGTGGAATCCATTCCCTCCCTTTTTACAGGCAGGTGACCTTCCTCAGCTTAGTGCAGCCCTGAACTATGCCTTGTGGACAGAAGAGAATTTAGAGACACACGATATTGGAAGAACAGTGGGGAAATAGTCTGTTTACTTACCTGGGAAATAACGGAATTCCTTGGGTGGGCTGGAAGCCACAGCTGAGGTCTGGGAAGGGAGCCTGGAGAGGCATCACCCATGTGTGGACCAGGTCTGAACAGCACACTTGTATTAAGTGGCTAAGAAGCTGGCCCAGGAGGATTGGACGGCACTCTTCCGGTGAGTTCTAGAGACGTGCGGTCATTGCCATTGGAAGGCGGCCTTTGTGCTGCACATTTTTCTTTGCGTCTTGTTTTATTTTACTCTGGGTGTATGTGTCACCAGCCACACTTCTCCCCAGCTGCCATGTGAGTTGCAGACCTCACTATTCCAGGTGTGGATGTGCAGACCCACCAGGGGTGCCAAGGGTCCTGGCCAGGAGGGTAAAGGACACCCCTGGAAGCACCGGGAAGAGTGAGCACAGTGGGGGAAGGCAGCTCCTCTGATGAGTCAATTTTTACAATTTCGGCTTTTACAATTTCGGTTTTACAATTTCGGCTTCACACAGCACCGGTGTCACAGGCTCAGCCGACAAACTCCAATGTTCTTTCCCTCTCTGCCCAGAAGATCATGGGGCGAACTCTCAACCACTGTGCTCTCTTCTGTGAGTTCTCTTCATGGACCCCCTGAGCTGCAGGGCAGGGTGCAGCTGGGCTCCCACCGGCGTGGACGCGATCACACTAGCCTTGCGCCTCCAGCCAGGCTCCGAGGGCTGTGTGGCCAGCACCCCTTCTCTGATTGCCTTAATGAACGTGAGACAATGGAACACACATGAATTCTCCTTCCTCCTTTTCCCAAATCAAGATATCTTAATTTTCTTCGCCCGCTTAGAATGCAAGTTATTTGAGGTTTTTCTCATTTTTCTATTTCTTAGGAAATACCAGGTTTATATTTAGTCATTTACTATGGATTTTTCTTGGTTTCTGATATTTAAGTCAGAGTTATTTTGCATGGGTACAAGTGGTTAGTAGGTAACCACGGTTTCAGGTTGGTGCTAAGCGTAGGTGGAGGGTGCTAATGTTGGCTGAAAGGTGTGTCTGTGCTCTGTGTGTGTGTGTGTGTGTGTGTACCTGCATCATGTTCTGGAACACAGTGTGCATGACCATCGGTGAGAGTCATTGCTCTTGTCAATCTCACTGGTGATACCAGAATCTGGTTAGAAGAGACATACCATCTTCATCTTTGCCTTGCTTCCAACCTCAGTGGCTCCCAACACATCCTCAGGCAAATTAAATTATCCGTGAGGTCCTGGGAATGTCTCTTTTGCCTACCACCTTCTTGCCCCTCAATCAGCATCGCTGCTTCTGCAGGACAAAGGGTGCCTTCCTGGTCCATCGGCCAAATCCTCTCTAGGTCCTTCTTCTACGTGCTCCGCACTTCTCACTCCCCATCCATGCAAGCTGCCCAAGAGGCCATGCCCACCTCTCAAGATCCTGCTCCCCTGCAAGATGCCAACTTGGTCCTAAAACAAATTTGATTTCAATCCAGCAACGGGTCTCTGAAGGAGCCCTGTCTCTTACTCAGAAATTTCTAACTTCCACTACTCAACAGATCTTCATAGAGATCTGAGCTGGTCATTGTTTTTTTGGTTTTTGTTTGTGTCTCAGAATTTCAGATCTGTAAGGAATTTGCAATCACCTGGTCTAATTCCCTCATCTTGCAGATGAAGCTGATCCCTTCCAGTATCTGTCCTAAGTCCCAGGCCAGGTAGAGGATAATGACTTCACTTATCCTCCCTTCTACTAACTCCTGCTCACAGGTGGTTTGTCTGTTGTTTTAGAGCAACAATAGGGTCCCAAAAAAGTGCCTGAGGAGGTCTTGGATGGCCTGATGATAGAAAATGACAACATGGCAGGCTCAGTCATAGGGCCTCCAAACCCATCAGGCACTTTCCCCTGTGACAGCTGTGATTAGTGACACAGAATCGACCATGAGGGAAGACTAGTTCCAGAACGTTTTTAATACCCCCAATAAAAACCCCACCCCATACCCATTAAACAGTCCTTCTACCCCAGGCCCTGGCTCTCACGCACAACTTTATTTCCTCTATCCATAGATTTGCCTAATCTGGTTATTTCATATAAATGGATCATATAATATGTGGCTTTGTGTCTGCCTTCTTTCACTTAGCGTAGCAGTTCCACTCCATTTAGGGGTGATACTGGAACAACATTATGAATGTACTGGATCCAGGCCCCTGGATTTTACAGTTGAAAATGGTAAAGTTTATGTTATGTGTATTTTACCTCAAAAATCTACTTAAGAAAATAGAGTTTTGTTTCTTTTCAATGCACAAAACAAGCTGATTGAGAATTGACAAAAATTTGTGAAGTATAGAATTGCTGCCTATTCATAAATAAATAGATGAAACAGCTGTAAATTGAAAACCAGTTGCTTTTGCTCAATACGGGAGATGGTTAACCATAGAAATCCTATCCTTGTCATTCAGTTTAAACCCGCTCTTATTCTTGGAACCGTACAGAACAGAAGGTATGTTCAGCTCAGCTCTGGTCAAATTGCAGTGAGTACTTAATTAGTACGATAAACAAGTGGAGGTTTATTGAATAGTTAATTTACACTCAACATCACACATATTTTCTTGTTCTTGATGTTTGAAAGATCAGGCAAGGATAGAGATGATCCTGGTTGAATAATCAAGAAATAGGTCAATTCTAAAAGCACTGCCCTGCTTTTATTATTCCTTTTGCAAAGAAGAGGAAATTATGTTTTGTCTCGCTCTTTGTTAAATGTATATAAGCCTGAAAACTTATGTCATTCCGGTGGTATCGTCAAGACGTTAGTGGTGATATAAAAACCGGTGCTCTCCACGGGGGAGAAGAGTTTGGACCACTTTACAGCTGTGTACACAGCATATAAACATTTCAGTAATGAAAATGGAATTCAGGGCCAACAGCCATACATTTTAGTAAAATTCACTTTCAAACTGTGCTTCTCATCTACGAGCTATATATATGCAAACACACGATTATAGCACACGTTTCTGGCAACAGCAAACAGAGCTTGACCTGGTTAATCCCTTTTTGGTCAATAAATATGTCAGAGCATCAAAATTATTTTGGTGATACTTGATTTTACAGTGCCTAGAACCTAAAGTGATTATTTTCAAAAAATACAATTAAAGTTCTTTTAAAGTGGATATAACACTTGCTGAAAGGTCCCTTTTTTCTAGCACTTATCCAAACTTTAAAAGATCCATTGCTCACGAGCGCATTTTACGTGGTGCAATTTCCAGTCTTTGTATCACAGCCCAGGAAATCATAGCACAGATAGCAGACTTTACTGCTCACAGCTCACCCCCAAATTCTGCCATTTTCCTAATGGGCATCGTAGTTGCTTTTTAGAACATCGTCCTTGGAGGAAAATGAGTATGAAGAAGGGTTGAGAGGGATTTACTTAGTACAAGAGAGCATAGATTTCAACGACACAGCTCTTGGTGTGTGGCTTTGGCTGGTCCTCCTTTCCCTCAGGAGCAGCTTCTCCCCGTGGTGTGCGCCCCTGACTCGCTCCCCACTCTTCAGGACTCCACTCAGAAATACTTCCTTTCCCCAAGTTAGATTTTACCTCTTCCTTACCACTTCTGCTCAGCTTGTGCTTGGTCGCACCTGCTGCATGAGGCGCCATCCCCGCAAGCAGGTGTGTCTGGCACACTCACATTTGCATCCCCAGCTCCAAGGCTTGACAGACAACTCACCAATCAAATGTGTGAATGTGTAAGTGAATGAAGATGAAAATGTTCTTTCATTACATGACACATTAAGATCTGATATGGCTGAAGAGATATGTTTTTATGTTTTATGACTGCTTTACATTGTCACATTTGTTATCCCTTTTGGGGGTACAGACCTCCCTCCAGGATAAATGATGGTCCTGGCAGAGAGTCACGGAATGTCCATTGGCTCCCTCCCCAGTATCTTTATATATAAATACACACACATTTATATACACGTAAAATATGATACATATATCAGAATATATACAAAATGGTACTGTGGTCAAATTTGTGCATGTGTGTATTGGACGGCACCAGAATTCATTTACATAAGTGAGTGCTTCTCACTTGAACTGGCTATAGCATCAGAGAAATGTATGATGGAAGCTTAAGCACGATATTTCACATAACAACTATATGGGTGCAGTTATTAATGACAAGTATTAATGATTAAAGGTTAATAACAAGAGATAGTCCAGTGTCAAGAATAAGCCAGTTAAGCTTTCCCTGCCTTAATTTCCTCAAATGAAAAATAGAGATGATAAACTTACCTTCCCCATGCTGCTGTATAAGAATTAAATAGCTCATACAGGTGACCCCTTAGAACAGTGTTTCCACAGAGTAAGGGATCAGTGAGTGTCTGCATTTTGATTGAATCCTTGTCAATCATCCCAAGCCAAAGACAAACCTCAGAGTTCTGTGCAACAAGTGAATTTACTTCCATGCACATAAGGTACAATCTGATGGGAAAAAATAAAGAGACATTAACAAATCCATAATCATCATAGGAGTTGTTTTTTAAAATCACGTTTCCCAGAAATTAACAGATGCAGTAAATATACAAGCATAGACATTCTCTTCATATACTCAAGGAAAATCAACATTTAAAAAAAGGAAGTCATATCTGTCATGTCTGATTGCAGCACATGAATAATAAAATAGTAGCAAATGGTAGACCAAAAAATATATTCGTTAGAACTTAATACCCTTTTAGTAACCCTGTGTGAAAGCCACAATCTAATTTTAAATATTAAAATAGCAATGAGTGATGAGGCCACTTCACCCTCCTGTAGTTACTTCCTTTTTTCTTTATTGGAGTATAATTGCTTTACAATGTTGTGTTGGTTTCTGCTGTACAATGAATTGAATCAGCTCTATGTACACATTTATCCCCTCTCTCTTACACCTCCCTCCTACCCAACCACATCCCACCCACCTAGGTCATCACAGAGCACCGAGCTGAGCTCCCTGTGCTATACAGCAGGTTCCCACTAGCTATCTACTTTACACATGGTAGTGTATATATGTCATTCCTAATCTCCCAATTTGTCCCACTCTCCCCTTCCCCCACTGTGGTCATATGTCGGTTCTCTATGTCTGTGTCTGTATTCCTGCCCTGCAAATATATTCATCTGTACCATTTTTATAGATTCCACATATATGCATTAATATATGACTTTTTTTCTCTTTCTGATTTACTTCACTCTGTATGACAGACTCTAGGTCTGTCCACATCTCTACAAATGACCCGGTTTTGTTCCTTTTTATGGCTGAGTAATATTCCATTGTATATATGTACCACATCTTCTTTATCCAATGTCATTGGACATTTAGATTGTTTCCACGTGCTGGCTATTGTGAATAGTGCTGCAATGAAAATTGTGGTACATGACTCTTTTTGAATTATGGTTTTCTCAGGGTATATGCCCAGTAGTGGGATTGCTGGGTGGTATGGTAGTTCTATTTTTAGTTTTTTAAGGAACCTCCATACTGTTCTCCATAGTGACTGTATCAATGTACATTCCCACCAACAGTGCAAGAGGGTTCCCTTTTCTCCACACCTTTTCCAGCATTTATCATTTGTAGATTTTTTGATGATGGCCGTTCTGACTGCTGTGAGGTGATACCTCATTGTAGTTTTGATTTGCATTTCTCTAATGATTAGTGATGTTGAGCATCTTTTCATGTGCCTCTTGGCCATCTGCATGTCCTCCTTGGAGAGATGTCTGTTTAGGTCTTCCGCCCATTTTTTGATTAGGTTGTTTTTTTTTTTTTTGATATTGAGCTCCATGAACTGTTTGTATATTTTGGAAATTAATCCCTTGTCTGTTGCTTCATTTGCAAATACTTTCTCCCATTCTGAGGGTTGTCTTTTTGTCTTGTTTATGGTTTCCTCTGCTGTGCAAAAGCTTTTAAGTTTAATTAGGTCCCATTTGTTTATTTTTGTTTTTATTTTCATTACTCTAGGAGGTGGGTCAGAAAAGATCTTGCTGTGGTTTATGTCAAAGAGTGTTTTTCCTATGTTTTCCTCTAAGAGTTTTATAGTGTCTGGCCTTACACTTAGGTCTTTAGTCCATTTGGAGCTTATTTTTGTGTATGGTGTCAGATAGTGTTCTAATTTCATTCTTTTACATGTAGCTGTCCAATTTTCTCAGCACCACTTATTGAAGTGACTGTCTTTTCTCCATTGTATATTATTGCCTCCTTTGTCATTGATTAGGTGACAATAGGTGTGTGGGTTTATCTCTGGGTTTTCTATCCTGTTCCATTGATCTATATTTTTGTGTTTGTGCCAGTACCATACTGTCTTGATTACTGTAGCTTTGTAGTATAGTGTGAAGTCAGGGAGCCTGACTCCACCAGCTCTATTTTTCTTTCTCAAGATTGCTTTGGTTATTCGGGGTCTTTTGTGTTTCCATACAAATTGTAAATTTTTTTTTCTAATTCTGTGAAGAATGCCATTGGTAATTTGATAGGAATTGCATTGAATCTGTAGTAGATTACTTTGGGTACTATAGTCATTTTCACAATATTGATTCTTCCAATCCAAGAACATGGTATGTCTCTCCTTCTGTTTGTGTCATCTTTGATTTCTTTCATCAGTGTTTTATAGTTTTCTGAGTACAGGTCTTTTGCCTCCTTAGGTAGGTTTATTTCTAGGTATTTTATTCTTTTTGTTGTGACTGTAAATGGTATTGTTTCCTTAATATCTGTTTCTGATCTTTCATTGTTAGTGTATAGGAATGCAAAAGATTTCTGTGCATTAATTTTGTATCCTGCAACTTCAACAAATTCATTGATTAGCTCTAGTAATTTTCTGGCTACATCTTTAGGATTTTCTATGTATAGTATCATGTCATCTGCAAACAGTGACAGTTTTACTTCTTTTTTCCCAATTTGGATTCCTTTTACTTTTTTTCTTCTCTGAAATCTGTGGCTAGGACTTCCAAAACTATGTTGAATAAGAGTGGCGAGAGTGGCCATCCTTGTCTTGTTCCTGATTTTAGAGGAAATGCTTTCAGTTTTTCACCATTGAGAATGATGTTTGCTGTGGGTTTGTTGTACATGACCTTTATTATGTTGAGGTAGGTTCCCTCTATACCCACTTTCTGGAGAGTTTTTATCATATGGGTGTTGAATTTTGTCAAAAGATTTTCTGCATCTATTGAGATGATCATATGGTTTTTATTCTTTAATTTGTTAATATGGTGTATCACATTGATTGATTTACATATATTGAAGAATCCTTGCATCCCTGGGATAAATCCCACTTGATCATGGTGTATGATCTTTTAATGTGCTGTTGGATTCTGTTTGCTAGTATTTTGTTGAGGATTTCTGCATCTATATTCATCAGTGATATTGGTCTGTAATTTTCTTTTTCTGTGCTATCTTTGTCTGATTTTGGTATCAGGTTGATGGTGGCCTCGTAGAATGAATTTGGGAGTGTTCCTCCATCTGCAAATTTTGGAAGAGTTTGAGAAGGATGGGTGTTAGCTCTTCTCTAAATGTTTGATAAAATTCACCTGTGAAGCCATCTGGTCCTGGACTTTTGTTTGTTTGAAGATTTTTAATTACAGTTTCAATTTCATTACTTGTGATTTGTCTGTTTATATTTTCTAATTCTTCCTGGTTAAGTCTTGGAAAGTTGCACCTTTCCAAGAATTTGCCCATTTCTTCCAGGTTGTCCATTTTATTGGCACAGAGTTGCTTGTAGTAGTCTCTTATGATCCTTTGTATTTCTCTGGTGTCAGTTATAATTTTTCCTTTTTCATTTCTAATTTTATCTCTTTGAGTCCTCTCCCTTTTTTTCTTGATGAGTCTGGCGAATATTTATCAATTTTGTTTATGTTTTCAAAGAACCAACTTTTAGTTTTATTGATATTTGATATTGTTTTCTCTGTTTCTATTTCATTTATTTCTGCTCTGATCTTTATGATTTCTTTCCTTCTAATAACTGTGGGTTTTTTTTGTTCTTCTTTCTCTAGTTCCTTTAGGAGTGAGGTTAGATTGTTTATTTGAGATTTTTCTTGTTTCTTGAGGTGATATTGAATTGCTATAAACTTCCCTCTTCTAATTAAGCAAAAGATACTTTATAAGAGAAGTTATTTAAATGTACACAAAATAAGTTTTATATACAAGGAGCAAGATAAGACAGCATTTAGGAAATTTTTCCAAAATATTGGATATTTATGAAAAAAAACATAACTTTTTAAAATCTGAAGTTTAAGTAAACTTCCTTAGAACTTTGGCTTCAGCAAGACCTTGTGTTCAGAGGTAAACAAGCCTCCTATGGAATCTTTTTCTTTAATTTACTAGAAGCCATATCTTAGTCTGTTAGTGTGACTGACCAATCATGAACAAGCAAAAGTTCTCAGAGGCAGCAGCTCTCAGTGGAACTCTGGTGCCCGAAGACACAGAAGAAAGTCACCAAGAAGTCTGGAGGAAGGAAGAAGATCTGGATTTTAGCCAACTTATTTCTCTTACTTTGATAAAAAAAAAAAACACAATTAATGGAGGACTCAGAAAATATGCAAGCTGTTTTATATTACTATAAATGTTGTCAAAATTTATAATTCCAAATGTTTAAAGAATGTAAACTATAAAAATAATTGTCTAGTATTTAACTATTTAACACATTTTAAAGCTATTTTATTATATTTTTTCTTTTTTAAAATTGATTTTTTTGAAGTATAGTTGATTTACAATGTTGTGTTAATTTCTGCTGTACAGCAAAGTGATTCAGTTATACATATATATGTATATATATATATGTACACGCATTCTTTTTCATAGGCTTTTCCATTATGTTTTATCACAGGACATTGAAAATAGTTCCTTGTGCTATACAGTAGGACTTTATTGTTAATCCATTCTACATATACTAGCTTGCATCTCACACGACAATTTTCTGAACATGCGTTTCAGAGTCAACCCAACCTTAATATTATTTGTGAATGATATTGCCACCATCTAGCTGTTTTCACTTTCTAGGAGTTTATGACCTTGGTGAGCTAAGATTAGCCTTTGGCTTGTTGTGATAGGCAATGTTTGCTGGTAGTTCTATTCCTTTGTCTCATAGGTTGGTTTACATCTTGTGCCAAATAAGCCCCACTTCTGGTTGCTGAACTGTTTAAGCTGTGCCTGCACACGTCCTTGCGAGGATGCTGTTCCTATTCCACTGGGAGTTACCACACCTAATGGCTAGACTGACATCAGTGTCTCATTGAGCCTCTGCAAGTCCTGCTCACAGAACCTGTGTCAAGATATACTCCTGCCTGGAAGTCTAGGGCATGGTTCCATGACTTTGTTTTCATAGACCGTAACTTATTTTTTTATTTTAATTTTTAATTTTTTATTTTTCTTAACATCTTTATTGGAGTATAATTGTTTTACAATGGTGTGTTAGTTTCTGCTTTATAACAAAGTGAATCAGCTATACATTTACATATATCCCCATATCTCCTCCCTCTTGCATCTCCCTCCCACCCTCCTTATCCCACCCTGCTAGGTGGTCACAAAACACCGAGCTGATCTCCCTGTGCTATGTGGCTGCTTCCCACTAGCTATCTATTTTACATTTGGTAGTATATATAAGTCCATGCCACTCTCTCACTTCATTCCAGCTTATCCTTCCCCCTCCCTGTGCCCTCAAGTCCATTCTCTACATCTACGTCTTTATTCCTGTCCTGCCCCTAGGTTCTTCATAACCATTTTTTTTTTTTTAAGATTCCGTACATATGTGTTAGCATACGGTACTTGTTTTTCTCTTTCTGACTTACTTCACTCTGTATGACAGACTCTAGGTCCATCCACCTCACTACAAATAACTCAATTTCATTTTTTTTTATGGTTGAGTAATATTCCATTGTATACATGTGCCACATCTTCTTTACCCATTCATGCTATTGTGAATAGAGCTGCAGTGAACATTGTGGTACATGACTCTTTTTGAATTATGGTTTTCTCAGGCTATATGCCCAGTAGTGGGATTGCTGGGTCGTATGGTAGTTCTATTTTTAGTTTTTTGAGGAACCTCCATACTGTTCTCCATAGTGGCTGTATCAATTTACATTCCCACCAACAGTGCAAGAGGGTTCCCTTCTCTCCACACCCTCTCCAGCATTTATTGTTTGTAGATTTTTTGATGATGGCCATTCTGACTGGTGTGATGTGATACCTCACTGTGGTTTTGATTTGCATTTCTCTAATGATTAGTTATGTTGAGCATCCTTTCATGTGTTTGTTGGCAATCTGTATATCTTCTTTGGAGAAATGTCTATTTAGGTCTTCTGCCCATTCTTGGACTGGGTTGTTTGTTTTTTTGATATTGAGCTGCATGAGCTGCTTGTAAATTTTGGAGATTAATCCTTTGTCAGTTGCTTCATTTGCAAATACTTTCTCCCATCTGAGGGTTGTCTTTTTGTCTCTTTTATGGTTTCCTTTGCTGTGTAAAAGCTTTTACGTTTCATTAGGTCCCATTTGTTTATTTTTGTTTTTGTTTCCATTTCTCTAGGAGGTGCGTCAAAAAGGATCTTGCAGTGATTTATGTCATAGCGTGTTCTGCCTATGTTTTCCTCTCAGAGTTTTATAGTGTCTGACCTTACATTAGGTCTTTAATCCATTCTGAGTTTATTTTTGTGTATGGTGTTAGGGAGTGTTCTAATTTCATTCTTTTACATGTAGCTGTCCAGTTTTCCCAGCAATACTTACTGAAGAGGAAAATGTTTAACTATTTTGCTCTTTGGAAATGTCACAGTGATAATCTTATTTCTAAGGAAACCTCATCCTCATCTTCCTAAAAAATGTATTATAACCTTGATTGTGCATGTCACTTTTCAAGGTGTCTATAAATGAGAAGACAGAGAAACAACTTGTGAAATATAAGGTTAGTAACTGGAGGGTCAAACCCAGGAATCACACAGATAGGAATCACACCATAGAACCAAGGCTGGATGCAGTAGGTGAACACAGATTCCAGGTCAAAGGTGATGACCTTGCGGAAATGGGAAACAGGATACATGGAACTGTGGGTACACCAACTTCCTGATTCATTTTTCAGACTAGAGGTGCAGGATGAGGGTTTGGGAATGCAAGATCATCACTTCCTTGACCCGAGTGGAAGGATGGAGCAGGCTATTATGAGTTCCCTTGAATAACAGGAACCTTTGGAGGAAACACAGGGGATGAAACATTTCTTTCCAGGGGAGTTTGAGCACTGTCATGGTCATCCCAGGGAGAGAAGGAAAACTCAGAGCCTTTTTGAGGCATGTTTGGTCTTGGGAAAACCTGTCTCCTTATCCATCCTCACCACTCATCCATCGACAACTCCTCACCCACTACAGAAAGTTTACAGGGAGTAGTAGCATTCAATAAACATCCCTATTGGTCATTGTTGGGAAAAGATCCTCACAAGAAAATTACATCATCTGTGGAGAAAGAGAGCGAGAGAAGAAAAAAATATAAAATAAGTGATATCATCCTAGGAGCTCTGCTACCCTAATGGGTGGGAGGAAAGGATTTAGCAGCTTCCTGTCTACATTAATATAGACATTGTCCTAACTCGGAAAGAAACACCAGGACAGCTGACACTGAGAATAAAAATATAGTACTACCTGCACTCTAAGGACACACACACAAACTCACATCACCAGAAAAGGAAAAGAGAGAAGATAAATTATATTTTAATATCCAACCTAAGAAAAATCACTTCTTATCTTTCTAATAGTCAAGGTGAAAAGGGAAATATGCAGGATTACACAGATTTTATAGCTAACTATTCAATAAGTGCTTATTCGAATATAAGCATAAAACAGTTCCTGTCCATTCCTCACCCATTACCACAGCAGAGACCAAGGGACCACCTCATATATTTCCTGTCGTTTGTTTCTTCTCCCACTCTCTTCCTCCACGACACAGACAGACAAACAGACGTAGTACCACATGCAGGCTGGCTGAGAAGAGAAAGGAACTACACAGGAAAATAAGAGTGGTGTTTCTCTAGTCCACTCTGAGGGAGAACGTGATGAATGATGTCCTCCGTATCAATTGCCTGATAAAATGAAAAGATATCCCCATATGTCTGGTACTTGGAGAGTGTATTGGTCAGGAACTGGCAGGATCCAGATGGCTCATCCAAGCTAGTGTCCTTGTTAACTCCTCCACCCTTGTATCACATTACTTACCAGGGAAGCCAAGGGAATGCTGCAGTGTTCCACGGCCACTATGACGTCTGGGCTGCCTGTTACCACCTGAAGGCATGAGTGGTGCAGGGAGACCATGGTTACTGGAAGCTAGAACAGAGAGTCATAGAGAAGGAGCCACCTTGAGAGGTGCCGTGTCCCTCGGTGGAAAGATGCAGCCAGCACAGTCCTCCCCCACAGGAAGAATGCCAAAGGAAGCAAGACCCTGACTTCACTCTCCTCCCACCCACAGACCTGCTGCTGGGGCCCCTCTGTGGCTGGTCCTACAGGACATCTAAGAACAAGGAGCCCTGGTATGGTCACCACCAAGGAACAGGGAGCCAGGTGGAGCAGTAAGACCAAGTCTGGAGGGGAAGAGGAGGATTCCCAGCCTACACGGGCTATGAGCACAGCTAGTGTCACATGGAAGTGTGATTCATCTGTTGAAGGTGATTTTACTGGGAACCAAAGTAAATGGAATTCCAGTGTGTAACATGTTCTACTGAATAGAGCCTATTTTCACACTTAATAGAGGGAGAAAACTAAAATCGTCTTGGGAAAATAAATTGTTAACATTTCCTCTAAATCATTCTTCGTGATACTAGTTGTCTGAATGCGGTTTTGATAGAATTTGCCGAGCTGACACTTCACAACTGAGGTTTAGAGCAAGAAACTAAAGAGCAGGTAGATGATAACAAATGTTCGGGCTGCAGATGACCCAGGTGACGGTTTATTGTGAGAAATGAAGTGTTTTGCTTTGGTGAAGGGCTATTTCACTAGGTTTCTAGATTCAGCAAATAAAAATAAGGGATTCTCAGTTAAATTCAAATAAACAATGGATTTTTAAGTATAAGTATGTCCCAAATATTGTGTGGTACATACTTATACTAAAAAAAACACTGTTTATCTGAAATTCAAATTTAATTGGACATTGTTTTTAAATCTGGCAACACTATACTTCACTGCTACGTGCAGTTGGTTTACAGGGTCACCATTTGTAAGGCCAGAAGGTTTTTTTTTCTTTTTTTCTTTTTCAAAAGGCAAGTTCAAATCTATTCAAATGTTTAAATGTGGAATGGATTCATTGCTCAAAGTTCTACAACATGGCCGGGGATAATTTCTAGGTTGGGTTTAACAAATTCTCACCTCTACTATAGAAGAATTTTAATATGGGAACTATTCACTTGTTTATTCATGCATTCATATGGTAAATATTAATTAATGTCTCTTTAGTGCTAGGAGTTATTCTAGATGTGACAGACACAGCAATAAACACGAGAGACAACACACCTGTCCTCATCTACCTTCATGGTGCTTAGGGTCTGGTGGGAAAGACAGGTGTTGAGTGGAGCTTCAAGTTGGCCCTCGAAGGTTTGGCTCCCCAGGAAGCAGACTCTGAGATGGGCATGATCATGTAGGTATTTTTAGAGCAAGCCTCACTAAAAATTGATACCCTTATTTCAAACTTTCTGGTTTCCCCGTTGCACTGTTCTACCTGCATTTGGTCCGTCTTGTTAACCCCCTTTTCAAAAGCAAGTCCCTTCACTTGTGTTCCTGGAGCCCACGTCACCTTGATTTCTCAAAGCCATTGTTCCTCCAATTAACCCTGCTCTTTCCTGGGTCATTAACTCTCCCCCAGTCATTCCTGTTACACCATATGTTTTTCATTCTTCCATCATCTCCTTTGATCTTGTGTCTGTTTTCAACTACTGTGCCATATTTCTGCTTCCCTTTATGCCTAAACTTTTAAAGAGGTGGCTTCTCCCTGTCCCAATAAGACTCTGATGCTGCATCCAACCCAGCTTCCGCTGGCCTCACGTCACCCAGGCTGCAGTTTTCAAGGTCATCAACAACGGCTCTGTTAGACCCATAGATGGCCTTGTCCTCATCTTACGTGACCTCTCAGCATTGTTCGTGATGGCTGACGACCCCGTCATTGATTAAATGCTCTCTTGACCTCAATAAGGGCAATCCCTGGGGTTCCTCCTGCTTTTAGCATCACCGCTGCCTGGTCTCCTTGCCTCATTCTCATCTTCTACTTTCCCCTTTAGTCTTTTCAGCATTTGTCCTGCCCGAGTACTTGCTTTATAATTTATTGCTTATTCCTGTGGATTTAAATATTACCTGTAAGTGGATGACTTTCAATTTTAATTCTCCATCCTAGTCCCTTCCTCTCATCTTCTTGAACTCTCCACGTGAACTTCTCCCAGGCACCTCATTTTAATCTGTCCATACTGAACTCTTGATTCCTCTCACACATATTTCC
The DNA here is from genome assembly GCF_028023285.1 of Balaenoptera ricei. Taxonomy (NCBI): domain Eukaryota; kingdom Metazoa; phylum Chordata; class Mammalia; order Artiodactyla; family Balaenopteridae; genus Balaenoptera; species Balaenoptera ricei. The sequence goes on from NC_082641.1 coordinate 4,334,410, forward strand.
TCTCCAAACTTCCACATTTTTGGAAATCATGTAGCCACAAATCATTGCTCATTTCTGATTCTCTTTTCCCCTCAATTCTCCATACACAGTGGTCACCAAATTCAGTTTCCTCTCAGATTATATCTTAAATCTTCCCACTTCTCTGAATCTTCTGCTTTCACACCTGGCCTATTGAAAAAGTTCCTGCATCTTCTGTATCTTCTTTTTTCTTTTGTTCCTTTCAATATATTCTCCACACACCAGGCAATCTTCTTGAAATATAAATCAGATCATTTAATTTGCCTGCTTAAAACTTTTCAAAGGCTTCATATTGTGCCTTAGAATAAAATATAACCCACTGCAGGAATTTGGGTGAATTGATCCCAACCTGGTATTCCCACTTCATCTTCTCTCTTCCTCCTTCTCTTGTCTCACATCCTGTTCATCTTTTCTCAGTTCCCAGTTCTTACTGAGCCCCTTCTTGACCTAGGGCTACAGCTGCCTCTCTTGGAAGAATTCCATGCACTCCTTCCTTATCTTTTGAATTGCTATTTCCTTACTATTCTTCAAGTCCCCGCTTAAAAATAATTTCCTCAAAAAAAGTCTTCCCAGACCCTTTCCCTCTAAAATGTGTCCCTACTTTAACCCAAATTTTCATTTCCTTCCCATCACTTATCACAGTTTGTTCTAAGCCTGCCTCTTCCTCTAGTTCATAGGGGGACCCCATCTGTCATGTTCGCCCACGGACTCACCGATGTTGCAGGACAAACAAAATCTGCGAGATAAAGCAACTTATCATAAGGTAGGCCATCAGAGAAGGAGAAGGAGTTGTTTTTGTTGTATCTGAATTTATAGCAAGACATTCAGAAAGTAGAGTATAGCATACGGCAAAAGACAAAGAAGCAAGTTCAAAGATAATATTCTATATCTGTGGTGTTATTTGTCCCTCGCATGTAATCAAGTGTGTTCACCAAAAGAAGATAAAAGATTTGATCAGAAGTAAACTTAGATAAAAATGACAAAAAAGAAATAAACTTAGATAATACTGAAAAAAGATTTTAAGGTCTGTAAAAGAATAATTACAACACATCCTTGAAGGACTGCTTATAATATGTTTTGATTCAAACATATATGTGAAGCAAGAAAATTATAAAATGATAATTCTTTCAGGTATTGATCATCATGAAGTTATATGTACATGTGTACATACAAATATACAGACAGATGGGTATATGTATATGTATGCACACACATATTCACACACATAATATATACACACATACACACACATAATAACACGATATTGCCACATTGCAGTATTCTTTACAAGTGATCATTTTTCTAAATGACCTATGGGCTGTTAAGAAAATATCTATTCTATTTATAATTATGTTTATTCCCAGAGCACATATTTCCTAACGTCCTGCCATTTGCCAGGCACTCCTGCCTACACTGGGGATACATCATTCAGCAACAACAACAAATGATAACCAGCAGACATGTCAGATGTTGATAGATGCCGGGGAACAGAACTGTCAAAAGAGGTAAGTTGCTCTTTCATATGGGTTGTCAGCAAATCCCTCAGGGAGACAATGACATTTTAACAGATATATATACATATACGGGGAGGGGAGCACACCAGGTGCTCAGAACAGCAGGTGTAAGAACCCTGAGGCAGGAGGTGTGCTCTGCAGAGAAGACAAGGACCGCACATGCCTGAAGGAGAGGGGGAGGGTACGGAGGGGCTGGCAGCAGAGCAGGTCACGTGAGGACCTTCTTGGTCAGCCTCAATACTTTGGTTTTCCCCCTGGTGAGATGGGGAATCTCGAAGGGGGTCCATAAGAGTGATGTGGTCTGATCCCCATTTTGTGGGGATGGCTCTGACTCTGTGTTGAGAACCTGTGGTCAAGCAGGTGTAGAAGCAGAAAAGCAGGTAGGGCCACAGAAGTGACCTGTTAGGGGATGATGGAGATGTGGACAGAGGGCAGCAGTGGGGGTGGTGACCACTGGCCAGAATCTAGACGTACTTTGTACCCAGAGACATTACCACTTGCTGAGGGGCTGGATACAGGGGTGGGAGAAAGAGAGGCGTCTGGTCCATCACGTTTGGCCTGAGCAGCTGGTGAGTGGACTTTTCATTCACAGGTGTTGCAAGAGAGTCCATCAACAGGGTGGTCTTGGAGATACTGATGTTGTTGTTGGCTTTTTTTTATTGTAAAGAATTTCAGCATTGACAAGGACATATGTGAAAAATAGACAGAAGCATCTCATTCTTTCTATAATACCCCAGCCCCATTTTGTATTTTTGTGTGTAGAGAAATTATGGGAAGGGGCAGCTCGGATATTGTTCTGTGGTCCTTCTGCTGTCTGAGTGCCATTCTTGCAGCTGGTGATTCTCACTGTGCCATATTGCACCTACGAGTCAACGTGCCCCCAGGGTAATGGCAGTGTCTTTGCACTTGTGTCTTGAACACATCAGGTCTCCTTGTTTGTTGGAGGACATAAAGTCTATACTCAAAGTGGCCTTTCATATATTTTTAAAATACTCATGCCCTAGATCCTCCTCATAGCCTACTTTCTTGACTTTTGACTAAAATGTCTCTTTATAAATATTAATGTTCTTTTTGATTTCTCCAAGTCTTGCAAATGGCCAGGAGTGAACCATCTAAGCCTGAGGGAGTTGAGGTAAACACTCTGTCATTTTATCTTTTTGGAAACCCTGTGGATGCCAGGATTTGGCTGTACGTGGGATGCCTTATTCATGGACCTAGCAGCCTGACCTGGATGCGGGGAGGCAGGCTCTTCTGCTACGCATAAACTTGGTAATTTCCAGGTTAATGTCACACTTAAGAAACATGTTTTTACCATCTGCATTTCCAGCCAAATCCTTTGCAAATATTTTGTGATTTTTCTTCCCCCACCAAAAAAACACATTCTTGACATTAAATGTATCTTTGTAAGGATCATGTTTTGCCAACAACCCCAGAAGAACCATGACAATGTTCTCTATTGATTTTTTAAAAATCCATATTAACCAGATTGTGAATCATGGTATATTTCTGGGGACCAAGGTCATCAGTGGCAACACAGGTGAGGACAAGAAACAGAATTACAGAAGGTTATTGTTTCTCACATAAGATCTCCCAGCCAAGTCTGTTCTAAATTTCCAGTGGGAGCACAGATTATTGATTCAAAGCTGCCACCAGCTACTTAGCCATGTAGAGAGGCAGGAGCTTATTATATCAGATGCTATTTTCTACTTAGTCTCAGGTGGTAGCCTAGAATCGATATCCTTAAATCTAGAATCTCTATATTAAGCCAGAGCAGGGACATTTATTATAATTCTGGTCCTTTCTCATTGTCAGCATATGCAAGCAGGCACAGCGCTCCAGCTTTCCATGGCATGTGGCCCTAAATATTTCATTGTGTTATTCCCCATAATTATATTCTCTCTGAACTATAAAGAGTCTGGAACAGGCTTACATTAAGATGTATTTTCCAAAACACTTTGACTATTTGAAAAGTTTAAATACTAAAAAGTGACGTAATGGCACTTGCTTTGAGAATTAGGTAAAGATTAATCAATACAAAATGAAGGTAGTGCAAATCCAACAAAGATGGAAATAGTACCAAAGCCAAGAAATCAACAGGCACAGGGGAAATTTGAGGCACATTGAGAGATAATGGGGCAGAGTCTGCACCAAGTGTCTCAGGAAGAAACCGGTTTATCTAAAAATTTCTTTTAAAGTTTCTTGACCTCACCCTCTGAGGGAGTTTGTTAGGGGATACTCGGTAGATTCCTGAGCAGTGTGACAGATTTCATAGCTAACAATTTTGTGTAAAATTCAAAGGGTGCCATTAGAGGTTGCTTCTTGTACAGCCTTTTGATGAAGGTCAAGTTCACTTTGCAGGGGCTTCAATCAAGTCGGTTCTGCTGGGAAACAGATGGTTGGTTTGTTCTGTAGCTTTGGGGAGCTTCAATTTTACTGAAAATTTCATGGGAAATTTTAAGTTCTAAATTAAATATTAGAAAATATTATTTTATACTAAACTAGACCAACTGTGTTATGAGATAGAGTACAAGATTTACAACAGTTTGGTGATAAAGGACCCCGGAGAAGGCAGTATCCGAGCATTTGCATACAGGTTGTAAAGATGGAGTGTTTTACTAAAACCCAATCCTACCCTTTCAAACCAGGAATTTGACCCATCAGAAGGCTCTTCCTACTTTTAAAAATATCTCAGTAGCATTTTGGTAAAGATTCAAAGGGGATTTAAAAGCCCTTGGATCTGTTGGCGTTATCCAACTTGGTCCGTAAGCACACAGTTCCTCTCTGTGATTTGAGAGTTATTAAAAACCACAAAGCTAATACCTGTGTACACACCCCACACACCAGGATCTGTTCTCATCACTTTACTCAATTCATCCTCCGAGAGTTCTCATAAGAGAATGATGAATGTTAGCTTCCATTTTTCACAGTGAGGAAGTGGAGCCACTAAATAAAAGGTTCAGAAACATTCTAAGGTCACCCTGCTGATGGGTGACAGGGTTGGATTGAAACCCAGAGTCTGCATTCGCCACTGCTGAGCTACACTCTCCACCTGATCACAGAGTTGACAAAACTTAATTTGTACTTAACCTTTTAATTTTTGATGAAATAATGATAAATACCATTAAGTCCAGTGTTTTCTTTTTCTTCCTCATGTAAGATATTGCATCTTTTAACAATGAGCAACAATGAGAAAATTTTCATGGAAATTCCTGAGCTAGCCAGCAGAATGCTTAGGCTGTATTTCAAGGACTCCAATTGGGGTTTTGTTTGTTTCTGTAATGAAGGTAAGTTAGACTCAAGGCCTCTGCCGGTGCTGGCTGGAGGATAAGTTAGGTGAGGAATTTAGCAGAACTGGGGTCTCCAGATGTCCAGGATCTAAGTGACTCAATAGATGTCTATTATTATGGTTGTCGCCCTGAATGTGCTTTCACAGCGATGGTAACAACAGGGAGTGAACAACACTAGCTACAACTTCTCAAGCACCTACTATGGACCCGGCGCTGGGCCCAGTGTTTCTCTAGATCGTTTCATTTAAACCTCATGCAGCCCGTTAAGGAGCGCCAAATGCCACCCGCGTCTCTACCAGCTTCAATGCTGAGTCTCTTAATCATGAGGATATGCTTCTTCCTAGAAAAAAGAACAAAAGCTCTTCTTGGATTGAGTGCAGATACCTACAAATTGAGGATGGGTGGAATGTATGCATTCATTCAGCATGATTCAGCAAATATTTTTTGAGGCACTTCTGGGTGCAGTGTGTACTACACACTGCAGTTGTGTGGAGGTAAAGAAGATGCTGTTCTCACTGACTTTACACTTCGCTTGGGGAAACTGAAATAAAATCACTGGGAGGAGTGGTTAAAGGGAAATATCCACAGAACGCAAAGACGAAAAGTTGAAATTTAAGGATAGAGTAGGATTGAACGGGCAGAGAAGGGGAAGAAGGCAGTGTCTTCAGAGGAAAAGGAAAATTAAAGGTGCAGAAATAGGGGAAAAAAATTTTTACTTCGATAATGAAATGTTGGCTAGAATGGAAACACCTCTTTAAGTCACCTAAAGTACAATTATTTTAACTCAAGATAAAAACTGCGAGAGACTGCAGAGCTGATTAAAAAGAACCAACTCTAGATTTGGTTATTGCAAAGGTTAAGCACATTGAATAAATGGCTGTGGCATTGAAACCAGTCCCCTTATGATAAGGGTGGAACGAAAAAAAGCTTCTGAACCATGTTCTTAACCCTATTATGTGGAGTTTTGAATAAATGTTGTTATACGACCACCACCCTTTGCTTTAAAAATTGCTGTTTATCCACTCTGCTGCAGAAGGGCTTTCACAGAATGTGTTTCTCACCAGGGTTTTAAAATATTTACATGTGCTGATTAATAATGTACAGTTGGCATTCAGGACCTTAGACTTGTGAATAATTGACGTGTTCATTTAAGATTTGCAACTGTTCTGTATAATGAGGAAGTGCACCAATCTAAGTTTCCCCAGCACTTCAGTGGAGAAAGTTTGCAGTAAAATCAGGCTTTCTTTCACTTTTAGAGAGGTTGAAAATAAGGACTCTAAGCAACTAAGGCAGGAGAACAATTGTATGTCCCAGAAGTTCTCTGTTAAGAAAGGGGAAGCCACAATCCCCACTACCACACGAACAAGTGAATTCTGTCAGCTGTAGTTTTCTGAGTTGAAGGAAGGGGACTCAGGAATCTGGCTAAATTCCACATTGCCACGCCATCCTATTAAAATGCAAACATATAATATATGTTTGGGCAAATATGTATGTGTGGGTGTGCATTTCCAATCACTATCAGTTTATTTATTATAATAGTGTTTTCAAAAAAAGAAAATTGATAAAAAACAATGAGAAACTAGTGTAAGGTTGTATATGGCTGCTATCTTAACTGTCAAACTGGTCACACCAAAATGTTCATTTCTAACCACACTTCTTTCAGAGAACTGAATGTTGGTAATTGGCAGTTTAGTATCAAAATAATTCTTTAATTTCAAAATAGAAATGTCATATCTGGCAGTTTTAGAAGCTTGATAAAAAAAATAGACGAATACTGAATGTAACTTTTCATTAAATTGTTTTTCTTTGCCCTTGCAATTCGGTGTGGGGCTTCATGTAATAGTACCCTGCCTGGGTCATCAGCCACAAGCAACGTCACGAAGAGGGCATACCGTGTATTTACTTTTCTAATTTTACACATAGATTCCCCTAATTCTCTTCTTGGGACCATGCCCCATTAGCTACATAATCTTTTCTATATCATTCCTGACTCCTCTATAAGAACATCTCATTTTTAGTGTTTTTTTTCTTTTCTTTTATAAAATGGCTTTCTAACTCTTGTCAGGGGAAATAGCCAAAAAGACGTCATGGCCCCAAGATTTCTGGGGATATACTCAGTAGTCTTGTGATTCCAAAAGGGTGACATTTCCAACACAATGACAAGGCAATAGGCAAAACTGCCTTCTAAGGACCGTCACATAACACCACCTGAGCCCTCCTCTCTTATTCAGAAGATACTTGGTGATTGAGCTCACAATGCGCTAAAAGTGGATGCCTCACTGTAATGTGTCTGGTTGGACTCTCCAAAGTCCTAGAAGCTGGCAAGCATCTGCGCCCCAGTGTATAAACAAACGCTTTCTCATTTGCCTATTTTGACGGATCTTTCTTGCTCTTGTCTTCCCTGGCTGTGTGAAAAATCTCCGGCCCCCAGATTCAGGTTGTGCTGTTCATTACAAGTTTTCCTTGCTTGTGCAGTCTATTTGAGGCATTCAGCTCCTCCAGCAAAATCATCAGCTTCTAAGCACCTTCAGTTTCATGTGTCCACCTCTGGGGATAGGACTCAGGCATCAGCCCATATAAAAAAGAAACCGCTCTACAGCTCAAAATACAGGGAACTTAATCTAGGCCATTGTTTACACAGCAATGCAAAAGCTAAGAAGCTAAATGTGAGCAGTGATGTAACAGAGATGAATCGATACGTAGTTTCTCAAGGCTGGATGTTGGCAGTGAGTAGGGCTACCAGGGCAGAGGCTGAGGTCATGACGCAGAAAAGAACATGAGGGTGGAATCTTGGGGCAAGAGACTGAGCCAGACAGAAAAATATGAGATTACAGAGATGGCACCCAAGGTAGACGCGGAGAAATAGCTTGTCCTCTCCCTTCTCCCCCACCTTGCCTCTAATCTCCCTCCAGTACCAGCCATTGTCCAAACCAGGAAGAATCAGCTGACATGGGGCTTAGGACTTGCGGCCCGTTGAGCTAATATTCTGTGCTATAGATTAGCATAGGGAAGGTTTAAGGATTAAGTCTGCTGGCAAACAGGTCAAAGACCAGCCCTGGGTGCCCTGCCAGGGCCATCGTACTCTGAGAAGGGGACTGATACATTAGTGTGCTTCTCCAAGACGGAATCTGGAATGAGATGGGGCTCCATTGTCTTGGCATGTGAATAAAGGTAACCAGTCAGAATTTATACTTTTCCCAATAAAATATAACATGATATGAAAGATATTTGAATACATTCTTAAAACCTACAGAAATATGTTTTATATGAGGAGATGACTAATTGTCAAATGAATTTAAATTTGATAACATGAAAAATTCTCAGATTATATTTTTAAGAGGTAACTTCAAATTAATTTGATAGAAGAAGGCCTTAGGTTTGAAAAAATGTATAAAATATGCATAGAACACTAGAACTGTTACAAGGCATAAATACATGGGTGGAATGAATTAAAAAGTGGCATATCCTTAAATTTAATCACTTCAAAGTTGCACAATAAACTTAAGGGAAAGAGGATCTGTTTCACCTCCATAGAAAAACAATATGGCACCAAATATGCTGACAAACATGAACGTGAGCATCTTATTCTTGAAAAGGGCTTAGCTGTTGCCGTGGACCCCTCAGACAGATCATTTAACCATGCAGAGTGGAATCACTTTTAGCTAAGACAAATGTATTAGAGACTTATGATGCAAGGTAGTCACTGTTGGTTGCTCACCCCATAACCATCCCTCTCCCCAGTTTTTCTTTTGCCAAAAGCTCAGTTTTTTATTTCCACGTGTTGGGTGGCAACACCCTCATGGGCTATAGGTCTCGTGTCCAGCCCCAGTCAGTGTACTCCAGTCAGGGCTCAAGGCAGGAAGTAGAATCCACATGGAACTTTTCACGTAGAACGTCATTTAACACAGGGATTAAATGAAAGAGCTGGAGGAGGGAAAGTCAGAGGTATCACTGGGTAGTTTCAATGGCACAGGATGGTAGGGAGCTCCTGCTGCTTCTACCATTACCACCAGTCACTGAATTACTCACTCCTCTTGATCTTCTGGCCGCCACAGCATCAGCAAGATGAGTCCTATCTCATTCCTGACTTGGACATTTTAAGTGTGTCTCACTGACAGTTTATCACCCAGGGCTCCAACTGGAGGGAAGTTTTTGAAATGTAGCTTTTAGACATCCAGCACTTTTAATACATGAAGGAGGGTCATATAAAGGGCAAGGATGTTGGCTGAGTGTTTATAGAAAACAGCTAGCATTGACAAATATACACTACCAAATGTAAAATAGATAGCTAGTGGGAAGTAGCCGTATAGCACAGGGAGATCAGCTCGGTGCTTTGTGACCATCTAGAGGGGTGGGATAGGGAGGGTGGGAGGGAGACGCAAGAGGGAGGAGATATGAGGATATATGTATATGTATAGCTGATTCACTATGTTATACAGCAGAAACTAACACACCACTGTAAAGCAGTTTCACTCCAATAAAGATGTTAAAATAAATAAATAAAATAAAATAAAATAAAATGTTTACAAATAATAAAAAAAAGAAAACAATTAGCACAACATCTGACTTTGCTTTCGACTTTGAAATTTACGTCTAAGACTGCTGTTGAACTTCTGGGAAAGTCTAATATCCTGATAAAAGATATACCTCAGGAGAAATTCCCCTTCCTCTTTTGGAGGAGGATATTATATCTGGAACTAAGGTTTCTTCTTGCAGTCCTAGACAGTCAATACTCAGGGTAAAAGCCAATAAACTGGGGATAATAGTAGGAAGGAAATTACCGGGTTCTTGATGACAGAGATGTGTCAGTGATCTGATCAACCTTGAAAGAACTTACCTCCAAACTTCCAGGTAGATGAGACATTAACTCCCCCTCACTGTTGGGTGACTATTTTTTAACATGCAGCCAAAGAAGCTTTCCTCCCATGAGGTGTATATTGCACTGCAACAGCTTGTAGAAACGACACTATGGAACTCACAAGGAATAGGCAATAACAAATTCTGAAATCACAGCTGATGTCACAAAAAATGGTTGAAGTCTTCCTCCTGAAATTATTCTATACAACCCAGTCATTCAAAATATGCAAGAAATTCCTCATAAACAACACTGGCTGTCCACTTTCTTGACATTTCTACTTTTGACTTCACAATTTTGAAATAGTTAGGAATCTCTTATCTTAGAGCCATTCTTCTGAAACTAATATATGCCTATGATAAAAGTTCTGTTCTATTTCAAACATTTAGTGTCAGGTAGTTTATATTACTCTTTCTGATTTAAGAAATTTATGCCATATGTTAATATAATCATCATGCCAAATTTTCTAGCAGAAAGATTGGTCCTGTTTAAGACATCTGCATCACCAGCTGTCCTAATGGCCATTGGGCAAACGGTGAAATCCAGCAAAGCTTTTCAACATTTCTTTGGGGTGAAGTATCTTTTTTTTTAACTTTTTATTTTATATTACAGTATAGTTGATTAATAATGTTGTATTGGTTTCAGGTGTACAGCAAAGTGATTCAGATATACATATACATGTATCTATTCTTTTCCAAATTATTTTCCCATTTAGGTTGTTACATAATATTGAGCAGAGTTCCCTGTGCTGTACAGTAGGTCCTTGTTGTTTATCCATTTTAAATATAGTAGTGTGTACATTTCAATCCCAAACTCCCTAACTATCCCTTCCCCCCACCATTCCCCCCCAGTAACCATAAGTTTGTTCTCTAAGTCTGTGAGTCTGTTTCTGTTTTGTAAATAAGTTCATTTGTATCATTTTTTTTAAGATTCTGCATATAAGTGATATCATACATTTGTCTTTCTCTGTCTGACATATCCAGCTTTCTTTATGTCTGCTTGACCATTTAAAAAATTTTTAAAATCTATTTCAATGTTTACTGCATGCTGTGTCATATTTTAAAATAGGGGAAAAATATAAATTTGGAAATACTGATTATTCACAAAGTTTTGAATAATTTGAATTTTTTGTCTGCTATTTGTTATTTGCTGTGTTGTACAATGGGCCTGCAGGGTGAATAGGACACAGTCTCAGGAAGACACACTCTACCTGGGGAGACCCAGCTTCACAGTATCTCTTCCCAAAGTATCACACAGCAGTTGGGAAGTGCAATGACTTTGAATATCTACTAATACTAAGTGATGTAGTCCTACTCTCACTGATGGAACATAGATTCCTAAGTTACTTAGTGTACATTCTATAAAAACAACAACAATCATACTTCTCATCTTCTATGCATGATATACCTTCATATTGCCTATTTTAAATGATTTTAATTGTTCACATTTTATAAGAGCACGGTTCTATGCAAAGTATGAAATTAAAGCCCAGAGCATCAATAGCCCATTGATTCAGTTAATGAATAATCTGTACATGGTTTTACTGGAAAAATTGCTTATCCTCATCCTTCACTTGTAGAAAAATACATCCTATGGAAGATTCACATAGGGGTTGTTAATCCATCTAAAAGGAACCAAAACAAACTAGTAACTGTTCCAGTCAGTAAAGTTACATTATTCTACGGAAGGAACCCCAAGCCACAGGCCCTTATCACTGCAAATGTTGATATTTTGCTCAGACCTCCTGTCCAGAGGGCTCTGCTCATGTGGTCCCTCAGGACCTGGGCTGGTATAACCTCCACCTTCCACAGCAGGGAGAAGAGGGCAGGGCTGGCCACACAGTGCCTTCTGTCTGCAGGTGTCATATGTCTGGGTTTCACATTTTCTCTACCAAAGCACGGGGTTGACTGTGCTCTTAGATGCAGTCCTACCATGTGTCCAGAAGGACAAGAGCTAGAAGTGTCACCCTGAGCTACCTTGGCCAAAGACAGCCCTGGTCATTCCTTTCACTGCCTGTAAGTGGCTTTGTGTTTTCTGGGAAAAACTGGAAAGAGGTTAAGTTTGCCTCTGAGCTTATCTCCTTTGCCAGATGTCAAGAGCCCTCTGTCCTCTGCCTTGCCCGCCACCAGCATCCAGCAAGCCCTGACCTCCTCAGTGGGTACCATGTTGTTTACTCCACCTTCCTCTTCTCATCCTAGCTGGGTACTGATGACTAAAGAAATGGAATTCCATTCATTGTATGATTATCAATATAGTCAGCTATCCTAGGAAGTATTTTCACCATGCAAGTAGAAACTACTTGCCCCGAATAATTCCTTATGTATAAGCAAGGCATTATTTTTTGAGAGCAGTTCCTATGAAATACTTGTTTACTTTGTGCATCTCACTCTTAGGACGAGGTTCAGATCTTCACATGAACCAGTCTATTTGCCGGAAAGATGCTTCAGCCTGTATGAAACTTTCACTATGTGCCAGGCACCCAGGAGCCACTTTACATCAAATGTCTGGCTGGATCTCTCTGAGCCCGAGTCTCTGACTCTATGAAATGGCTCCAATCTCTGTCTACATCTTCCTGTGCTTCTCATCTGTGTGTTTCACATCTCCCTCTGCCTCTCTTATGCGGCCAATTATGACGGCAGTCAGTGTCCGCCTGGATATCCCAGGAAAACCTCCTTACTTCAAGACCCTTAACCACATTTGCAAAGACCCTTTTTCCAAACAAGGTAACATTCATGGGTTCTAGGAATTAGAGCCTGGACTTGTTTTAGGGAGCCATTATCAGCCGATCACAGTAGACTTCCAGCCATTCTATCAGTCTTGTCCTTCTGGACTTTTTTTGAATAGTTAATGTTGAGCCAATAGTCTGACTCTTTTATTTTCCTTATCTTTACCACCTCCCCACCCCCTTCTCAATTCTTTGTCTTTTGCTATCTTCTGGGAGTTTTCTTTAATTTTTTTTCTGTCTCATGATGTCCTACTGGTTTGTCTTAATGTTCAGTTACCCTATTTAATTTCTGGAGTACATTCCCTTTTCTCTGATATTCTTTTTTCATAGTATTCCAATTTATTTATATGGATGCAAATTCACGGATGCTTATTTCTGTGGGTATTTCTACTCTCCTGCATTTACCCTGCTTATGCCAGGTTCTATTTTTCTGTTTGTTTGTTTTAGTTTCTCTATTTCATGTTAGAGGCTCTCCTCAAATGTCTGTCTTTCCTTGGTCACCTGTTTATATTTTTAAATGAGGCAGAAAAAAAAAAAAAAAAAAGAACCCTGCAGGAGCTCTCTGTAAATGTGTGTGCAGGAAGGTGGGGGGGGAAGGGGAGGGGCAGCTGGTATGCTCATGACCTTCACTCTTCACTGATCATGTAAGAAGCCAGAATTCTCACATGGACCAGACAACATCAACACCTTTCATCTTTGTCCTTTGAGTTTCAGGGACAAACTCTCCAATCTGCTACTTGGTTCTTTAAGGTTTCCTGCATATGTTCTTTTTAAAAGCAGGATGTTAGAATGAATACTGGCCTTCAACAGTCAGTATTTCACTAAGTTCCCCAGCATCAGCTGTGCATTTGATCTCTTCTGTGCCTGGGATCCCTAGTTCTAGGGTTTCTCTGAATCAGACTTTCTACTAATTAAAAGCCTCATCTCTTGCTTGGGGCTGGGGGTGGCTTGGCTGCTCTGAATAGGAAGAGGGAATCTTTCTCCATAGCTTCAGTCAGTTCCCCTGTTATCAGCTGGACAGAACCCATAGTCCTTGCCCAAAACCCTAAAGTACCCCCAGATCTATGTCAGCATTCAGTTTTTCTAATTTTATAAAGTAACATTGCTGTGATGGTTGAATTTATGTCAACCAGGCTAGGTCACAGTATCCATATATTTGGTCAGACATTATTTTAGATATTTACATGAAGGTATTTTTTAAATGAAATTAACATTAAATCAGTGGACATTGAACAAAGCAGATTGCCCTCCACAAATGTGGGTGGGCCACATCCAATCAGTTGAAGGACTTAAGAGAAAAAGATTGAGGTCCCCCGAGAGAAAGGACTTCTTCCTTCGTATTTGAACTGCAACATCAACTCTTCTCTGGGCCTCGAGCCTGCTGCCTGCCCTGCAGGTTTTGGGCTTACCAAGCCCCACAGTCATGTGAGCCAATCCCCTAAAACAAATCCCTATCTATCTATCTATCTATCTATCCATCCATCCGGTTGGTTCTATTTCTCTAGAAAACTCCTACTAATACACTGACTGTCTCCCATGGTTTATATAACAACTCCTATATTATATAGATTTTCTATTTTCACTGTTAAAGCTGTCACAATGAGGACCATATTTGGGCATCATTATCTATTAAGAGACATCTTTTTCTCTTAATAAGTGTGAACCTTTGAAGGCAGGAAATGAGCCCTGTTTATGCTTAGAAATCTAGTATCAAGCATGGAATTGACACAGGCCACTACATGAACAATTATTGACTTGGTCATTGTTTAGGATAACTTTTGAGATGAGTGGGTCACCTATGAGTGTAAGAGCCTTGAAAAGCCCTTGGTTCACAGGCCAAAGTGTTTCTCAGGACAGCTTTTCGCAAAAAACAGGGTTGTTTTTTGAGGGTTTGTTTGTTGCCACTATAAAAGAGATGAGAGCTAAACATCAACTCATTGTAGTGTCCTGCCCTTTCCTCATAGAGTTGGTGCAGTTGAGTTTTTGTGTGTTTTTTTTTCCCCCTCTCCAGGGACAAGATTACTAAGCCTTTAGCTATAAGTTGATAAGATCAGAGAGACAATTATTTAGTTGGGATGAAAGAAAGGCCAAGGTTTCCCAGATGTTTCACTGTTATAATTTAACCTTGTTTAGTACCTAGTATTCTTAATGCCTTTTTAAAAATGTACAGACTGAGTTAACCTGGAGGGAGTCCTCTCATTTGGGCAAAGAAAAAATTACATTTGGTCAGGATCCAGTGGTCTTCAATGTACATTTTCACCCCCTAGGCTGAAAATCCCACAGTAAGAGGATTCACAATTGTTCATGATTTTGTAAAAAGAATCAGGAGTTAACACTGGAATCCTGTTTAAATGGAGTTTTGTAAGCCTTTCTAAATATATTTATTTTCATTGAAATAAAACAATGCAAGATACAAACAAAATAAAGATATTACTCATGACATTGTATGTAGTCTAATTAATAATAATGGTTACTGTGTATTTATCATCTATTGCTTCATAGAAAAATTTGAAAGTTCTTTTTTCTCCTGGTATAAAGAAATATTTACAGGTTGGTCTTTTATCAATAATACGCCCAGTACCAGACATCATTTTCTATTTATTTCCTTCATCCTGGATTTTAGTGCCTCTCAGAATTGATCTTCCAGCGGTGATGACTCTCACTTTTCCCTGCACATACTATTGCTGAAGTTTCAAATTGTGGAAGTTAGAATATGGCCAAAGGCAGAAAAATGGTGCAGAGTTGTGTCCCAAATCCCAGTGTGGATGATCCTTAATGGTTCTTCAGGTTAGGATCTGACCTTGGCATTACAGGCTCAGAAATATGACTTCGTTGTCACACTGAGAAGGTCCATATTTTGGAGGCCATGCTCTTGAAAACCAAGCCCATAAGACTGACATAAAACCAGAGGACCAGATGGCTACTTCTATACTATGAACCATCTAATTGTTATTCAGAATGAAACATTCCTGTTGGCAAAACCAGCACAATTTCTCGTTGTGAGTTAGACCCACGTAGGAAAGCCAGCCAGGTGGTTCACTAGTGAGAGAGTTTGCTGAGCTTGCAATCTGAACAAGAGGCCAGGAGAGCTTGGAGGTACCACCACCATGAATGGGCTGGTTTTGCCAACAGGAACATAATGTTGTAAGTCCACTGCCAGAGGCTCCCTCTCCCCTGGACACCAGTGTTGGCCCCTTTCACTGGTGCTTCACTGGGCTGTCCTGGTGCCCATAAAAATGCCAGGCCCATGGGTCACTGCTATGCCTACCCTCTGGGCAGAAGTTCTATTCCCTTTGTTCATTCATCTTTGACTTACATCAGTGACGGTTGTATCTTGAGAGACTTGTCATATCTGCCCTTTCTCCACCATCATTTCATCCTATCTGTAGCTTTGCAACATTTTGAACCAGCATTGTTGTTGTAACCTGTATTAGCTGTTCTTCTGGTACCTCTGAGGTCGTCCAAATGGTATCTACTTTCTTTAGATAAGAAAATATAGTAAACTATATTTTACACAATTATCAAAGGCCTTGAGCCCTTCCATCTATTATGGACTGAATGTGGACAAGCCCAGGTGTCCATGCATAACTGGGTGTTTGATCCTACTACACAAGGCTGCACTCAACCACCCAGTATTCACTATTTTAATGTTAAACTTGACCCATAAAGAATGACTTAGATATATTTCAACCATTTATTGACTGAAATGTCTTAGTGGCAGTCCACAAGTGTGGGTTGGGGAAAGCTAGTCAGTTCATGTGGTATAGTCTTCTAGCACACCTGAGGGTCAGGACCACAGCCATTTAGAATGGCACCAAATTCTGTGACCTTTACCTGCAATTTTCTCTTTTTTTTTGAAGTAGTTTCCTTACTTGGGTCTGATGTGGACTTAACTCACTCAGAGTTTGGAAATAACTCCAGAGACAAGCAAATAGGACCCAAGTAGCTTTAAAACACATTGAGAAACCTCAAGGAGATCTCTGAACTCACCTCTATTAAGCCCTCCACCTTTAAAAAACCCTTTGTGTCTAGGAAAGGGGTTGGAATCAATTTCAACAACTCAGGGGAGCCCTGTATCTCTAGAAACAGATTTGGAAGTAATTAGATAAAATTGATGTTGTTACTTCCTTAATCTTCATTAAACATTTGTTGGAATCACAGGTAAAAGATTAGAGACTGTAACATTCTTATGAAAATTTTCCATGCAATTTCTTCAATTTTTAGGGGATATTAACATTTAGTATTTATTCTTTTAGGATTTGGTATATTTTTCTGGAAATGTGTCCATTTCATCTAAATTTCATGTATGTATTACTTCATTAATTTCTTCCCTTGTTTATTAGATCCTTTCTTCAATTTACTTAAGTTTAACTTGTTGTTATTTATTTTTCTAACTACTTGAGATAGATGCTGTTGAAGAAAAAAATCACACCAGAGAAGGCGAGCAAACAGAAGTCAGTTTTATTCTACTATTGCTGGTGGTGGGATGAGAGTACAGAGCAAGTCTGGAAACTCAGCTCTGCTACAAAAAAAGGGAGAGCATTTAGAAATCTGGGCAGGGGATCAACACACCTAACTCAATACAGGGTGTTCCCACCCCCGACCCTTACAGCAGATCCTGGATTCCAATTTTTGTTCCCTTAGACCCACAAGGGTGATCCAAAGCTCTGTGTAGTTTCCGAGTCTGTCATCTCTCTGGAATCAGAAGATGCTCCTGAAGGGAAAAAGCTTACAATGCTGAGCTCACCTGTCTGGTTTTCTTTCTCTCTCCTGTCTTGGTCCCCAACACTTCAATAATGGGTGGTCCCCACCACCATTTCAGAGCTCCAATGTCTTCAAGCAAAATATATTTTCCAGCATTTCTAGTTATTCTCAACGAGCATATCTAGTCTGTTCTTAAAAGACATTTTTACTGCATTTGTTATATTTAACCAATAATGGATCTCAGTGATTTGCTTCTTAAGAGATGTAATTGAAAACACCAAGCTTAAGATTTTGCTTTCATAGGATGAGGATCATTATCATGGTGATCTTTTCCTTTCCAAATCTCCTCTTCACTTTTCCTTTTGTAACTCAACTTTGACGTCTAAACGTTGAGTTTATTTTGTTGGTTTTATAGCTCATGCATCTATTATTCTTGTCTTGCTTACATGCCATCCTCTGTTTTCACTCTGACTTAGGTGTGATACGTGAGCTCTCATGTGGGTGTGTGCATTAAGGAAAAGAGCATTGCAAACCTGTACGATTGTTCATATTATATGAGTTTTGAAAACTAATCCTAAATAATTATGCAATTCTGCATAAGGCACATGCATCTTACTTATTTTACAACTGAATTTTCATTGTCTCAGAGACAAACATATAGATGACATAGGAGGCTGGATTTAGGTGGCTCTAACTTAGTTGTTGACAGATGTTTACTTCAATATGGCTTTGCATGAGTTCATAATGAGTAGCAGGGACAATTCCCCAAGCACTGCCTTGCTAATCATCTGTCACAACAATATGGAAAGTTGAAGGCAGCACATTAATGTAGGCGGATTGCTGCTAAATTTTCAGACTGATGTCAATGGTATGCCATTAACTGTGAATTCCCTGGAGTCCCCCATCTTCCCAGCAGTGACCTAGTCCTGTACCTGGGCTCAAGGACTGGTAGATTCCCTGTGGTCAGAGCACCTGCCCCAGAGAGAATGGGTTGGTCTTAGGGTGTCTACCTTCTTGACATGTTGGGTGGGGCCTGGGCACATCCATGACCCTAATGTTCTCTCTCTCTCTCCGTCTTCCGCCACCCCCATGCTTTTCTTTAATACTCTGTTTCCATTTGATACCAGCCCTTTATTGTCCCATTCTTACTTAGGGTCGTGTGGAGATACTCTTCATTCAACCCTCAGAAGTGAAGCTCCTATGAACTCTAATTGTTTCTTATATTTGCCACTACTGGCTATTTGCCTCTTTGTCTTTGGAAAATTTTAGCTATTTTGGAAGCTTCTGGAAGGCAGCCAGTATATGTGTTAAATCTTCATCTCCCAGCAGTCATTTCAGTTCCTGGCACAATATAGGCACTTAAGACAGTTTGAACAGATAAATCAATAACTCACTAAATGAGTGGGATGATTTGCAGTTGCTGGAGGGAAAATCCCCTCTGTGGAGTAAGAGGAGGAGGATACCAGCATCATTCTCCCAGGCAGACCTGAACCAGCCCTGTCCAGCTGGAAACCCAGGACTTCCTGGTTCTTGTCCCTTCTTTGGCTCTTCTGCTGCCTCCTTATCCACTGCCATCTGTCACTGTTTGACAGATGCTTCTGTTCTTGCCATGTTATGATTACGCTGGGTTTTTTTTTTTTTTTTCCAACTTGACTATCAGTATATTCTGTTATAAACACAGAATGACACTTACTGCTCATTCAGAAAACCTGGAATTTAATTCTGGCTCTGCCACTTTAGACAAGATTCTTCACTCTCCAAAGCCCCAGTTTGCATATCTGTAAATTGTGTGGATTTGACTACACGAGATTCACCATCTCTTCCAGATCTCAATCCACGCAACACTACCAGGGACGCTGGGAGACACGCAGCCACGTGTGAAGGATGCTTTCCTGGCTTTACACCGTCCCCCTCAGCCAGCCCACGATGCTCACATGTGATGCTGGAAAGTGCTTCCCTCACGGGTAATAGGTGGAGGGACTGGAGTGGTGACACGGAGCATGGATATGACACACTTCACTTACCTGGACCCTACCAAAGGGAAGCTTCTGTCTATGCACTCAAATAAACCCATCAGTCAGGCAACACGTGGCATTTTGCAGGAAGCAGTTAACATGTATGACTTCTACAGGACAGCCACAGGCCACTGCAGGAGAGAAAGACCCTTCCATACTGGAAAACTGCACACTTAGGAGAACAAAGGGTCGTTGCTTAGCCCAGTTCCTTGGAACCTCAGAAATAACTTGAAAAACTGATGAGAGGACAAACAAGGTCCTCAGACCCCTGGAGAAGAAAATTCACCGTGTGAAGGTTGTCAGCAGGATGGGCTCTGTGGCCTCCTATATGGAATCCAGGGTGCCTGGCGGGTTCCCTCCAACATGAGTGCCCAGAGGCCTGCACTTGTGACAGGCAGTGCAACCTTGACAGCTAGCCGGCCTGCATTAGATGCCTAAACGGCAGCCCTTCTTTAGCTTAAATATTCTTTACATTCCTCTCCACCTGCTGACAGTTATATTTTCTCTCAAAGCCTCCCCTGGGTCAGAAATGCCTGATCCTTGGCTGTTCGATGAAGAGACTCAGGAAAGGAGAAAGAGCTATTTGAAAGCTTTGCACGAAGCTGGCCGTGGTTGTACAAATTAGGTTTACGCGTCTGAGAAGATGGAGACATGATGATACGAAAGATTGTTTTATAAAGTAAAGGAGATGCACCCACTGAGAAAAGAACATAAGACAATGCTCTTAAATCAGAGTAGAGGGAGAAATGCTTAACAGTTACATAAATCTTCTAACAATGCAGCAGGTTGCAAAGGCTAAGGCCGGGGTCAGTGACGACATTTTTTTTTTAAGTACGGGAGCAATTAGAATGGAATCATAGTTTCAATTTACTTTCTGTGGAGTGGGAATAAACTTTGAACATATCTTCAAGGCATAAATGTGGTGATTACAGCTGTGATGAACTATCTGCCCACTCACATCTCAGAGTGAACGCAACTGAATAATTTTAAAAGTCTGTGATTATTTAAATGTGGAATTATACAGAAGGAAAGTAAAGCCATCTTGTTTAGGAGATTAAGTTAAGGCTACATGTTGGCCATCACAAGAGGGAAGAACCCTGGTCCAGATGAGGTCCCCCTGGCGTTTCAAGTGCTCCCTGGGGAAGACACCTCCATGGCTCTCGTAGAGGACAGCGGTATATTGTGAGAGGAAGAGACACCCTTGACCCCAGATCTGATCCAGGGAGCCACCAGCAAAGCCACTGAGAGTGGTGCTTCTGGTGGTGGGACCCTGGGTCGGGGGCCACGCCAGGACCGTGAACTCAGCACAGGTGAGTGATGGCTGGGAATGGTGCTGAACAGATGGGGGAAGGTAATGAGATGTCAGCCAAACACTCTGACCATGTCCTATCAAGGACACTTGGTCTATTTACTGTTCCCTTGGGCTGGCATCTTATTCCTAGTACCCACATGCCTCTCACTCACCTCTCTCATGTCTTTTCCCAAATGTCCCCTTCTCAGGACGCTTCGATGACCAACTGACTTAAATTTGCAACCACTCTCCCCAGCACTACCCGCCCTCTCTCCAGGGCTGTTTTTCTCCAAAATACCAATCAGCTGAACTACTGCACAGTTTACTTGTCTACTTTACGTATTGTCCGTTTCTTCGACATGAGGGCCTTGTCCGTTTAATTTTCAGGAGTATTTCAGTGCCTAGAAAAATGAAACTAGAACAGAGAGTTAGTATTTATTGATTGAATAAGTGAAAAGACAGCAATTACAAGTATTTTAAATATCCAAATTGAGGCAACAGAGCAACCAGCTAAGAAGGAGTTAAGTTTGAGCTAAACACAGAAAACTTAGGTCATTAATAATAAAAACAAGAGCATTAAAATTGTTCAAGATTAATCTGCTGAATTGGCCAAAGTGTGTGTGTGTGTGTGTGTGTGTGTGTGTATTTCATTTAGAAAGTGTAGCTAATGTTAAACAGCAAGATGCTAAAAGAAAAAGAAAAAA
Source organism: Balaenoptera ricei (assembly GCF_028023285.1). Classification (NCBI taxonomy): domain Eukaryota; kingdom Metazoa; phylum Chordata; class Mammalia; order Artiodactyla; family Balaenopteridae; genus Balaenoptera; species Balaenoptera ricei. The sequence goes on from NC_082641.1 coordinate 4,355,523, forward strand.
TTTTTACAATTGGAGTCCACTTGATTGACAAGGTACAGATTGTCTTGAACATCGATCATGTTTTGTATATAAAGGTAACTGTTAATTTTAAAAAGTTGAGATAAGTTATTTTGCAAAATAAGCATGTATTCAGTAGTTTTAAGGGAGAACTCTCTGTATATCCCAAATATTATGGGATTTACCATTTAGAAAAAAAAACAATCATGGCTGTAAAAGTCATGCATGTAAATTCCTTTATAAACAATTATCTGATAAAGTTTTATACCTGTCCCCAAATAGGACTAAGGGCAGTATCAGTTAAAATGTTTATTACCGTGAACCCAACATAGTTATTCATCCATTTGGCTTACTGCCCTCAAGATGGTCATTCATTTATTCAGTCACTCATTCAATAAATATTAATTAATCAGCAGATATTTAGTGAGGGCCTGTTATGTGCAAGGCCCTGAGCTACATATTATGGAGAATGAAATGGTAGGCTTCCTGCCCTTGAGAAATGTGTTTCCCAGAAGGGGAGAAAAGGTATATTAACATCCTCCCTGCCAGCCCTCTGACTCCAAAAGCATACTATACTCAAGCAAAATGGAAAGAGCCGGGCCCCCAAGGAACAAGGAGCGAGGGTATACACAGGGAAGGCTGAGCAGACTGGCGAGGCTGGCACTAAAGTGTCACGTACAAGTGTTGAAGGCAGGCTTGGCCGCGCTGCAGCAGATACTGAGAGCCAGTTGGGAGCTTGGACTTGATCCGTGGAACAGGACAGCATCTTCGCGCTGATTTAAAGTGTCAAGAGGAGAACTTGCGTAGCTAGCCTGGATGAATCTGACAGTTTGGGTTGCATTAAGAAGCAATACCTAATTTTATAGTTTTTCCCCAAAATGATGCCAAAAGAGCCGGCAAGATGTTGGAGTTTTGGAGCAGTAATTGGCTTGGATGTATGCTTTCAGTATGTTTGATTTATAAAGACAGGTAGCTACCTCAGCAGTGGCCAGAAGTAGAAAATAATTATTACAACGCACATAACACTTGGCCCGAGCCTATAAATGAGATTGTTCAGGGTACCAGGGTTCCATCTGGAAAATAATCTTTCCCAGCCAGTGTGTGACACTCAGCTGGTTTGGAAGGGCTCTGGGCAATCAGTGAAACAACCTGGGCATTTGATGAGCTCCAGGGCATCTACCCCAACGGACCCCCAACAAATGCCTCGGTGCTGGTGCCGAGTGCTGTTTGGAGTTCAAGCAGAAATGTAATGTCTGGCACCTACTCGAGACTGAAAATCACAATGGACCCCTTTCAAGTCCAGTTTTCCGTTCTTCACGCTCTGCTACATCTCCATCTGCTTTTTGGTGAAGGACATAAAGGTGGGTCTTTCAGCAGCTGAAATATACAGGGAGACCCGCTGGTGGGACCTCTGTTTGTCCCATGTCCTTCAAGGCCAAATCTCAGCCGAGAGAACCCGCAGCAAATGAGGAGCTCCAGAACTTGTCTTGGTTCAGATGCTGAACAAAGAGGCCCAGATGGGGCAGTGGGAGGCGGTTGGAAAGGGGAGCGCTCCTTGCTTTCATTGTAGGGGTGAGAACTTGAACCTCCTTCCCAGCAAGCTGCTCAATTACTTTAGTCTATCCAAGTGTGTACAGTCTCCAACTAAGCTTCGAGGACATTCCCCAAGGAGAAAGTGGTGGCCAGCTCTCCAATATACACGCTACAGGTCAGAGTCTGCCCTGCTGTCACCCCAGTGGAACCAAAGAGTTTTGCTCTGTTGTGTAGCACAAAAGATAAACTTAATTCTGTCCGTGGTTGTAGGAAACGTCAATTTCCCTATTTATATAATCCACCCAAATCCACTATGTCCTCTTAGAAATAGTCCGAGCGCATGCACTTCTGAAGTGGGTTATAGCATCATCTTTATTAATAAAGAAGAGCAATAAGAAAACTAAAATGTGTGCAGTAGAAAAAGAACATAGATACTTCTCTCATCAAATTTCCCAAAGTCCCACAAAGAATCGGTCATTCTGACCACACCCTCTTGGTTTAATTTTCCTCCTGCTTCTGTGATGCTTGTCAAAAGGGCCTAAGTTAGGATAAGGGAAAAATCAACTATACGTTCTCTCTTCATTTGCATATTACACAGACTCAACTTTTCTACCTTAGACATAATAATATAATGATTTTTCCAGATTTATAATAAAAAGTTTTAATTGGGATAAACTGTGGGTTCTTAGTCTCTCCAATAGAGAGGCTAAATTGCCTTTTTCTGTCACAGGAAAAGCTGCAGGGACATCATTTTTAAGAGCTGGATGCAGACAGCAGCTGCCTTCAGATCCACCTGCAACTTCCAAGGCCAAGGATGGGCTGTGCTCCCAGCCAAATCGGCACGGTTGGCCAGGGCAGAGCATCTTGGCATCACCTGCCGCCTGGCCCACGGAAGACTGGCTGACAGAGCTTAGGGGCCGCTTCCTGCTCCTGGGTCGGGGAAGGGGACCAGTGACCAGGTGGTTTCCCAGGCGCTTTCGCAAGCGCCAGGCTCTCCACCCGCCGGGCACCTGCTTGTCCCTCCAGGGCTGGCACTGCTCTGGCGCCCACTTCCCTGGAAACAGGAACGATGGAGACTTGACACTGCTGCATCCCTGGCAAGTGAAAATGGGGCACAGAGGTTTGGCAAGGAAAACAAAGGGTGGTTTGCTGAGTACCTCTCTGGCATCTGCTGGGACATCTGTCCTTGCCCTGACCTGGGAGGCATTTTCTAGACTCAGTGGGGAATCCAATGGGTTCTCTCATCTCCCATGTAGCACTGGTCATTCTTCCCCAAATCCATAGATTCCTAAGTGTCCCTGTCAATCTCTCTCTCTCTCTCATTCCTTCCTCATTTCTTTCCCTTTTCCTGTTTCTCTCCATTCACCTCGCTCCCCATCCAATCATTCCAGTCCAGATTCTTACTCTACAAATAAGTTTTTGATTTTAATATCCTGTGGGGAGAAAAACAAATCCTGGATCTCTCCAGTAAAGTTGTCGGAAGTGGCTTCCTTCCTAATTACTTATTCATTTAAAAAATCATTGCATTCTATTATTTTTAAGTTACAAGTCATATTAGATGGAGAAATAGTTATTATTGGTCCTGTCTTAAAAGCTTCTACCATCTGAGAAAGATGGGGTAGCTGAGGAGCAGTGCAGCTCGGAAGAGGACAGTGGTGCTGGTGACGTGGGAAGGACCGGAGCTCGAGTTCGGCCGGCTGAGCACAGGCGGTGTGGGTAAGCAGTGAGATGGGCCTTGTTTGCATCCCAAGACTAGAGCTCGCCCTGTGTCCCCAGAGCTGGGGAAGGGGTGTGGCCATCCGGGAGGGGTCACTGGAATGAAAGGTGTCTTGGTGCTGAGACTGAGGCCACGGTGGACAGGGTTTTGTGCGGGCTTTTCCTTCCGTCACCATGGAAATGAGAGCATCAGGGGAGATCCCAGAGCCTCGGGATCCATGATTGCCAGACCTTAGGAGCCACTGCAGGGGCTTCTGGAGTCTCCATGGTGCTGGTGGGATCTCCCAGATGCCACAGCAACTGCAGCAGCCCGGATGCTTCCTGAGGAAAACACATTAAAAGGTGACTCTGGCCACAGCAGCTCTCCTCGGAGGGGGTGGGCCCTCCCCTCCCCTCCCCTCCCCTCCCCTCCCCTCCCCTCCCCTGCCCCTCCCCCCTCACACCCGTGGCCCCAGAGTGACCCCTGAGGCCATGACAGGAGACAGACGCGGTGGGGGAGAACCGAACGGGGACCACAGCGCACGTGGGTTGTGCCTCTCTGTTCTCCACGCCGTACAGATCGCAGCTTCCCTTTGTGGTCTCTAGTGCTGGAGCCGGTGAAGGCGGGGATTCAAAATGTCTTGAGAAGACAAGGCTGAAAACAGCGTTGAGGGCTGCTGTCTGAGCAAAGCAACCCCCTGCCTCCCTCCCTCCTCTCTCCTTCCCTCTCTTCCTCCCTTCCTACTTTCCCTCCCTCCTTGTCCTAAGCAACCTCCCCAGGATTTGGGGCTCCATCTCAGGACCTGGTAGAATAATTTCTAGAGGACTTGTGTGGGAGACACATTTTCTCTTCTCTCACCTGTCCCCTCGTTCATCCGTCCCTTTATTTATTTGCCCCCCAGACACTGGAAGAGCACTCAGGCGGGCCAGCGGCTGCTCTGGGCGCCCGGGCTCCGGGGATGAAAGCCCTGGTTTTGCGCCTGGCAATCAACAGTCCGAGGCAGAGGAGGGGCACGGCGGGCGGCCACCTGCTGCGGTGGACACGTGGCCGGCGAAGCGACAAGAAGGCCACAGGAAGTGTGTCGGAGGCGTTTCCCCTGAGAAGATGCCTCTTGGGAACCCTTCTGTCCGTCACCCTTGCGCGGGCTTTCAGCTGGCGGGGGAAGGTGTCCCAAAGGCAGCGGCCCACCCCCTTATTTACAGCAGCCCGGGTCACGTGGGTAGCACGTCTGGTTTTAAGGTTATTTGCTGGACTTAGACTTCCCGCTGCTGACGCTCTCCTGCAGAAGGTGTGACTATTTCAACCACACGCAGGTGTTAAGGGGACCCGGGAGGTTCCTGGGTTCCTCCCTCCCATCTTCCGGGTTCCCACTGCCCCCTCAGTGTTGTCAAGGTCAGCAGTATTTGCAGAGGCTCCCTCCCCAAGGCTGCTCTCTGAAGAGGTACAGACCGGTTCGCAAGTGCGTGCACAGCTGCACGGGCTGCAAAGGCGTCCCCGGGAAGCCCGCCTGCGGACCCTCCTGTTCGCCCCCTCGAGCCGCGCGGGCCCCGCCCACTCAGCCCCAGCAGGAGGTTCTCGTTCCCGCCGGCAGAGGGCGCGCGCGGCAGTCTGGTCGCGGCCCCGGGCGCTGTGATCCCCCGCACCTGGTGGTGGCACCTGCCCACTGGTCAGCGTCAGGACTGCCTTTCGCTCGTGCCAATCAGTGCTGTGCCCTGGGCATGCTCTGCGGACCCCAGCGAGCGCCGAGCACCGTTCCTCTTGAGAACCCCTGATTACTGCGCCGAGCTTTGAGGAGTCCCCAGGTGGTGCCGCTGAGTGCTCCCACCTGCCAGCGAGACTGGGTCCTGTGGGCGAATCCCGCTTCCCCGAAGTGTGCAGTCCACTACTCCTGGTTACGTCGTGCAGGGCGTTGCGAACTCCAGAAAACTGAGGCCAGGTGGAAGCATCGGTTGGGCCGTGACCCCATTCCCCCCGGTGCCTCAGCAGTAATTCTGCTCCTTCTTCCTCAGTCCTAGCACTGCTGGTTTTTCGTTTGTTTGTTTGGTTGGTTGTTTTTTGTTTTTTGTTTTTTTCCTATCCTTAGGTCCCCAGTAATTGGAAAACAGTAATGTGCTTAATAACCCAAGCATTGTTTGTCTCTACTTTGAGCAATAACTATAAAACACACACCAAATGTGGCATCAGAAATGTGTCTGGGTATCAATGTCAGTGACACATAGGAGACATTAGGGTTTCTCATTCCCTAAAATAAAGTGGCAGTCTCAGTAAGTTTCTTGGTTCAGTTCTGATAAACTGCACCAACAGCCAACATACTGAGAAGTTTCCCACTTTTAAAATTTTTCTTTTTTTTTTTTGCACTGCAGACAATTCCTCAGCTTCATGACATTAGCTTTTAACTTTGATTCATGAAGTAATAAAGGGATCTCTTATTCACGAAGCCACTTATCCTGCTAAAAATTCTTTCTTTATTAGCTTTCTCATTATGAGCCTGTAGCAGTCAGCTATTTCTTAAAAAGAGCCAGATTCCTTATCTCTTGAGAGAGGGATGTGAGAGACATATAAATAGTATAGCAGCCAGATTGGTAATTTGTCAGAAACTCATGAGCAATAAAGTCCAACTTCTCAATTATCCTGGGGACTATCCCAAAGCCAGAAGTCTCAGAATTTATCGGAGGCTCAATGTGGATTCTTCTTATGAGGTGTTGGCTACAACTCACTTCTTGGTTAGCATTTGGTTTGAGGTATTTGCATTTGGAGCATCTCTGAATCATCATGATGGGCAAATTCCTCCAAACTGAAATCATCTGAGACCTTCCTTATGGACAGACTCTAGCCCACAACTACCTTACTGAGGAAACTTTCAAAGTGCGTTATTTCCCTCTGGACACTGAACAAAGGTCTTGTGACCTCCGGAGATGATGTAATAGGAACTGTGATGAGGCCCCGCTCAACATTGCTCACGTCTGTGCTCAGCCTGGTCCCGCATGTGCTCTATGGTATGTTTGTGGGAATTCTTTCATTTCCCCAGCAACCTGCTTTTCTGAGCTTACAGATTCTCCCAGATTCATGTTATCAACCTGCAGATTAAAGACAGAGTAAGTGGAGCTGAATATAACATCTGAAATATGTGAGTAGAGTGGAACTGCTTTGTTATGGGAGGAGAAAATGCCCAACATTTAATCATCTTTCTCACCATATACACAGAAATGATACTCTTTTGCTAGAAAGCCATTTAAGTGATTCAGAGAGTTAGTACCTTTGTCTCTCTTTCTTGAAATGCGGGGTATATTATATTTTATTCTTTTCATTTCCAACTGAGTATAAGAAATGGAAACGAGACCTTTGCTTAGCTTTTCTCTCATCACTGTTCCTACACATGAGAGATCCCAGGCACTTCTCACAAGATTAATGGGTCCTTTAAAAGTTTCTTTTGCATCCCCGATTTAAAGAGTTGCATATTTCATGAAATGCCAACCAGGAGGTCACCAGCATGTGTGGGCAGGCACTTTCTGCAGCAACTGATAATCATATGCTCTTTCTTCCATTGGGAGACACTGGACCCAGTGTCTGCAAGCTGGTGAGTGGCAAGTCCTCCTGTCTTTAAAGAGCCTGATTTATTCAGGTCAGTAGACATTGGGCAGAGGTGTTCTTGTGCCATCAACTCCAGAAAATGGCAAAAGGTAGAACTCCCCCAAGGGGCTGATCTGAGAATAAAGACCCCAGATACATAAGACTTTCAGATAAAAATATGACAGGTCATTTATTTATGCTCTATTGTCACCTGAATATCAGTTGAATGAGTGAATAACAGTGGGATTATCAAGCAAAGAGATGTCTGCAGGAAATCCAGATACATTTAGCCAGAGCCCAAAGAAATGTCAGCAAAGGGTGAGAAGTTTTTTTATTTTACTTCTTTTAAACACTGGGATAATTGCGTGTCAGAAAAGACTTGTTAATGCATAGATGAATAAATAATAAACCATGAATGAATGCGGAAAAGCATAGGGAACAAATGGGAAATTAGAGTATAATTTAGCTAAAGTACATGATATTTGAAGGGACATTAGGGAATTATAAGATGGAAAGCAGGATTGTAGAAGCCTGAATGTGGCATAAAAATTATGGTAATACGCTGCTATATTTAAAATGGATAACCAACAAGGACCTACTGTATAGCACAGGGAACTCTGCTCAATATTATGTAACAACCTAAATGGGAAAAGAATTTGAAAAAGAATAGATACATGTACATGTATAATTGAATCACTTTGCTGTACACCTGAAACTAACAAAACACTGTTAATCAACCATACTCCAATATAAAATATAAAGTTTAAAAAAACATGGTAATATGTATTGGAAGGGGATGTGATAACAGACATACAAGTTAAGTTGCTACAATAATCTAGCACTTCCTCAATTGAGATCCATGGGTTATTAATTTTATATTGTTATATCACTTATAATAAGGATATTACAATAATAGGGGTAAAACAAAATTAAACATTTTTTAAACTGATCGCTATGCATTTCCAAGGAGGATAAATGTAAGGCAGAATTTAGAAAAGTTATTCGATCCCTAGAGCAGTTTTCTTTTCTCAAGGAAGCTCATAGGACTCCTGTTCTGTGGGTAACACTTTGGGAAACTCTGGGTAGGAGGTTGTCAGGGTCTGATCCGGACTCTGAGGGTTGAAAGGGAGAGAGGAAGGAGCAGTTCTGAGAGCTGCTGATGCAGAGGTGGAGCCAACAGAACAACAGAGCATCTCATGAGGTGGAGGAGAGAATTCAGACATGGTGGATCTGGCTAGAAGCATAGGAGGCACCCTGCCCACATTTCTGGACACCCCTCCCTTCAGGCTCACACCCCAGCCTTCCTCCTAAAGCACTTGTGGCTCCATCCCTGGCTGTTTTCTCCCATCAGAGGTGTGCACGTGAGACTGACTGAAAGTGCCAGCAAATCACCGTGCCTGGGAGCAGCCTCCAGATGATGAAGGATGGGAGGGGGATGGGTAAGTACATGTTTTCTCATCCCACAAAGCAGTCTACACAGTCTCCTGGAGCCCCAGGAGTCTCAGCTTTCCACAGTTGTAACTTGCTCAGGAAAGCACCCTGCTCTGGCCTTCTCCCACTCCATCTCTTTCTTCCTCACTCTTACTGGTGCTTCCTGGGGTCGCCTTCCAAATTAACCATTTTCACCCAAATCCTGGTCTCAAGGTCGGTTCCAGGAGAACTCAAACTAAGACAGGTGCTTAAATAAAAAAGAGAAGAGCTCATCATTTTCATCACAATTCCTGTGTACTACTTTATCCTTTTCTGTACAAGTGCTCCAACTCACCTTCGTATCTGTCCACCTGCCTATCCACCTGTCATCTATCAATCAATCAGCTATCTATCCATCTGATCTGTCATCTATCTATTTACTTATCTATCTATCTATCCATCCATCAAAATAAAGGATACAGGTAAATATGCAAAACTATTGTCATCACTGGGAGAATTGACTGAGTGTGTGTGTGTGTGTGTGTGTGTGTGTGAGTATGTGTGTCTGTGTGCCTTTGCATGTTGTTCAAGTACTCTGAAATAATATATGCTTACTTTTATATTTAGGGGGGAAACTATAAATGTTTTTTAAATGCTTATCTAAAAGACTAAACAATTCATACTCAACTTCTGCACTCTGCTGGCACACTCTTCCTTGGAAGAAATGACAACTTCACATTAATATATGTATTCAGCACCTCTCTTCCTTAAACATGTGATTTCACTTAAAAAAAAGAAGGAAGACAGAGAAAGGAATCAGAGCATTTCACTGACTAGCTAATACTATCTTAGTTACAAAGGAGGTGGTGAAGGCTGTCTCATTAGCTTCTTTGGGGGCTGGTTCCCTTCTCCTGCTATTTGAGGCATTTACTACAGGAATATATGCGTTCATCACTCTGCCTTCACTAGGGATTATGATTCATCCTTGCCTACACAGATCCACTAAACAGCTTGGTTTCTGAATCAGTGACATTTTAGTCCTTGGTACCGTAGACCATTTCCATAAAACATATACAGTCACAAGGATGCCCTTAAATTTAACTCAAAGACTGAGTTTGAGATATCTTTGTCAGAAAGATCAGATTGGGTAATAGGGAACTAGAAATTGTACGTATGCGACAAAGAGTGTCAGTGTCCTACCTGATGGGGCTGTGCATGGGGTGGGGAGAGGACCTGAGGAAGAGGCAGAGAATTTTCAGTTCTCCAGTTCCAATCCAGTGTGATGTGCTGTAGGGCTCCTGAGAGGACTGCAACCCAGTGGGTGACTTCCAGAGAGTTTCCATGGTGTGTGTGGGGTGTGTGTGGGTGTGTGTGTGAGTATGTATGTGTGTGTGGGTGTGTGTGGTGTGTGTGGGTGGGTGTGGGTGTGTAGGTGTGTGTAGGGGTGTGTGTGTGTGTGTGTGTGAGTATGTATGTGTGTGTGTGTGTGAGTATGTGTGTGTGTGGGTGTGTGTGGTGTGTGTGTGAGTATGTATGTGTGTGTGGGTGTGTGTGGGTGTGTGGGTGTGTGTGGGTGTGTAGGTGTGTGTAGGGGTGTGTGTGTGTGTGAGTATGTATGTGTGTGGGTGTGTGTGTGAGTATGTGTGTGTGTGGGTGTGTGTGGTGTGTGTGTGAGTATGTATGTGTGTGTGGGTGTGTGTGGGTGTGTGGTGTGTGTGTGTGGGGTGTGTGTGTGTGGGGTGTGTGGGTGTGTGTGGGCTGTGTGGGGTGTGTGTGGTGTGTGTGGGTGTGTGTATGTGTGTGTGTGAGTATGTATGCGTGTGTGGGTGTGTGTGGGTGTGTGGTGTGTGTGCAGGGGGTGTGTGGGTGTGTGTGTGTGGTGTGGGTGTGTGGGTGTGTGTGTGGGGTGTGTGTGTGTGCATGTGTGTGTGAGTATGTATGTGTGTGTGGGTGTGGGTGTGTGTGGTGTGTGTGTGTGGTGTGTGTGTGTGGGTGGGTGGGTGTGGTGTGTGTGTGTGAGTATGTATGTGTGTGTGGGTGTGTGTGTGTGGTGTGTGTGTGTGGGTGTGTGTGGTGTGTGTGGGTGAGTATGTATGTGTGTGTTGGTGTGTGGTGTGTGTGTGGTGTGGGGGGGGTGTGTATGTATGTGTGTGTGGGTGTGTGTGGGTGTGTAGGTGTGTGTGTGGTGTGTGTAGGTGTGTGTGTGAGTATGTATTGTGTGTGGGGTGTATGTGTGTGAGTGTGTATGTATGTGTGTAGGGTGTGTGTGGGTGTGTGTGGTGTGTGTGGGTGTGTGTAGGTGTGTGTGGGTGTGTGTAGGTGTGTGTGGTGTGGGTATGTAGGTGTGTGTGGTGTGTGTGTAGTGTGTGTGGGGGTGTGTGTGGTGTGTGTGGGTGTGGTGTGTGTGTGGGGGTGTGTGTGGGTGTGTGTGTGGTGTGTGTAGGGTGTGTGTAGGTGTGTGTGGTGTGGGTGTGGGTGTGTGTGGTGTGTGTGTAGTGTGTGTAGGTGTGTGTGTGGGTATGTGTGGTGTGTGTGTGTGGGGTGTGTGTGGGTGTGTGTGTGGTGTGCGTAGGGTGTGTGTAGGGTGTGTGTGGTGTGTGTGGTTATGTGGGGGTGTGTCTTCCACAGGTGGGTTGAAAATCTCAAATCATCAGGGCGGGGCTGGCATCAGCTTGTCCTCAGCTACCGTAAGGCCTGAGAGAACCCACATATTTATAATAGGGAGGAAGGAGGGGGCCAGAAAAGGCCTTGGACTTGAACCCTGGTCCATGTGCTGTCATCTCCCTGGTGGTGGCATGGCAGTTCAGACATGGTGGCTGGGGAAGGGTATGGCCAGGCAAGGCCTGCTCCTCCCTCCCCTCCTTCTTTAGCTGCTATTGCAGGGCGCCTGGACCCTCGCTGGTTACCTGAGCTGACTTACATGTCCACGAGTAGCCCCTTCATTGAACTCGTTGGTCACATCTCTTTGAGTGGGACTCTCTTGCAGAGACTGACTGACAGCGTCTCTGGTGTTATAGTGGGTGAAGCCAACACCCCCGTAGGGGCATAGAGGAAGGATAAGGGACCTTTAGTTCAGTCCCTTTCCTGGGTTCCTTCTGTTTAAGCAGGAGACTCACCCATTTCCTCGAGCTGGCAGCATCAGCAGACATAAGCTTCCCAACTTCCTGTCTGTATTTCAAAAGCATCCCAGAGCAGTCTGTTTCACAGCAGAGGTGATGTAGGTTGGCGGCTGGGTTTTCTCCAGACCGCGGGTGAATGGCTTGCGACTGTCTGGTAGTTTGGGAAAACTCAGCCAGCTGGGACACGTATCCATGGTTGCCAGATGCCCACACACGGCTCTGCAGCACCACCCTGAGCCGCTGTCCCTGGGAATTCACTTTTCAACTGTTTCTTAGCTCTTCCTGTTTATTTCTTTCCAAACAAAGAGACCAGGACAGAGTCCCTGGTAATTTGTCCCTTGCCTTGTGGATTCTGACCAGTGAAGCTGCCCACATTTCCCTCTGCAGTCTTCCTGAGGGGAGGAGAGACAAGCCCAGGACATGTGGACTTTCACCCTTAGGGCTGTCAAGCTCCTGGATCTCAGAAACACCAAAACTGGACACGACAATTCCGCTCTCTCAGGAACTCTGTTATTGTTCTTACTTTGTTTCCTCTAACTGTCTGCCCACCCCAGCCATGTTCCGAACATCATTCTTGAAACCTCCCTCTCTTTCATCACCCACACAGATCACCAACCCACTCTTGGTAATTCCATTTCCTCAGTGTTCTTAAATCAGATTCACTTTCTCCATCCCCACCAATGGCACCTATTTTAATAGACTGCCGTCTCTCCTGGAATACCATAACACGTTTCTTCCAAACTGGTCTCTTTGGCTCCTATCTTGGCCTTCAAAATCTTTTTCCACGTTGCTGTTAGTGTGTTCTTTCTACCCACACCTGATCACACCCCCTCCCCCGTAACTCAATACCCTTCAATGGCAAACCTTCAGTTAACTCACAAGAGATAGCATGCCCCTCACCACCTGACCCTGTTCATTTGTCCAGTCCTGTCCCTTGCCAGCCCCATCTTCTACCTTTTAACCCCACTGGTTGCCATCCTAGGACTCCCGTGACAGAAGCAAAATAATCTTATACCAATTTCTTCTTCAGCTTTGCCTTTCCTTCTAAACTGCTTACCTGTTTCCTCCTCCAAAAAGAATAGACGATGTTTTTAGAATGTCAGCTTGACCTAGCTTCCCGTTCAAAATCTAATGCCACGACCCAAACTGTGACATAATCAATTCAGCTCTGACAGTGTGAAATCCCATCGAATCACCTGTAATCTTAAGGAGAGGACAATCTGCTCACAAAACAGGCATGAGCCCTGAAGCAGGAGAGTGGGGCCTCATGGTAGGAAGAAAGTAAAGAGAGTTCTATCCATAAGCCTCCATATCATCACCATCAACACACATTCTCTCTCTCTCTCTCTCTCTCTCTCTCTCTCTCTCTCTCTGTCTCAAACCTAAAGACTTTGTTGGATTGGAATCTCCATCAAAGAATCCAATAATCACAAACAATCATCCTGATGTAATAATGGCGTGTGTGTGTATGTGTGCGTGAGTGAGTGATAAGGATCATTTCTCACATGAAACCCTAGATGTCTCCTTGGCTTAAAAAGGCCCTCCCTGGCATTTCACTGCCTGGAAAATGCTTTCTTATCTTTCAAGATCATTCAATCTGTCACCACAGCATTTTTACATATGTCTGCAGCAAAATTCATTTATTTGTTCATTAGTTCATGAAATTCACTTCTTTATTTCACAAGTATTTATTGTCATTCTCCCTTGCAACATCACCCAGCTTTCTTAAAAATCCCTGTAATGTTCTGTTGCCCTTGGGTTGAGGGCAAATCACCTTGATGTAGGTGACAAAGGCTTGCATGGACTGGTCCCTTCTCATATCTCCAACCTCCCCCTGGAAGTGACACACATCTATCCAATAATAGTGCAAAGGCATCAGATCAGTGCAATAGGAGAGCCTAGCATATATTAATAGAACATTTCAGTGCGTAGGAAAGGGCTCATTACAAATCGTGGAGAAAATGAAGATTACTTTCTACATATTTTTGCATACATGTTGTATCATTTGTCTATACTTTTTAGCTGTTTAGTAAAGTCTCCATAGATTGTGACCTCACATCATGATTCAATATAATCGCAAAGAAATGAAAAAGATAAATTCTGAGATTAAATGTAAGTTTATTTATAAATGAGAAAGTATTGATGTTTCACTAATTTTTTTCTACTACGATTGATTTAACCTTATTATCACATGAAATACAATAAAAATTGTTATTTTAAGAGATATAGCGTAAGCTGGGATGAAGTGAGAGAGTGGCATGGACATATATACACTACCAAATGTAAAATAGATAGCTAGTGGGAAGCAGCTGCATAGCACAGGGAGATCAGCTCGGTGCTTTGTGTCCACCTACAGGGGTGGGATAGGGAGGGTGGGAGGGAGATGCAAGAGGGAGGAGATATGGGGATATATGTATATGTATAGCTGATTCACTTTGTTATGCAGCGGAAACTAGCACACCATTGTAAAGCAATTATACGCCAATAAAGATGTTAAATAAATAAATAAATAAATATATATATTTTTAAAAAAGCAAAAAAAAAAAAAAGAGATATATACATGTGAAAGAAAAACGTTGAAATATCAGAGATATTGAAATGTAATTCTGCACTAAGCTCTTCTTTTTTAAAAAAATTTTATTGGAGTATAGTTGATTTAACATGTTGTGCTAGTTTCTGCTGTACAGCAAAGTGAATCAGTTATACCTATACATATATCCATTCTTTTTAAAATTCTTTTCCCATATAGGTCATTACAGAGTATTGAGAAGAGTTCCCTGTGCTATACAGTAGGTCCTTATTAGTTATCTATTTTATATACAGTAGTGTGTATATGTCACTCCCAATCTCCCAGTTTATCCCTCCCCCCTTTGCCCTCCTGATAACCATAAGTTTGTTTTCTACATCTGTGACTCTATTTCTGTTTTGTAAATAAGTTCATTTGTACCTCTTTTTAGATTCCACATACAAACAATATCGTCTGATATTTGTCTTTCTGTGTGACTTACTTCGCTCAGTGTGACAATCTCTAGGTCCATCCATGTTGCTGCAAATGACATTATTTCTTTCTTTTTTATGGCTGAATAATACTACACTGCATATATGTACCACATCTTCTTTATCCATTCCTCTATTGATGAACATTTAGGTTGCTTCCATGTCTCAGCTATTGTAAATAGTGCTGCAATGAACACTGGCGTATATGTGTCTTTTCGAAGTATGGTTTTCTCTGGATATATGCCCAGGAGTGGGCTTGCAGGATCATATGGTAACTCCATTTTTAGTTTTTTAAGGAACCTCCATACTGTTCTCCATAATGGTTGTACCAATTACATTCCCACCAACAGTGTAGGAGGGCTCCCTTTTCTCCACACCCTCTCCAGCATAAATTCACATTTAATCTAAGGATGGGGAAGGATTTGTCAGCATAGTAACAAGAGAAGTAAATGCAAGAATAAACATTAATTGATTTGATTAGATATAGTTTTTCATCACATTGGTAACATCATAGGCAAAATGAAAGGACCAAGAAACTTAGGTGAATATTTGCAATGTGTTTGATGAAGAAGTTATGTCTTAAATATGTAAGAAACTCATACACATCGATTACTAGTGCACTGGCATCTCCATGGAAACAGTGTTCAGCAATTTTAAGTGCTCTGAATAATATGAGCTTTTTATTACTTTGTTGTTATTGTTAATATTGGTATTACTAAAATACAGGGAGAAAATACAAGGCCCAAAGTTCATAAAAACAAAGGTAAAACACATAAAACAATGTCCATGCTCACTTGCATTCAGTGAACTTTAAATTCTGAGCAGATACAATTTCTATCATTTTATTAAAACTTTAAAAATTAATATCAGTACTAGCAAAGGCTATTCACTTTGTGGTAATAATTAATACTATTTACCAAATGTTTTCCTGGTTTTTATCCTTGGGGCACTTTTCTACTCCTGAAGGTAGGTGTGGCCATGCAACCCTAACTCTGGACAAGAGCATGTAGGCAGAAGTGGTGTGTGTCCCATGTGGGTGAGCTTCCAGATCCCTCTAGCATATGGTGATACAGTCTTCCCAGCCAAGGCTAGAAGCACATTTTCCATGCAGCCTCCTTCATCCTGGGTTCTTTGAGAATGATAATGAACAGAAAAACTGCCAACCTGCCGTAGACATGGGACATGGACAAGAGAAGAACCTTTTTTTGTGTGTGTTAAGTTCCCAAAACAGCAGTGTTTGTTATTGTAAAGTAGCCTGTTCTGGTTGATACCACCCATAGGGAGAATATAATTTGGAAGCATCTTTCTTGAAAACAATTTGGCAATATATAAAGCAGAAACTAACACACCATTGTAAAACAATTATACTCCAATAAAGATGTTTTAAAAAAGAAAAAAAAAGAGGTTTTAAAGCATCTTAGTTTTGGGTTGACTGATTGCCATTAATTCACTTATTCATTAAGTAAAAATTTTGTGAACTTGCTATGTGTTAGAAAACCTGGTAGCCTCAGGGAAAACAGAACAGACAGGTGCCAATACAAGATCTTATAGCAATTTCCTCTCAAAGATTCTTTCCTAAGAAATATTAAAAATATAATTAATAAATAAGCAAAAAACATGTAAAATGCACATTTTTATCTGTTATATTAGCCAGGTGGATACAAGGCAAATATCCAAGAATAGGAGACTATAGAATAAAATTTATTCTATCTATGAAGTAAAATGTTCTGCTTATTTATAATTTTAAAATAATATTCATAGACATAGCAAATGCTAACTGTAAAATAACTAGTGAAGAAAGCAAAATGGTGTTCAAAGTATAGCATAATCTAAGTGTTATAAAGTATAGGAATATATTATAAAATAAGGTAAGGTTATACTTATAAGGTAAGGTAATGTTATACTTCAAATTATTAAAGTTAATTATTTCGGGTAAAAAGAAAAAAGAGATTTTTTTTTCGTTGTATCTTTTGTATGAAAAGTTTAAAAATGGACTTGCTGTATTTTTTTAATAAAATTAAAAAAACAAAGTCATTGAAAAAACTTTCCCACCATTCAAGCTCTGCTGAGGATGAATTAAATTACATTTTGAGAGTGCTTACAATTTATGCATAACAACCACAGCATTAGTAAAACAAAACACAGACCTAACTCCAAAAGAAACAGAAGGATAAAAAATAAATTATAATCTGATACAAAATGATGAAACTGTTTGGAAAAAAATATTTCCAGTGGTGGAGTGCCCTAAAAAATAGATTGGCTTTAGTCCAGTAGGACTATAATATGCAATTAAAGTATAAATTCACATAATAATAGTCAATTCTCAGCCAACTTCTAATTTTAAAACTGAGAACACTGAGAAAACAGAAACATAGTCTGAACAGTGGAGTCGGTTCTCAGTGACCCTCAGGAGTGAAAGGAGGTGGAGATTATGCCATCCACTGTTGGTGAGACCATGCTGAAATTAATCACACTGGAAACGGGGTAGAGCTAGGCTTTATTCTTGTTCAGGGATTTCAGTTATATATATATATATATATATATATATATATATATAATCATAATATAAAATTATAAAATACTGAGTCAGGTAAAGAGAAAGATTTATTATTGTGGAGGAAATAAATATGTAGTCAGTATATTTATTATATAATATGATATAAAATTATAAAATAACATTATTGCATTATATTTTACATTATATAATATATGCATTATAGTGACTATATATTTGTTTTTTATTTCTCCCACAATAATATATATCATAATTTTGTATTAGATAATAATATGTATTATACTGACTATATATTTATTTCCTCCACAATAATAAATCTTTCTCTTTAATTGATTCATTGGGATACTTTTGTCGTAAGTGGTTCAATTACTTCTACTTCCTTTTCTTAAATAAAGAAATGAGGGCAACCTTTCTGCTTCTGTAAAACAATTTAGTCCAAAAACCATTTGGTGGGGCCAGGTGAGGTTGGCTTCCACGTGAAGCAGAGCCACTGGCCTGGTGGGGTCAGGAGCATGACTTGGGGCATGGAGCCTGAACGAAGTAAGGTGGGCGTCCAGTGGAGTGAGGAGGCCACCTGCAGGGGTACTGTGTGGGTTTCATATCAGGAGGACTGACCAAGGAAGTGACCACATTGAGGTTAATGAGAGCCAGGATCCTCTCTGCCAGAGAAGAGAGAAACAACTATGGATAAGGAAAAAGCAAGAATGAACTATTTGTGAAACTAGTATAAATTTGATCCCCAAATCATTAAAAAAAAGAAACATGAGAAAAATATTAAATTTCATTTTGAAATAGATGCAAAAACTCCTAGTAAGATATTGACAAATTGAATCCAACCATGTAGCAAATATATATCATTACTGACAAGGGTTTACATGAGAGTTTAAAGAAAGGTTAAAAATTAGAAAATCTATTAATACTTCTGGCAAACCTTATGACTTAACCACCTGTTTTTAGCCTCTCCCTCTTCTGCACCACCTCTAAAGTATAAGTAGAGTTATGGAAAGTATATCTTTCCATGAGGGACAAAGCAATGGGAAAAGAAAAATTCAAGGAAATAAATATTTTGAAGTAAATGTAAGGGATGCTGAACTGATGAGGAATTAAGGGGAAACTGCAGCCAAATTCTTATTGTGGGTGATGCAGAGAAGGCAGAGGTCTGGAAGCAGGAAGGGGAAAGCTAAGCTCACTGTTTTGAATCATGAAAACCCCATTCATTTACCTGTTCTCAGCTTTCTGAATCTAAGCTGCCGTAGGTGTATCCCCAAGTAAGTAAGGAGTGGAGGATTCTTCATAGGGAGATCTAAGAACCCCAAGAGTGGGAAAAAAACCTCCAAATAAGGGTATTTGGATAATGGAAATGGAAAAATCTGCATTGTCATGCATGCATTAGTTAGAGGATCTAATCACCACTTTAGTGTCTAACTGGTAACTAGGAGCTAATTTATCCAGTGATCAGGAGCTCTTTCTAACAAGAAAGAGACCAAAATAAAGGGGAAAAGTCAGAGGAAGTATACGAAATGAGAGAAATGAAGCAAATTTCAAATCAAGACAGAAGAGTAAAAACAAGGCTATAATAAATATCCTGAAAAACAAAAGGATTCTTCATCCACAAACAAGAACTGGATGCCATGAAAAAGGAACAGCCAGAAAACAAGAAAAGGCTCTTGGGAAATAAATAAAGCAGAAATATCATTTCAATAGAAGGGTATGAGACAAGGTATAGAAAAACCCTCAGCAAGTGGAAGAAAAATGACAGAAAAGAAAATTGGATGAGTAAATGAAATGTGAAGGATGATACAAGAGTCCAGAGTGTAATTGCTAGGAATTTCAAAAAAACAAAGAGAAGTAAACTGCCCATAGTTTGGAAAGTTTCTCTTGTGAGCCTGGTAAACTACTGATAGATAAAAAATATCCACCAAGGGCTTCCCTGGTGGCGCAGTGGTTGAGAGTCTGCCTGCCAATGCAGGGGACACGGGTTCGAGCCCCGGTCTGGGAGGATCCCATGTGTCGCGGAGCAACCAGGTCCGTGAGCCACAATTACTGAGCCTGTGCGTCTGGAGCCTCTGCTCCACAACAAGAGAGGCTGCGATAGTGAGAGGCCCGCACACCGCGATGAAGAGTGGCCCCCGCTTGCCGCAATTAGAGAAAGCCATCGCACAGAAATGAAGACCCAACACAGCCAAAAATAAATAAATAAATAAATAAAATAAATTAAAAAAAAAATCCACCAAAAAGTAAATCTCATTACTGCAAGGAATAAAGGGGAGATGGGAAAAACATGAATCAGAATTTGATTTAAAAATTAGATTATATTTGAGAGGTAAAGAATAAAAAATAGCTTCACATTTCTCTTCATCAACATTGGAAGTTTGAAGACAATTTAGCAGTTCCTTCAAATACAATAGAATATGATTTTCACCAAGGAATTCCATACCTAGTCAAATGACTAACTAAATTTGATGACCAAATGCAGTAACTATGACACTCACAACAGATAAGTTGAGAAGGCACATCTCCCAGGAAGCCATGGAAATTTGGGTGTGACAGAAAGAAGGAGTAAACGAGCCAGGGCTAGAGTGAGACTAGTGAGGGCCTTGGGGGCCCCAGGGCAGCATGCCCACCTGTGGGGGGGTCTGCAAGTGCAGGCTGAGCACCTGATCCACCCTGGAGCAAGCTCCTCACCCCCCATCCTGTTCCCTACCCCAGAGGAATCAAGAAACCAAGAAATGGAGAGCCTGGAAACTAGGACACAGGCTATTCAACACCAGAGTGTGAAGAAGAGAAGTTCCAGGTTTAGGGTCTTGCCCAGACCAAGAAAGCAAGAATAAGCTCATTGTTTAGAAATACAGAGATCAACATCTTATCCTTAAAAAAAAAACTGAAGATCCACTTTTTTTTCTTTTGTAGAACAAGACAGAAGAATGGGCAGGGGAGTAGCAAAGTGTTGTATATTGCTCTAAGCTTTATGTTTTTTTTACTTTCTTTCCTAGTATCCAATTTTTGAAATATGTGCATTTATTATTTGTGTTAAAAAGGAAAAACATCATTTGAATAAACATAGAAGATAAATTTCAATGTAACTTGCCACATTAATAGGTTAAAGGAGAAATCAGTGATTCTTTCATCTCAACAGACACAGGAAAAAGATTTCATAGTGTCAATAGCCATTCATCATCAAGCAAACATAACTTAACAAACAAGGATGGAGTGGCTCTTTCTTGACACGTAGAGTATCTTCTAAAAACCTAAAAGAAACATTGTACATCATAGTGGAATCTTAGGAATATTCTATTTAAAAATCAGAAATAACAACAGGTTGTCCATCTTACAACAGTCTTCAAGTTGGCACTCACTGTTTTAGTGGAAAACAATAAGAAATAAAAAACACATTTAAAACAGCTGGAAAAGGAAGAGATGGTTCTGTCACTATGTGAAGTTATATGATTGTCTACACAGAAAAACCAAGACAATCAATGAACAGCCTATTAGAACCAATGCAAATTGCATAAGGTTGATGGATACCAATAAATATACCCTTTATATTGGAAATAAAGAATTAAAAAATGTAATATTAAAAATATAGTTCATTACAGGAAAAACACAAACATCAAAACTGCACACTGAGGTTAAAGTAAAACCAACAGTCCATTAATTATGGGGGGGAAAATCCATAAAAGACTGAGAAGATACAAATAAATGCACAGAACTCTCCTATTCACAGATGAGAAGACTCAGGATGGTAAACATGTCACTTCTCCCCAAATTTTCCTGCAAATTAAAAAAAATTCAATCAAAAACCACAAAGTAATATTTTTGTTAAACTTACAAATTAATTCAGAAATTTATATGGAAAATTAAAAGTGCATGAGTAGATACAATGTTTTGAAGAATCAAAACTGGTAGAGGAACAGTTGTTTGGATGTGAAGACTTTCCAAGAGCTGTAATAAACCGTGTGGTGTTGACAGAGGGAAAAACAGAACAGAGATACTACGATGGGGTCACACAGGTGTAGAGTGGGGTAGGTGAGGGAATTTGCATCATAGACCAGTGGGAAAAAAGCTTATTTAATGAGTGGAATCAAGACCATTAACTGTCCATAAGGAAAAATAAAGTAAAATAAAATTAGGTTCCTGATTTACACAGTACACAAAAATAATTCCAGTTGGATTTAGAAACTAAAAGTGAAGAAGAACTCTAAGACAATGTTCTTTTGTCCTGGATGTTTTAAAGTTATTCTTCTCTAGTTTGTTCTGATTATTTAAACACCAAACCTCAAACAAACAATAACCAGTACATGGAAGCAACCTAAATGTTCATCAAAGAGGAATGGATAAAGAAGATGTGGTACATATATACAATGGAGTATTACTCAGCCATAGAAAAGAACTAAATAATGCCATTTGCAGTGACATGGATGGACCTAGAGATTATCATATTGAGTGAAGTAAGTCAGACAGAGAAAGACAAGTATCATATGATATTACTTATATGTGGAATCTACAAAAAAGGGTAAAAATGAACTCATCTACAAAATAAGAATAGAGTTACAGGTGTAGAAAACAAACTTATGATTACCAGGGGGTGGGAGTGGAGGGATAAATTGGGAGATTGGGGTTGACATATACACACTACTATATATAAAATAGATAACTAATGAAGACCTACTGTATAGCACAGGGAACTCTACTCAATACTTTGAAATGGCCTATATGGGAAAACAATCTAAAAAAGAGTGGATATATGAATATGTATAACTGATTCACTTTGCTGTACACCTGAAACTAACACAACATTGTGAATCAACTATACTCCAATAAAAATTTTAAAAAAATAAAAATAAAATTATAGGTAAATTAGATTATTTCAAAATATAAAACTCTAATATCTCAAAAGACACTGTAAATGTTTAAAGTACAAGTAACAGTCTGAAAAAAGGATAATTTCAATGTATGTAACAGGCAAGAGGTAAATATGCAAAATAAATGAAGGACTTTTAGAAATTGATGAGAAAAGTAAATGAATGATCAACTCACAGAGGAAATGTATCTATCACATCTTTGAAAAGATGCTCACCCTCACTAATAACCAGAGAAATGCACATTCAAACATCAAGGAAATGCTATTTTTACAACAGGATTAAAAGTATGATGGAGTATATGTTGGTCAGAAAGGATGAGAAATGGCCTTTTCTGCTCAGCACGGGGGGATCTAGCTAGTGCAGCTATTGTGGAGATAGTGCATCAGCATACTGAAGAAACAAAAAATGTGCATGTCCTTCGAGCAATCAATCCACTTCTGGATACATAACTACATAACCTAGATGAATGTGTGCACACGAACACCAAGTGATATGCAAGAGAGTGTTTATTGCAGCATGGTTGTAATACTGAAAGTTCAGAGACAAATGGAATGTCTATTAGTTGGAGGTCGGATACCTAATATGGCACCAGTTTTAATGCACTAGCTTGACTGTGGTATGTATGTTTCCATATCAGGGCAGACATATCTCAAAAATAAATGGAGAACAAAAAAGCAAAATGGACACCAGTAAGTATAGTGTCATATCCTCCCAAATTAACAGTAGACACAAAATAGTATATAATTTTAGGAGTACAATATATTATACAAGAAATATAGAAATGCAGTCAATATAAAAAACAAAATAGTGTACTTTTTTTTCTTCTGACACTTGACTCTTAGCACAGAAGTTGGGGTGCACGGGACTCCTGCTGGTGGGGGCCACAGGAAGTGATTTTAGCTATAGTTTTAATATTTCATGTGTTTAAATAGACTGTAATCAAATAATATACAACTGTCAACTGTTAATTATAAATGTAGGAATATGGGTTTTCTTTTCCTATTCTTGATAGTTATCTCTATTTAAAACTTTTTAAATAAAATTAGTTTATAAAAGGATATCTAATAAAACAATGTCACGTTGCTATGGCTTGGCTAATCCTATCCTTCAGTCACATGTCTCTATGCATTAAGCTTTCAGGCTTTTGATCTTCCAGCCATCTTTAATAAAACTTCAAAGTCACGTTGGAGACACAAACTATTCAGCAGGCCTGTGAGGAAGGGAAACTCAATTGGAGTCCCGGGGCTTTAAAATGTGTTTAGCTTTGATAATATCTTATGTTCATATGAATCCTTTCATCCCCAGAATATTAAGCTCTTCAGACATGTTAGCTCAAGGGTCCCCACCGTCCCTTGTGAGGCAGGATATTGGCTGGTGTTATTTGGAAGAATCCAAACACTGATAAATTTAGATCCTGCAAGTCCCAAAACAGCAGGATCAAAGTGCTGGTTTCATGATATACGAATATGTAGCCATGTAATTTAGGTTAATTCTCCTCTTTTAATTCATCATTCCATGCCCATCTTCTTAATTATGCATGCCTAATGTCTCAATTCATAGTTTAATGCTTATCTTTTATGGCTCTTTCCCTTACTTCTAAGGTGTTTGTTTGTTTGTTTGTTTGCTTGGCAAAGCATATCTAGAATATTTTCTAAGTTTCACTGTCATACTGAGTGAAGTAAGTCAGTCAGAGAAAGAGAAATATAGTATGATATCACGTATATGTGGAATCTAAAAAAAATGATACAAATGGGCTTATTTACAAAACAGAAACAGACTCACAGACTTAGAGAGCAAACTTATGGTTACCAGAGGGGAATAGTTGAGGGGAGGGATAGTTAGGGAGTTTGGGACTGACATGTACACACTGGTATATTTAAAATGGATAACCAACAAGGACTTACTGTATAGCACAGGGAACTCTGCTCAGTATTCTGTAACAACCTAATTGGGGAAAGAATTTGAAAAAGAATTTTAAAAAAATTCAATACGTATCAGAAGAGTTTCATCAGCAGAGCAACACGTCACGATCACTTCTCTCCCTGTGACCATTTTACTTTGTCCACCACGCCATTTAATTTCCCTGGAATAAAAAACATCTTTCCTTTTGTAATGCAGGTGCATCAGAATCTGCTGTAACTTTTGGTAGGTTGCCACAGAGAGATGTAAGGATCTCTTGCCCAAACAACTGTTTGTGCATCTGGGAACTGGGAGTAGATGAAGCAATGATTTGCCATGCAGAATAACTGTATACAAGACTGGAATCCATTGGGTAATACGCCATCTTTCTTTCCACTTTGTAGATTGTAGAGTTGGATTAACAAGACCCCAGGGATTGTCTGGGTAGGGATGCTCTAGGAGTATTCCATTCCCACATTACCTTAGAGCCTAATAAAGACCCACATCATTGTTTTTCAACTTCTATTGCAAACTAGAAAATGTTCATTGATTCCATATTAGGAATGAGAAAAGGATGAAGAAGAAACAGGACATGGTGAAAATGTTTTGATGATGTTCAGGATGACAAATGTATGTAGGCACCTGTGTGTCTCCCCCTTTGGAGCAGTTTCCTTTTGGTTAAAGAGAATGATAGCCGCTCCTTGGTCACATGTCCTTGTCCTTTCATTGGTTAAAGGCCATGTGTCATCTCGAAGAATCAGCATCTCATGGTCCCAAGATGGAGGCAGAAAAAACTGTGACCAAGATTGGAACGTGGCTTTGTCAGTTTCTCACTGCCCTCTCCCTTGCCTCCGGGTAGGGTCAGACACAGAGTTCATCCTTTATAAATATTTGGTGAATGAGTGTTTGAAAAGCCAAAATACTTCTATGAATATGTTCCCTGAAACTCCCAGTAATTTCATGCAGAAGATGTGTGTGTGTGCTTGTGTGTCCAGTGATTTGCTTTTGCATGCCAAGTCCTCACTCGAACAGCTGTGTTTTTAATGGTCTCTAAACCCGGCTGCAGGTATACAAATATATCCAACCTGGGCAAAACCCTAAGCAAAACCTAAATAAACCATTCTGGACCTGGAGAGTCATTTAGTCTGGGAATTTGAGCAGCCAGCCGGCTGTCCTGGAGATTGTAAGCAGCATTCTAATGCACGGCATCACTGGAACAGCCTGGTAGGCCTGGGTGAAATGAGCTCTGGGTTATCCTGTTCGATCCATCAAGCCTTAAACTACACCAGAGCAGAGCTGAACAAGGCTCACAAACAACTCAGCCTCGCTTTTATCGACATCGTGCACATTAGCAGAGGATCCCCGAGTATTGAACTTTTATAACATCCCTGATTCGTGCTCTCCCCACACCTCTCATCCCCCGTGTGCTGCATATGTGTTGTAAAATTGAGCGTGTGGCATCCGCTTAATGGTGTGTGGCTCATGCACAAACAGTCTTGAATAAATAAGTGGAGGCTTCACTAGTGTTCTCCTGTTTGCGATTTAGTGAGTGTGCTTTTCTGCAGCACCCCGTGAATCCCTCCTGGGGCAGGGAATTGCCCCCAGGTGTTCTCCAGACGGCACGGGTCCCCTGGCTGGAGGACCAGGCCCTGTGTGTCCAAAGGTGGACCCACCTTGATGGAAGCAAAGTGTGTCTTCAACTCCACACGCTCCCTTTGGAGGTGAGGTTTGCCCGATCCAAGTAGACCTGCCTTCCATTAATTGTTCCGACATAAAGTATGTGAACTGAAGAACACAAAGAAAAGGCAGTTTGAAGACAACGATGATATTTTTAGATTCTACATATAAGCGATATCATATGATATTTGTTTTTCTCTGTCTGACTTAGTTCACTTAGTGTGATCATCTCCAGATCCATCCATGTTGCTGCCGAACTTATTTACAAAACAGAAACAGACTCACAGACTTAGAGAACACGCTTACGGTTACTAGGGGGAAGGGCTGGGGGAGGTACAGATTGGGAGCTTGGGACTGACATGTTCACACTGCTATATATAAAACGGATAACCAACAGGGACCTGTTGTATAGCACAGGGAACTCTGGTCAATATTCTGTAATAACCTAAATGGGAAAAGAATTTGAAAAAGCATAGACACATGTATATGTATAACTGAATCTCTCTTCTCTACACCTGAAACAAACACAACATTGTTAGTCAACTATACTCCAATATAAATTAAAAAATTTTTTAAATATATTAAAATGGACATAATCAGAAGGACACATCTATGGTGCAAGGCTATGAGAGTTTTCCTTATGATTTTTTTTAAAAAAATTTGTTAGTTTCCCACATTACCTCTTTCACTGATACTACCTACAACTTAAATGTAGATTCAATAAATAAATGCATTTCTGGTACCTGAGGCACAGAAGGTTAAAAAAAAAAAAGAAGACAACAATGCCAAGGAGTCCTGTGAATGTTTCTGTTTTATGCTAGTGGGGAGTAAACAGGTTGGACCATCAGGCTGAGCAGCTCAGAGATTTGGTCCCATACACTAGTCACCAAGGGAGGTATTCAAACCTGACTGTCTGTCATAGGGTCGGCAAGACAAGGGCCTCTGGGTGGTGGAGCTGTGAGGCCTCCAAGCCACTTCTGCCTGCAAGGCTGGTCAAAGGCAGCAAAGGAGAGCTGCGAATTTGCTGATGTGGCCTATGGCATTACGAGCTCTGTGTGTGTGTGTGTGTGTGTGTGTGTGAAAAGGAGAGCTGTGTGGGTGGTCATTTGCAGGTGATGAGAGAGAGGGAGAGATGAGGGAGGCAGACCCTCCATCCACCCCAGAAGCTCTGCCAGTAGGGGAGCCTTGGGCAACTGGTCCAGCAGACTCTGTGGGGAAAGTCTAAATGGCCACTCAGCCAGTCACCACTGTGCTACTTAGCACAGAAGACAGTAAGTCCCTTACATATGAACCTTCAAATTTCAAACTTTCAAAGATGCGAACGTGAGCTTGCATGTCCAATCACGTAAGTTAGTTCACACATCTGGCTTACTTTGTCACACACGTGCACCCTCTACAAGTGGTTGAGCTTTTGTGTACTTTACTGTACAGGACTGTATAGAGTACAGTAGTTCAGTATCTTTATTTCCAGCTAGATCTGCAAGAGGACGACTTCATTGGACTCCTTGCTGAGCAACACGAGGAACTTATTAATGAAGACCTGATGGAATTGGAGGCCCAGAGAAAGGACAAAGAGAGACAAGAGGAAGAAGTAACTGAAGAACTGAAGAGATTCACGATGCAGGAAATGGCAAGGGGATTTTCTTTATTTGAGGAGGCACTGTTAGTTTTTGAGGCACAGGACGCAAACATAGAATGGGACACAAAGGTTGCAGCAGCTGTTCAGAATGCAATTCAGTGCTACTGTGTCATCTATGATGAGAAAAAATAGAGCTATTACCCACACATCACTGGATCATGTTTTCAAGAGTGTAGATGGAATTGAATCCAGCAAGGAACCAGAACCTGTGCCATCAGCGTCAGGCGTGAGTGAAATTGCAGCTTGCCCTCCATCTCCTATTGCTGAGGATACTTCAGCTCTCCCATCTCCCACCTCCTCTCCCTCCTCCAGTCAATAACTCTTCTCGCCTGTTAACACGATGCCAGCCCCTGTGTGCCAGCTGTTGTACTGCACTACTGTACTTTTCAAGGTACTGTACTGTAAGATTAAAAATGTTTTCTTTATTTTTTGTGTTTGTTTTTTCTGTATTTTTTGTGTGAAAAGTATTATAAACTTATCACAGTGCAGTACTATATAGCCGATTGTGTTAGTTGGGTAGCTAGGCTAACTGTGTTGGACTTATGAACAAATTGGACTTACGAATGCACTCTCAGAATGGAACTCGTACGTATGTAGGGGACTTACTGTAGTCTGATGTTTGGTGTCTGCTAGCTCTGGTTGAACACGGGAAAAACGAGAGTATTGCCTATCCAATTCACACACGCACATTGATTCAATGAATAAAATGGCTCTGGGAGTCATTAAACAAAACTATATGGTCTGGACTTAAAAATATTCTGAGGGGTGAGATTGCTGTCCATGGGTCCATGCTGGGCATTTTCCAAGCTCTCCCTTATTTAACCATCACAGTAATCCTGTGAGCAATTGCACCGTCAGGAAAGGGCAGAGTTTGCTAAAGTAACAAATAGCACCAAACCTCAGTTCATTTCTTGTTCCCAGTTAGTCCGGAGGGTTCCTGTCAGCTTGTCAAAATCACCTCTGCCATGGGTTAGACAAAAGTCCAGACCTGTTTCACTATTGTGGTGTTTCTATCTGCACACCTGCTTTTCTAGTCACTGTAGCAGGGAAGAGAACATGGAAAAATTACAAAATAGCCTTTAGTTGCTTCCAAAAACGTGTCATATTGCATTGGTCAAAATAAGTCACTTGGGCATTCTTCCCTCTGTAGGAGAGGAGAAGGAATGGAGAACTGGGTATCTGGGCATCTGGGATGCACTGGTAATGGGTCTCAGCGATACGGATCATCTCTGTTTTCTAGGGGAGTACACAGTTTGCCTTTGTGCACAGATACTAAGAGATGCACCAGCCTTCTACAACAGATCTTTCTGACCCAGACCTCTGCTCTTTACACATGACACACATGCACAGCACTCATCTCACTGGACCTGGCAGTGTGTGACACAGTTGTCACTCTTTCTTCCTTCCATGTCCTCCTCTCGGGCCCCAAGGCTCTGCAACTCTCCACTCTTCCTTCCCTCCCAGGGTCCTTTGCTGGTTCTTTCTTTATCCCTCCAACTTAGAAGGTTTGATTTCCCTACGTCTTAGAATCCTTCTTTATTCTTATTTATCACATCAAGTCTCATGGACTTAAGTATCTATACCCAGAAAACTTGAAGACTTTCACCTCTAATTGAAAACACTTCTCTATGAAATCTATATGAAACCATAGAGCTGACCATTCCTCTTGGGTGTTCAATAGGAAATTTAACATGAACAACATCAAACACCTAACCTTCATTGCTTCCACCTCACCCAACTCCCACCACCCTCTTCCCTGTCTTGGAAAGTGGTAACTCTGTCCATCAAATTGCTCAAGTCAAACATATTGGAATCAACATTGACTTTTCTTACTCCCTATTTTTAATCTAGAAAAGTCTTGTGAACTCTAGCTTCCCAATATATCTAGAAGACGACTGTTTCTTATCACAACCTTGGTCTCAGTTCCTGTCATCCAGGTCATTTTAAGAGCTTTCTAACTTGTTTCCCTGAGTCTGTTCTCTTGTCCACCTAGTACTCTACAATTTCTATCATCCACTTAGTAACCAGAGGGATCTTTTAACTCTTCTACATTAAACCTTCTGGTAGTGTCCATCTCAATCAGAGTAAGTTCACACTTTCATAGTTTTCAGAAAGACTTACAAATCTACTTCCACTCTCACTGCCTCTCAGGTACTATTTTTACTTTTCCCTCCTTTCTCCCCACGTTCCAGCCATGTTTCCTTCTTGCTCCTGCATGGGCATGGCAAACAGGCTCCTAGTTAGGAGCTTTGGTTCCTATGTCCTCGGTCTGGCACGTTCCTCCACCAAATATCCAAGGAGTATTTAGGTCTTTCCATTATGGATTTCTAAATTAACTCCACTGTGGCCAGAGAACTACTTTGGTAGGACTTAAATCTTTTCCAATTGGTTAAGACATCTTTTATGGCCCAGAATATGACCTATCTTGGTAAATCACCCGTGTGCATACAGAAAGAACACGCATTCTGTTGTTGTAGGATAGGGTGGTCTGTAAATGTCGATTATGTCAAATTGGTTGATATTTTGTTCAAATCTTATATGTCATAACTGAGTTTATGTCTATTGTTTGTATCAATCATTGAGAAGGTGCTATTAAAATCTCTGACTAAAATTGCATATTTTTCTATATTTTTTATAGTTCTATAGTTTTTCTTTCATGTCCTTTGAAACCCTGCTATCAGATGCATTAAAAAATTAGGAATTAATATGCCATATTAATTAACTGATTTTTGATCTTTATGCAATAATCTTCTTTACACCTTGTGACATTCTTTACTCTAAAATCTGCTTTGTATTCTATTAACCTAGCCACTCCAGGATTATTTTTTAATTGCTGTTAGTATTGTATACATATTTCAAAATTTTGCACTTTTTACTCATTTCTGTCTTCTTACTTAAAGCATTTTTCTTGTAGATAACATATAGTTGAGTCTTACTTTTTTTTTTAACATCTTTATTGGAGTATAATTGTTTTACAATTGTGTGTTAGTTTCTGCTGTATAACAAAGTGAATCAGCTATACGTATACATATGTCCCCATATCCCCATATCCCCTCCCTCTTGCGTCTCCCTCCCACCCTCCCTATCCCACACCTCTAGGTAGTCACAAAGCACCAAGCTGATCTCCCTGTGCTATGTGGTTGCTTCCCACTAGCTATCTATTTTACATTTAGTAGTGTATATATTTCCATGCCACTCTCTCCCTTCATCCCAGCTTATGCTTCCTGATCCCCGTGTCCTCAAGTCCATTCTCTACATCTGAGTCTTTATTCCTGTCCTGCTCCTAGGTTCTTCAGAACCATTTTTTTTTTTAGATTCCATATATATGTGTTAGAAAATGGTATTTTTTTTTCTCTTTCTGACTTACTTCACCCTGTATGACAGACTCTAGGTCCATCCACCTTACTACAAATAACTCACTTTTGTTTCTTTTTATGGCTGAGTAATATTCCATTGTATATATATGGCACATTTCTTTATCCATTCATCTGTTGATGGACACTTAGGTTGTTTCCATGTCCTGGCTATTGTAAGTAGTGTTGCAATGAACATTGTGGTCCATGACTCTTTTTGAATTATGGTTTTCTCAGGGTATATGCCCAGTAGTGGGATTGCTGGGTCGTATGGTAGTTCTATTTTTAGTATTTTATGGAACCTCCATACTGTCCTCCATAGTGGCTGTATCAATTTACATTCCCACCAACAGTGCAAGAGGGTTCCCTCTTCTTCACACCCTGTCCAGCATTTATTGTTTGTAGATTTTTTTGATGATAGACATTCTGACCGGTGTGAGGTGATACCTCATTGTAGTTTTGATATGCATTTCTCTAATGATTAGTGATGTTGAGCATCCTTTCATGTGTTTGTTGGCAATCTGTATATCTTCTTTGGAGAAATGTCTATTTAGATCTTTTGCCGATTTTTTGGATTGGGTTGTTTGTTTTTTTGATATTAAGCTGCATTGTATATTTTGGAGATTAAACCTTTGTCAGTTGCTTCGTTGGCAAATACTTTCTCCTGTTCTGAGAATTTCCTTTGCTGTGAAAGAGCTTTTAAATTTCATTAGGTCCCATTTCTTTATTTTTGTTTTTATTTCCATTTCTCTAGGAGGTGGGTCAAAAAGGATCTTGCCGTGATTTATGTCATAGAATGTTCTGCCTATGTTTTCCTTTAAGAGTTTTATAGTGTCTGGCCTTACATTTAGGTTTTTAATCCATTTGGAGTTTATTTTTGTGTATAGTGTTAGGGAGTGTTTTAATTTCATTCTTTTACATGTAGCTGTCCAGTTTTCCCAGCACCACATATTGAAGAGGCTGTCTTTTATCCAAGATATATTCTTGCCTCCTTTATCAAAGGTAAGGTGACCATATGTGCATGGGTGTATCTCTGGGCTTTCTATCCTGTTCCATTGATCTATATTTCTTTGCTTGGGCCAGTACCATACTGTCTTGATTACTGTAGCCTTGTAGTAGAGTCTGAAGTCATGGATCCTGATTCCTCCATCTCCATTTTCCTTTCTCAAGTTTGCTTTGGCTATGAGGAGTCTTTTTTGTTTCCATACAAATTGTGAAATTTTTGTTCTAGTTCTGTGAAAACTGCCATTGGTAGTTTGACAGGATGGCATTGAACCTGTAGATTGCATTGTGTAGTATAGTCATTTTCAAATGTTGATTCTTCCAATCCAAGAACATGGTATATCTCTCCATCTGTTGGTATCATCTTTAATTTCTTTCATCAGTGTCTTATAGTTTTCTGCATACAGGTCTTTTGCCTCCTTAGGTAGGTTTATTCCTAGGTATTTTATTCTCTGTGTTGCAATGGTAAATGTGAGTGTTTCCTTAATTTCTCTTTCAGATTTTTTATCATTGGTGTATAGGAATACAAGAGATTTCTGTGCATTAATTTTGTATCCTGCTACTTTACCAAATTCATTGATTAGCTATAGTAGTTTTCTGGTGGCATCTTTAGGATTCTCTATGTATAGTATCATGTCATCTGCAAACAGTGACAGTTTTACTTCTTCTTTCTGATTTGGTTTCCTTTTATTTCTTTTTTTCTCTGATTGCTCTGGCAAAAACTTCCAAAACTATGATGAATAACTGTGGTGAGAGTGGGCAACCTTGTTTTGTTCCTGATCTTAGAGGAAACGTTTTCAGTTTTTCACCATTGGGAACGATGTTGGCTTTGTGTTTGTCATATATGGTCTTTATTTGTTGAGGTAAGTTCCCTCTATGTCTACTTTCTGGAGGGTTTTTATCATAAATGGGTGTTGAATTTTGTCAAAAGCTTTTTCTGCATCTATTGAGATCATCATATGGTTTTTATCCTTCAGTTTGTTAATGTGCTGTATCACAACGATTGATTTGTGTATTTTGAATTGTCCTTGCATTCCGGGGATAAACCCCACTTGATCATGGTGTATTATCCTTTTAATGTGCTGTTGGATTCTGTTTGCTAGTATTTTGTTGAGGATTTTTCATCTGTGTTCATCAGAGATATTGGCCTGTAGTTTTCTTTTTCTGTGACGTCTTTGTCTGGTTTTGGTATCAGGGTGATGGTGGACTTGTAGAATGAGTTTGGGTGTGTTCTTCCCTCTGCTATAATTTGGAAGAGTTTGAGAAGGATAGGTGTTAGCTCTTCTCTAAATGTTTGATAGAATTCACCTAGGAAGCCATCTGGCCCTGGGCTTTTGTTTGTTGGAAGATTTTAAATCACAGTTTCAATTTCAGTGCTTGTGATTCATCTGTTTATATTTTCTATTTCTTCCTGGTTCAGTCTCGAAGCTTGTGCTTTTCTAAGAATGTGTCCATTTCTTCCAAGTTGTCCATTTTATTGGCATATAGTTGCTTGTAGTAATCTCTCATGATCCTTTGTCTTTCTGCAGTGTCATTTGTTACTTCTCCTTTTTCATGTCTAATTCTATTGATTTGAGTCTTTTCCCTTTTTCTCTTGATGAGTCTGGCTAATAGTTTATCAATTTTATTTATCTTCTCAAAGAACCAGATTTTAGTTTTGTTGATTTTTGCTATCATTTCTTTCATTTCTTTTTCATTTATTTCTGATCTGATTTTTATGATTTCTTTCTTTCTGCTAACTTTGTGTTTTTTTGGTTCTTCTTTCTCTAATTGATTTAGGTGCAAGTTTAGGTTGTTTATTTGAGATTTTTCTTGTCTCTTGAGGTAGGATTTTATTGCTATAAACTTCCCTCTTGGAACTGCTTTATCTGCATCCCATATGTTTTGGGTGGTTGTGTTTTCATTGTCATTTGTTTCTAGGTATTTTTTGATTTCCACTTTGATTTCTTCAGTGATCTCTTGGTTATTTAGTAGCATATTGTTTAGCCTCCATGTGTTTGTATTTTTTACACTTTGTTTCCTGTATTTTATATCTAGTCTCATAGTGTTGTGGTTGCAAATGTTACCTGATATGATTTCAATTTTCTTATATTTACCAAGGCTTGATTTGTGATCCAAGATATGATCTCTCCTAGGGAATGTTCCATGAGCAGCTGAGAAGAAAGTGTACTCTGTTGTTTTTGGATGGAATGTCCTATAAATATCAATTAAGTCCATCTTGTTGAATGTGTCATTTAAAGCTTGTGTTTCTTTGTTTATTTTCATTTTGGATGATCTGTCCATTAGTTAAAGTGTTAAAGTCCCTTACTATTATTGTGTTACTGTTGATTTCCCCTTTTATGGCTGTTAACATTTGCCTTATGTATTGAGGTTCTCCTATGTTGGGTGCTTGTCTGTAAAGGTGTTAATTTCTCCTTTGAATCTGAATGAGATCCTTGCTGGGTAGAGTAATCTTGGTTGTAATTTTTTCCCTTTCATCACTTTAAATATGTCTTGCCACTCCCTTCTGGCTTGCAGAGTTTCTGCTGAAAGATCAGCTCTTAACCTTATGGTGATTCCCTTGTATGTTATTTGTTGCTTTTCCCTTGCTGCTTTTAATATTTTTTCTTTGTTTTTAATTTTTGATAGTTTGATTAATATGTGTCTGGCATGTCTCTCCTTGGATTTATCCTGTAAGGGACTCTCTGCACTTCCTGGACTTGATTGACTATTTCCTTTCCCATATTATGGATGTTTTCAACTATGATCTCTTCAAATATTTTCTCAGTCCCTTTCTTTTTCTCATCTTATTCTGGTACCCTATAATTTGAATGTTGGTGCATTTATTGTTTTCCCAGAGGTCCCTGAGTGTGTCTTCAAGTCTTTTCATTCTTTTTTCTTTTTTCTGCTCTGTGGTACTTATTTCCACTATTTTATCTTCCAGATCACTTATCCATTCTTCTGCCTCAGTTATTCTGCTATTGATTCCTTCTAGATTATTTTTAATTTCATTTATTGTGTTGTTTATCATTGTTTGTTTTCTCTTTAGTTCTTCTAGGTCCTTGTTAAATGTTTCTTGTATTTTCTCCATTCTATTTCCAAGATTTTGGATCATCTTTACTATCATTACTCTGAATTCTTTTTCAGGTAGACTGCTTATTTCCTCTTCATTTGTTTCCTCTGGTGAGTTTTTACCTTGCTCCTTCATTTGCTGTGTATTTCTCTGTCTTCTCATTTTTCTTAACTTACTGTGTTTGGGGTCTCCTTTTTGCAGGCTGCATGTTCGTAGTTCCTGTTGTTCTTGGTGTCTGTCCCCAGTGGCTAAGGTTGGTTCAGTGGGTTGTGTAGGCTTCCTGCTGGAGGAGATTGGTGCCTGTGTTCTGGTGGATGAGGCTGGATCTTGTGTTTCTGGTGAGCAGGACTGTGTGCCGTGGTGTGTTTTGTGGTGTCTGTGACCTTATTATGCTTTTAGGCAGCCTCTCTGCTAATGAGTGGGGTTGTGTTCCTGTCTTGCTAGTTGTTTGGCATGGGGTGTCCAGCACTGGAGCTTGCTGTTCGTTGGGTGTAGCTGGGTCTTAGTGTTGAGACAGAGATCTCTGGGAGAGCTCTTGCCAATTGATATTATGTGGGGTTGGGACGTCTCTGGTGTTCCAATGTCCTGAACTCATCTCTTCCACCTCAGAGGCTCAGGCCTGACACACGGCCGGAGCACCAAGATGCTGTCAGCCACACAGCCAGGTACGTGGTGAGTTTTTTGCCTTTTGGGAAGTCTGAGGTCTTCTGCCAGCATTCAGTATGTGTTCTGTAGGAGTTGTTCCACATGTAGGTGTATTTTTGACGTATTTGTGGGGAGGAAGGTGATCTCCACATCTTACTCCTCCGCCATCTTGAAGGTCCTCGAGTCTTACATTTTTAACCCAGTCTGACAATCTGTCTTTTAAGTAAGATGTTTAGACCATCTGTGTTTGATGAGATCATTGATATGGTTAAGCTTAAATCTGTTATCTTGATATTTGTTTTCTATTTCTCTCATCTGTCCTCTGTTTTCTCTTGTTTTCTTCCATCTTTTGAAATAATTTAGCACTTTCTTTTGATTCCATTTTATCTACTTATTAGCTATAACTAATCAGGTTAGTAGTATACATCTTTAACTTATCATCACTTCCTTCAGGTGATGTTCTACCACTTGATGTATCCTGCAAAAACCTTACAATAACACCTGCTTTCACTTCTCCATTCCCAACCTTGGTGCTATTACTAACATACATTTTACTTTCCCATGGTACAAACTCCACACTACATTGTTACTATTCTTGTTGAAAGAATCAATAATCTTTTATAAGACTTAAATAATAAGGAAAAATGCAGTATACATTTACTCAGGAAGATATTATTTTAAGTGCTCTTTTTTCCTTTGTGTACATTTGTATTTCCATCTGGCTTTATTTCTGTTCTTCCTAAAGGAATCTGTGAACATTTCTTGTCACGAATTCTCTCAGCTTTTATGTAAACCAAAAAGTTCTCCTCTATTTATGAAATAGATTTTGTGAGGTGCAGCCCTCTAAATGGATAGCTTTTCGTTTCCTTTCAGTAAGTTGAAAATGTTCTGCTATCTTCTCACTCGTGTTGTTTCTGATGAGAAATCCAATGGCACTTGTATCTGTAGCCCTCTTTTTTTATTGTGACTTGTTCCCTCTCTGCTTGCTTTTAAAATGTTTCCTTTATTGCTGGCTTTGAGCAACTAAGATATGATGTGTCTTTGTGTAGTTTGCTTCATGTTTCTTGTGCTTGGGATTCATTGAGCTTCTTGAATCTGTAAGTTTACAGTTTGTGTTAAGTTCTGAAAACTTTTGGACATTATTCTTTCAAACACTCTGGCCACCCCTCCTCCTGTCTTGTGGAAGTTCCATCACACATCCCATGAGGTTCTTGAGCCTGGCTGGTAGAAACAGATGCCATTCCCAGCTCCCAAGCACTAGCCCTCCAGTCCTTTAGGGTTATTTTTCCCCTGGCCTCAGGTAGTTTCCTCATTTGTGTGTACTGGTACCTTCACTATGAGCCCTTCCCAGCCTACCCCTTTGGAGATTGAATCCACACCCTTCCTAGGCATGTCTGTCCCTGTATGCTTTATAATTTTCCATAATATTTACTACCTTCTGACATAGTCAGCTCCATAATAGTAGGATTTTGAATCCACTTTGTTTACTGCTGTTTCTCCAGCATCCAGGACAGTGCCACACTCACACAGTAGATGCTCAATAAATACGTATGCAGTAAGTTGAATGTTTGAATGAACCATTGAATGAATACATGATGGGATGACAATTGAATAAATAAAGAATAAATGAACCACTCCAGGGAGGACTGTCCATATTCCTTCCTCTATCATTGAAAATAAATCATGTTTCAGTAAACCAGTCCTCTGGTTCCATTTTTACTAAACAAATGCTTCTGATGTACTTTGTGTGTATAGGCAGAATCTGTCATGTATGTCACAGCCTTAATTCTGGAACCCAACAGAGGATCAGGAGAGAGACACAGGACCTCCCAGGATTTAAGAGTAGTGACTGGTAGGTGGCTGCTTTACCTGTGGTGTGGACAGGGCAAAACCTGGAGACTCCAGGTAAAACCAATTAAGGTCAAGAAGAATTGATGTAGGTGCAATATTGTAACCAAATGAGTGAGAAGAAAACCAGGCACAGGGTAGACTGTAAAGTGAAAATGAGAAATGAGTTAGAATGATGTGGATAAATTCAGGTTCAAGAAAAATTCAGGAGTAAGGATGAAAACAAAAGGGAATGAGGAGGACCAGGGGAAGGATATGCACACACCTTGGAACCCAGACCAGTAAAGCAGTTGAATGGTGGTTGCTCTTCCAGTGTCCTTCATCCTGCAGATCATCAGTCCTGGGTTTTCTTAAGCCATCTATCCTGGTTGCCTTAGGAACATTTATGCTTCTCAGCCCTTAAGGTTCCAGTTTGGTTTAGAAAACAAAATTATTGCACAAATAGGGCCAACATGCTCTCTGGCTTCAGGATGGATATTTGGAAGATGAGTGGTCCAGGAACAATTTTCAGGCTGGAATGCTTATGTACCAAATTAGTTTCACATCTCACTTACGTTAATTGTGAAACAGAATGCCTGGGCCTTCTTGGGTTTGGTGGTAAAGGCCAAATGCATCCTGAATACCTAAAATAAAGTCTATATTTGACAGCAAAAATTTCTAAACATCAATCATAATTCACAAAGTAAAATTCAGAAATTCCAGCAGCCTTGGAACAGTTTAAAAATCTGAATATTTTTCTAACCAAAAAACCCTTTTCATAAAAAGTATGTGGCTGCATAGGAAGGAGTAACTTTTTTAAAAGAGCAGTTTCTGAAACTTATGATGTTGTATGTGTGAAATCTAACCAAAAAAAAAAAAAAAAAAAAAAAAAATCCTGACATCATCCATTATAGAAAATAACGTTTTGAAGTGGTAATCAATTTTTAGTGTATTCTTGGAGATGGATGATCATATATTGGTCTAAATCATTTTTGTACTTCAAAGCAGAGGTCAAAATGGTCACTTATTATTGAACCTGAGTCTGATGTGAAATTCAAAATGGACTATAGACATTTTGGCACCATGCCTTTTATTAATGAGTACTAATGATCTTGGTGAATTTGGAATATCTTATGTAAAACCACACATTATTGGCATTGCTATCAAAAGGAAAATCTGAATACTTTGATCCATTTCTCTCTGTTCTTCACAGCTGTAGATTTCCAAAGCAATTTGGGGTCTGCCGACTGGCTGTATGCATTCCTGCCTCTTTCTGATGAATCATGATTCTGGGACTGTTGGCACGTCTCCGTGTGCTCCAAAAAGGGTAGACAATGTCTCCCTAGCGTCTTCCTCAATTCAGGCTTGAACGCGTGTTTTTGAGTAGAAGGTGCTTTAGCCATTAGCCCTGGGTAACCAGCACAGCAGCCAGCAATAGCATGATTTCTCTGCACCTCAGCATTTGCTTAGGGACCTCTTCAGCTCGGATACATCTCGGCAGCAGCAGGGCACTCCAGAGAATATCACCGAGGTAATCATTCCTTGGTTACATCCTGAGGAGGAGGAGTACAGAGCTGATAGAAGGTGGGGATGTTGACAGCCATTTTATCTCCCTTCTGCCTTTGTCATGAAAGTTCACCCAGAATAATCTCAAACCACCAGATGGATATTTAGGATTTATGGCAACTATTTATCATTCCTAATTATTGATGCTGAAGTTTAGGATCCTTGCCTGCTTCACAGAATTGGCTATGGAACTCAATTGTTTTAATTGGGAATACAATTGAAATTATAATTTTATTGAAATTGAAATCATTGACATTACATTAAAATTATAGGCCCGTGATTTGCTTGCCTTACGGAGTAAACAGTGAAGGGAGGAAGGGGAATTATTAAACCTACTAATGAGATTTGATGATTTACATAATCAAGTGTAATGAAATTTAAAAATGACAGCTACCTGCTTCATGCTGAGGTGATTTCTAAAATATAAACATATAGATCCACCCTCTCCTAGATTTAGAAGAGGTGAAAAGGGATGTTTTACAAACTTAATTACTGAAAACAATGAATATCTGGATTAAAAAAGTAAAGTGTTTACACTCTGCCCCTCCCTAGAGGAAATGCAGGAGGTTTATAAACATACAGGTGGAGGACAGGGTCGGAGCAGAGTGATTAGAAACACACAGTTGTGGTTTCAAGTTCATTAGCATGTCAGGAGCAGGTTGGAGTTGCCAAGTGCTGTAGCCAACCTGCCAAATGGGGCGGGGAGGAGAGGAGCCCAGGCCCACAGGCTTTCAGACTAGAAGGTGGGCTTGGAGCTGGCCCACTGTTGCTCAGAGAAGATATGTGGACAAGGGAGAGATCTGAAATATCCACTTCCTTCTTACCCCTCGTCTCCTCCCTGAACCAGCCTCTCTCTCGGCCTTTCCGGAATATATATATTATATATGTGTATATATATATGTATATGTATATATATAAAATATAAATATATATATATAATCCCCATTGTTGTCCAAAGGCCGTTTTATTTTGGGCTACAGAGCAACATAGACTAGAGGTGGAATCCCTTTTACTTAGATCAACTTCAAGACCCCTCTCCACAGTCTATACTTGACTGAAGAGCACTTACCTGTGGGCAGGTGTCCCTCACTTGCTTATACAGTGGTTGCATGTCAAAAAAGAGGGAGACGCAAGAGGGAAGACATATGAGGATATATGTATATGTATAGCTGATTCACTTTGTTATAAAGCAGAAACTAACACACCATTGTAAAGCAATTATACTCCAATAAAGAGGTTAAAAAAAAAAGGTAAAAACCTTTCTATAATAGGATAATCATCATAAAAATACAAATAAGAAACTAAAAAAAATAAGGTTTCATGTCACCACAGTGGAATCATATTCTACGTAAACTAGGTGAGCTCACTATTTTAAAAAACTCATTGAAGGATAGTCTTGCAAAGTGGGAAATCCCTGATTTGCCTGTTTCCAGTGTGTGCTTTTTCTTTATCAAGTTTGCAAGTACCAGAAAACATTCAAAGTATACTGGATTCAGCTCAGCTTTCCCATAGAGCAAAGCTCCACCAGAATGTACTCTGCTGGTCCTTGGTGGTGTCCCTAAGTGCTTCACCTCCCCTGATGATGCCCTCATTAACCCAAGGGCACCTCTCAACCATTAGCTGGGATTTAGAAAAAAGACATAGAGGGTGCTCTTTTCCTCTGGGTTTTGGAGTTCCCTGAGTGCCAGGCCACCTGGAATGAGAACAAGGGATGTGAATGAGATCTGGGGGTCTCAAGGACCTTCCTGTATGACCTTTGTTGGGGCAGTTGAGGCTCACATCCCTGATCTTCCCCAAAGCTCAAAGAAGCTGCCCAGTGGAACTGAAGTGTTATGGGGCAGATCCTGCTGGACCCAGGCTCTGCGGCCAAGCCTGCAGCCAATTACACAGACAATGGCCACCTTCCCCTTTATAGGGCTTCTACCACAGAGGGCCCCTCCTGCACACCTTCCTCCCTGTCCTGGTGGGCTCTCAGGAGGATCCTGAAGAAGGAACATTGTGAAGATGCAAAAGGAACCAGCAGGGTGGGGATGCAAGGCAGACATATAATGACCTGGTTATTTTGCCAACCAATGTACTTTGGGGAAACATTTAATTGTCATCCCCATGAGTGTTAACAGAGAAATAGAAGAAAATCTAAATTAGAAAAACAAGTGAAAAGTCTCTATTTGCAAGTTTATGTATAAAAGGAATGCTGGCTTGAAAATTGGGTGTTTTTATTTAGTACAGTATAAATACTGGTTACAACCTGCACTTATAAATTTCCAACCTGAAGCTTAGCTGGGTTTGAAGAGGAGAGTGATGGAGTCAGGCGTGACCATTTCCTGAGAAACAAGTCAGACACAGCCCAGAAAATAAAACAAACACAGAGAGACACCTCACAGGAGGTGCAGCAGAACTTAAGGGAAAGAAACCCAGACAGGTCCAGAGCAGTTCAGGTGTGGCTAGGGTAGGTGAGGGCAGGTATTGGAGAAGTTAATTAGAGGGCTTGGAAAGGTGCACAAAGCTGTCACCCAGAAATGACGGCAAATTCCAAACCTGGAGCAATGGTCCTCAATTTATATGCTATCCTGAAACGCAGGCAACTGGATTTTTTTATTGCTGCTGCTGCACCCTGAACTTACCTATTTCTGAAAACACAGTTTATATTCAAGTCACTTGCCTTTTGATCCTTTCTAAGGTTGAAATCTGTCGTCTTGTTATCTGTGTTTATAATATTTACTGTTGGGAAAAATGGAAGTCTGGAAGCTAATAACGAAAGATAAATTCTAAAGCCAAGAGGTTCTGGATTGCATGGGAGTCTCTCAGCAAATTTCTGCCATTTTCTGCAGAGAAGAATTCACATAAGCTGTAGGATTGGTAGTGACCTTGGCGCCTATTTAGAGGTCACCTGAACTAGAGGAATCAGGAATCATGTGCAGGGAGCAAACAGTGGTGGCACCACTTTCTCCTCAGTCACAGAGGAAACACTTGACAGGAGGCAGCTATAAGCCTAAGGACCTGGCATCCTGTGGGTATTTTTCTGTTTCTCCCAACTAAATAATTTCAGGAGATGGGTAGCAGAGGAAATACCACACAGAAAATCACTCATTACATTTCTAGGTTGATTCGATTTCTATCACTGCTATAATAAATTACCACAGATTTAGCAGTTTAAAACATAAGTTTATCATCTTGCAGTTCTGTCGGTCAGGACTCCGACAAGGGTCTCACGGGCTAAAATTAAGGTGTCGGCAGGCTGCCTTCCTCTATCTCTCTGTTTTTCCTAGTACCTGGAGACTTGCTTATTTTGATTGACTACAGAATTTAGTTCCTTGAGGTTGTGGGACTGAGGCCCCGTTTTCCTGCCGGCCATCAGCTGAGGCCATTTCCAGCTTTGCGAGGCCATCTCCATTCCTTGGCTCATGCCCATTTCCTCCTTCTCAAAGCCAGCAGTGCTGGACAAGTCTCCTTCACCCAGCACCTCTCTGACTTCCCTGCTTCTGAACGTTGTTGTGGTTGGATTCCATCCACTCATCTAATCCAGGATAATCTCCCCATCTCAAGACCCATAATCTTAATCTTGTCACAAAGATTCTTTTGTTACCTACAGTACCATAATCTTAACATATCTGTAGGTTTCTCCCTATTGTACTGGGAATTTAATAACAAAAATAAGATTGTAAGGCTAATACTTACACTGCACACTAGAAGCAAGTGATTTTATGCTAATTGAAAATATAACTTATCTTCTAAAGACCTCACCTGGTAGAATCATTAGAATTTAGTTAAATTATTAAAATTAAATTGTTTTTAAAATATACTAGATAATCCACTCTTCTTCTTAATTCTGATTGACCTCACTATTCACTGACAATAGATGTTAGTTAGAAGCTACTGTAAACTAGTGTATGTCTAGGTCTGGACATTAGCCTGCAGCATCCCTAAGCCCTGTTCAGCAGTGATTCTCAGTA
Source organism: Balaenoptera ricei (assembly GCF_028023285.1). NCBI lineage: Eukaryota > Metazoa > Chordata > Mammalia > Artiodactyla > Balaenopteridae > Balaenoptera > Balaenoptera ricei. The sequence goes on from NC_082641.1 coordinate 4,397,835, forward strand.
CAGAGAGAGTACATACGAACAACGAGTTCCCTTCTGAGAGCAAGTTCCTAAGTCCAATTTGTTCGTAAGTCCAACAAAGTTAGCCTGGGTACCCAACCAATACAATCGGCTGTATAGTACTGTATTGCAATAGGTTTGTAATACTGTTCACACAAGTATATTATGTCTGCTGAAATAAATATGGGTACTATGGATCCAAAGAAATCATAAAAACCACACATAATATTAAACTCAGTTTTAACAAATGTGGTCACAGTGAACTAATAGGATTTAAAAGATGATATCTGATTTTTATATATCAATCCAATGTCTATAATATCTAATGTACATTCCTATACAAAATTCTTCAGAGTGAAATTATTTTATGAGCTTGAAATATAATTTTTATAGAAATATTTTATTCTAAGGTTGCATATTCTAAGAAGTTCTGCACTAGTACCAAAGAAATGAACACTTCTATTTTATACAAGTACTGTACTACTGTGCTCTATACAGTACTGTGCAGTAAAGTACACAAAAGCAAAACCACTTGTAGAAGACGCACACACATAACAACGTAAGCCAGACACATGAACTAACTTACGTGATTGGACATGTGAACGCACATTTACATCTTTGAAAGTTCGCAACTTGATGGTTCATATGTAGGGAACTTACTGTACTTTCCATAATGGGTGCTGCCCTTATTCTCAATCTCTTATTTTTCTTCAAAGTACCTGTTCACTGTCTGTATTCTTCACCAGGATTTATAAGGGATCATGCATGTTTTTATCACTGAGCACACAAACCTAGTGCATTGTGCCTGGAGAAAAGCAGCTTAATAAAAATTTGTCATATATGGACATATTTTTGAACAAATTAATGGGTGGATGTGTGGATGGATAGATTAGTGGATGGATGTGATAAGTGGAATATTGCCTGCCATATCAGTAAACAAAGGATGTCACAGTCATCAGCGATTATAGCCACAGCCTATGGTGAACTTGTGAGCCCTGAGGGAACTCTAGATGGAAACAAAAAATAAATGCCATCTAGCAGCCATTAGACTGCAGCTACTCCCTACCGTGAGCCCTGAGGAAACTCAGAATGTGATAACACAGGATCGTGGCCCCACATAGCTGAGGTGCACTTCAAAGGAATGATTTCAGTGAGCCTAGACTCTTGCACCTTCCCAACCATAGAAAAGTTCTAAATTCCTTAACTTGAGATATCTAGTTTTATTTTATTAACGTAATCTTTTGTTCCTAATAGCTGCGCTTTGTTGGAAAAACTCTATATATCTTGGCTCCTCCCACCAGCATCTCTTTGGAGTAGTTTTTTCAGGGTTACTTGAGAAGCTGCCTCCTGGGCTTGAAATCCTAAAAATTCTCACCTAATAAAACATAATTCTCAACCTTTAGGATGTAAATAATTTTTTCGTCGACATATGGATGGATAGATGGATGAATCAAAGACTGTAGAATAGTTTCTTGCATTGAGAGGAAGTTTCAACTAGATAAGTTAGTTTCCATTCAATACTTAGATTATATAATTTTCTAAATCTGACCATATTAAGGAAAATAATCATTCCCACTTGTATACCTCTGTATGATTTTTAAGCACTTTCGCATCCATTATCTTCTTTAATTTACATGATACTACTGACATAACTGGAATACATATCATTCTCATTCTAATTATTAGGAAATGAAGATTTAAAGCTAGTTAGTTTGAAAGGAAGGACAGAACGCTGGGCTCCTAATTTTCAATCCAGTACATTTGTTCTGTATTAAGTCCTGTGCACAATCAACCAGGCCACCGAACCCCACAATATAAAATTCCGTTAAATATGTGGATCTAACTTCCAAACTTTGGTTTTCAAACCTGGAGACAAGTTTGTACTGAATTCCAAAGACTAGACCGCCCAGGGAGGTCTGGGAGGGGAGTGGGAACATTAGGGTCCTTACGGACCTGGTCCCAGGACTTTTCCTTATTCTTGAGCAAGGTCTTTTTTCACAATCTAGGGACATTGATACTGTAATATGGAAGAACAGATCTGCCTCCATATTGGAGCTGTTCCTTTTACTTTAAACTTTGTATTCTATTGCTTTTGCTGCAAGTTAATCACTAAAGGAATGTAGCCTATAGCTTACAGTGTACATCATGGCCCATCCCTGGGAACCCTGCCTCCCAAGCCTAAGCATTAAGCTTTGCTTAACTCACAGGAAACATCCTGACCAGGTCCACCTGTGAATGACTGCAGGAAAAAAGAAATGAACACAACTTCTCTGGAGTCTGACTGGAACCAAGAAATTTGTGGCAACTTATCACCTTTTTACTTTACCTCTTCACTTCCCCTTCTTTGTAAAATAAAAGAAACTAGCATCTAAACTCAGGCAAGATTGTTCTTTAGGACATTAGTCCCCCATCTTCTGGGTCTGCTGGATTTCTGAATAAAGTCACTATTCCTTGCTCCAACACCTCATCTCTAGATTGATCAGCTTGTTGTGTGGCAAGAAGTGTGAACTTGGACTTGGCAACAATACTGCATTTTCAAGATTAGAGGGAGATAACATGTCTAAAATACCCGTAGCTCTCTGAAAAGTTCAAAATCTAAAATTAAAGTTTCTAAATATTGAGGGCCAGTCTTTTGGGTCTCAACAGGTATCTGGCATCCTGAGAGCTGCTGTGGAGAGAAGAGCTGAACAACTTACCCCACATCTAAGGGGCACTTTGGAGATGGAGACAAGAAGACATTGTTGAAATTTGCAGTCAGCACCAGGGGTTGTGATTATCACGTCCCTTCTTTCCTCTGAAAATCCTCTTGGTGAGGCTCTCTGTTTTAGCATTAGACTCCATTACTCTGTTTTTGCTTTGCTTTGCTTTTCTCTATTTCCTACAGAGTTAAAAATAAATTCACCTAGGAGTCCTAAACACAACCACTATACTCTTCCATTTGCAAGATGACACATTGTTTGCATGCCTTTCCAGTAGGATGCTGACACACCTTCCTTCCCACCCAGTGAGAAAGAGGCACCTCCTCCCATCACACCCTCTTTCTCTGGTTAATACCAACATATTTTATGACACATGATTGTGTTCAGCTTGGTTTCTCAAGAGACAGGTGTTCTGCATTGCAATGTCTGCACCTTAGTCAATTTACATGATTTGAACCCCTTTTGCAGACAATTTGTTCCATGTCATCAGATTTCAGTGTCTTCAAGCTACTACCAGAGGAGCAGAGAAGCTTCATGCTTGTCCTTTCACAGGAAATGTGCACCACAAGAATATACACCAGCCCTCCGGAGGAACAGTGCTGATATAAATCTATGCTGCTGCTACTCAGGGGTGTTGGAATATGTTTATTTTCTTCTTGTTATTATTTCAGTGTTTGCTTTCTAGAGCAAACCCGGCTGTTAGGGATTGTTAACTAAGATAAAGTGCTTCCATTGAAACCTCCTGGTGAAACCTATTGGCCAAATCTTCATTTTGAATCTTGTCCATAAATAATCATGAAAGGTTTGTTTTATTATATTTAAGGAAGGAAAAGGAGAAGGAAGAGAAGGAGGCAGAGGAGGAAGAGGAAGAGAAGGGCACACCCCTTAAATTTCTGTTTAGCCATCAAGCTAAGTCAGTTTGTTTCAAGTTTCTCTTAGCAAGAACTTCCTCAGAGAAACATTATTATATTGACTGTCTGAATACAAATTTCTAGAAACTTTTTCTTAAGTAGGCCTTGCAGTTAACGGCTCAGTAGAGCGTTCACATTTGGAAAAGAGTTGCTCTGTGTCATGTGCTCTGCAAGCACTCATACGAGAGCTAGAGCTCTAGGTTCTTATGCGTGTAAGTGGGGAACTGCTGTGCTTAAATAATGACTTTTGCCAACAGCAGAAATCAAGCCATGTCCAATTATGTGGGAACTAAGTAACTGGCTTTTGGCTGGGCCAATTGAGTACATCATGGTTTTAAATATCATCTCGATGTATCAATGTTCATCCAGAGTTCTCAGAGACTAGAATACCCATGTACATAGTTACATAAAGACAGACACAGACGTAGAGAACGGACGTGTGGACACAGCGGGGGAAAAAAGAGGAGGGTGGGACGAATTGGGAGTTTAAGATTGACATACATACACTACCATGCGTAAAATAGATAGCTGGCGGCAACATGCTGTAAAGCACAGGAAGCTTAGCTCCGTGCTCTGTGATGACCTAGATGGGTAAGATGGGATGGGGCTGGGAGGGAGGTCCAAGAGGGAGGGGATATATGTATACATAGAGCTCATTCACTTCATTGTACAGCAGAAACTAACACAACATTGTAAAGCAATTATATGCCAATTAAAAAAAAAAAAAAAAGACACCTGAAAGGGATCCTACAGCAAAGATCAATACTGTTGTTGTTGTCATTTGCTATACATTAGCTGGTTCTTCACCCTGGATCAGATTTCCAGAACACACTCCCTTGTCTTTGCTTCTCTGGGCATAACTGATGGGGCCATTCGTGGTATAAGAACAGGAAAGGCTTTCTAAATTACAGCAATTAACATAACAATAAAGAAGCTGAATTCTGCATATTTAAGGTGATTATTTTTTCTTCTACAGTGGCACTCACTGTCCGCTGGCCAGCCTCAGAGATGCTGTCAGTGGCTACTTGGTGATGGCACAGCCCAAGGTACGATGCTGAGCTCTCCTGATGGATTCCATTGTTGAATGTGATATTAGAACAGCAACTAGCAACTGTCCTCATTAATTATAAGAAATGAATCTTAGGCTAACACCACTAATTAGAAAAAAATTAATTGCTTGGGTCAAAAAATAGTCATTTGGCAGGGTACCAATTATCTCTGTTGGTTTGTGTGTAAGTCCTGCCTAGAGGCATGTAAACAAACTAAATTGCCTTTTTAGACTCTTCAAGCTTTTATGATTTTTTAATAATTAGTATATAATTGGACAGTTTGATAAGTTTGAAAAGCAACTTATTTACTTTGAAATCATGTAAGAAATATTTTTTTCTTTTTTTACAGGAAAAGTGGCTCTTCCAAGAAACACACCAGAGTAGAAAGCTCATCTATAAAAGCACACATTCTTTTCCCTCACCTCAGATTCCCAAAATGCAAACATATGGCCTGAACTGTACACTCACACACGTGCTTTCATACTGATGAATATTGTTGACCAGATGGCAGATTGAGCAATAGCTTATCCCTCTATCCCTGATCCTTAAAATAAGGATCTTGCCTATGTCCAGTTTGCATTACCTGTGATATCTAAAATCCATCTTTCTGTCTATCTCTCTATTCATCCAACTGTCTATCCTTCTTTTTAAGCATCTATCCATCCACCTACCTACCTAAGTATCCATCTAGCTGTAACTAAAAATAATAAGTAGATGAATACACAATGAAAATATAAAGATCACATGTCCTCCATAATATAATAAAAAGTATTCTGCATAGTTTTCTTATTTCAAGAAATGTGTTTACCTTCTGACATTCAGAGAATCATGGATTCATAGAGTCAGAAGGCCCTCTGTGATCATGAGAATGAGAACAGAGAAGCTAGGAGAAGTGAAAGAACTTACCCAAACTCACATGGCTTCTTAAAGATCTGCTGGAACTCGAGTGCCTTTTAACTTGACTCTCCTGCTTCTATTTATTTCAATGGTGCATCACTCACCAGAGGAATTTAAAGTTATTGAAACATCACTCTTCCAGGATAAGAGAAAAACCTTTGTTCTATTTTAACATGGCTTGCGTGGCGTGAAGCAGCATGGATTACCTAAGGAAGGTTTCAAATTGTTCCAGATGATTGTGGTCCGCACAAGATGGCCAGAGGAAGCAAAAGAAGGGAGCAAAAGAAGTTTTGATGTTAATGGAGCTACACAGTGTGTATGGGGCCGGGGGGAGGATGCAGTTAGTTCTGATGGACACAGGTGATCTTGTCTACTTCAGTGCTGCTCACTTCTGCCAAGACTATTCATGAAGGTTAGAGAAACCAGAACTCTCTTTGGGTTTCATCTGCTAAGATGGTCTTCCTTTGCAACAACAGAAAATTGTTTCTTCTATAATGAGGTCCCTTACTCACCATTCTTTTATTTCTGTTTCTATTTCATAGTATTCAAAGATTAGGAGTGGTATCATCTCATTAATTCGTTGCTGGCAAGAACAAATGCTCTGAGATGTATAATGATGACAACTCTGGCATGAATCTTTGGCAGAATCTGAGGGATTTTGTCTGTAATTCAAAAGTATCTGTTCCTGTGAAAATCTTTCAAAAAGTAAGCCACCAAATTATCTCTAACTACTTTTATTATGTTGAACAATCGTCTACCCAGAGCAGTGCATATTGTATTACAAAGGACATAGAAATGGCTATGGCCAGATGGTGTTTTGAGTGTTCTGGATAGCATTATTGTACAGAACATAAGAGAGAGATGTTTTAACTGCCCTATGGCATCCCTAACATGGCCAGGGCTGCTCAGTGGGGAGAGATGGCTTAGTGAAAACTCTTTCAAACATTGATGGTCTTATCCCAAAATATAAATTCTGTCAAATCACTCCTCTGTGATGATAATTGCTCATAGGAGGATACATGTGCATCAACAAAACAGGGTCTGGGCAGCTCTCTGAACCAATTTATTAAAATGCAAAAGATTGATTCTATAAGCTGACAGTTTAGAAATAATTTTTTACTCAACCAACAGCAACCATCTCCAAATAGATAGCTAAGACGAAACCACCTCATTCCCCCATTGTGTGTGTCACCAAGCGTACACTTGGCAATGACATCCCAGGGTTTTGTCACAGCTGAGCTAACAGCAGGATAAGCCCAGTTAGTGATCCTAAAACTCTAATCATAAATGAATGCAGTAAAACACCTACAATTGTAAATAAGAATAAAATTTCTCTGAGCTTCATATTAAATTATAGAATGTGTTCATCATCATTAAAACCCCAGATATTTTCTTCCATTCAACTTCACACAAACTGAATAAAAGCAGTGTTAAATAGCTTTATGAAGAGCTGGGAGGATGCTACAGACACAGGTAATTTCTTACGTATTTAAGATCCAAGCTGGTTATTGAATTAAACTGTAAGAGTTCACAGGAGCAAAGAAACTACAGAACTTACGTATCAACATCACTTTATTCCATCCTCCTGTTTCAGAGCTTACAATAAAGTCTGTTTTTAATGTTAATATGTAAAAATTTTCTTCCTAAGAAGTATTTCCACATTTTGTATTATTCTTTACCCATAAAAATTCCTTTTTTTATTCATTTCAAGGTTTCTTGTATGTCACCATAACAAGAGTTCTGGGTAAGTTCTGTTGCAAGATATGTAATTAAAATCGACCTTTCCGCATGGACAATTCATTTGCTTAGCCAATAAGTATTTCTAAAGTTCCTCTTCGTTGTGGCTTTCAAGAGATATGGGGAAATAAAAGACATATAAGAAGTGTAAGATATAGCAGCACCCTGGGGAGGCTTCAAGCTTAATTTAGAATGTATGGCATGGAAAAAGTGGAGTAATTGTGATCCAACTATACAATAATCTTGATAAGAAAACTGTAAATAGAACCATAATGGGCGGGTCCTTGTTTTCTCTCCATTCTGTGATGTTTGCCTGCATTCCCAGGGCAGTAACATCCCCGTAAATGTACTGTCACCCCATCAGCTTCCATTCAGGCTCCCTTATTTAATATTTGACATGAAAAATAGAATCCATGAAACTATCAATGGGCAATGTGGTTGACACGCATATTGGAGGGATTCAAAACCACCTCACTCTCCCTTGCCAGGTAAATGGTCTCCATTCACTTGTCTTCTGAAATGATGCTCTTCTCTGTTTGGGAAAGAGGGGTTGAAATCACATTCATATTTACATATTGCTATGAACTCCTCCGGCTTTTAGCAATACTTCTTGACCTTTCTAATAAGAGTTCAGAAAAATTATTTCATCGACTGCCTGACTTACAGAGAATGGTGATGCTTGCTTTTGAAAATCTGTTCCTAAATAGTTTTCCTGTCTCTTCCACCATGTTCCTGTCATTCTGAATGTTTCCCTGGCTGCCTTCCACTGACACAAAGTGAGAACAAGGGAACAAAATATGCTGGGTTTCTACAGCCATTGGCAGTGCCAATGTTTCCAAACCTGTTTGCCATGCCTCTCATGACCGCCAGGTGGAAATAATGACTTTGCAGTTCATCATCAAAGAATACAAGTTCCACAGACCCCCTGAACACACCCCAAATCTTGTATTTCTGGCCTTGTAGAGCTGGCATAATTTTTTTTTTAAATCTGTTATTGTGGCTTGCGTGAGTAACTTGTCAATATTTACATTTATTTTTTGACACTTGGAGAACTGAAATGACAAATTCTACTACAGCTGCATCTTTTATATTTCAGCTGTTTGTAGTAAGTATTTTCTATATGGACCTCACATGTAATAATAATGAAAAGTTTATCTTTTACTGAGTGAATGATTTATTGCTAAGAAGGAGGCAATTCATACACAACAAAGAAAATGAGGGCTGACTTGCCCTATAAATGTTAGATGACTCATTATTATCTTTTTGTTTGCACCTTAAAATTTTCTCCTATCACTAAAGAATATGGGCTCTGTAGGCCTCACTATTATGGAGGTAATTATTTTAAAGGGAATTTTGGTTTGTTTGGCAGGCAGCATGTCCAGGTAAAAGTAAATGGAAAAGCTCAACAGATCAATGATTTGTGCATGCATAAGGAAAGCTTTTGGCATAGCCCTGGGATTTACACTTCATTATGGAATAACAGGGTACTAGGACTCCCCAGCACTTTGGAAATGGTGTCTTTCCCTTGGGGGGCAGGCACTTACATGAACTTGGCCCTGGCAGGTGTTGGCAATTGCCTGGAGACATCTGAGGGATGCCTACAGGGCTGTGTCTACAAGAAGAACTTCGGGGCTTTCTGGCCATCAGTTCACTGAGAGAGAGGTATCCCACCCTCAGACCTGGGTTTACAGAATCAGCCTGAGCGAGGGCGACTCTGAGGACAGTTGGTGCCCACCATGCTGATCCTTCTCTGGCCTGGCTACCCAGTGACCCGTTTAGAGGTGTCATGCAGAGGTAGGGCTACAGGTAAAACCTCAAAGACCCATTCTCCCAAAAGCGAATGATGACATGAGACCCAAGCAGGTCCCTTTGGTAACCTACTGTCATTTCCATATGACGAGGGTAGGTATGTGTTCTTGTTCTTTCCCTCTAGCTGCAGAAAGACACTCTGCCAAACTGAAGGCCCGGGGTGAGAGCCACAGCAGTGAGACAGCCTATACCTGCCTGAGGGTGAGGGTACCTGGCTCTCAGGGTCAAGGACAGCTGAGCCATCAGGGTGTTGACAGGCAGATGCCACACAGAGAGCTGGCCAGACTGAAGAGCATGTGTGCACAGCCCTTGGGGCCTCCCAGAAACGCATGGGGTATGTTTTGCTCCTGTACCATCAAGAAGAGGCAGGAGCTACAAGAATGTGTGACCACGGGGCCTTTTGTGTCCCAGGTGAAGCTGGGGATCTCAGGTAGCTCTTGCTGAGCCACTATGATCCAGGGTGAGCCAGATGTGGCCAGCTTGTGCATTCCAGGCTCTGCAACAAGAAAAGCCAGGGCACTTCATGAAGTAAAAGTAGAGGGTGAAATGTATGGTCAGTTTTCCACATGGCAGGTGAGATACGGGTGTGCACAGGGAAGCGTTCTGCTTGTGAATATGGCAAGGTTAGGATCAGGAGCCAATTGATTTTTTAGAGTTAAGACAGATTTTAATACAGGGGAAACAGGTCAATGGCAGTCAGTATAAAGCATGGGAAATTTTGTTTAGACATCGTTAAGCACTTCGTGACTAGAAGGATGCAAGGCATGGGAACTGGTGTAGTCACTAGTGGATGTAAAGGTTGGAGCGGCCGAGATACCTCTCAACAACTCCCACCAGCTATGTCTCTTCGCCCACACCAATGTCCTGTAATCAATCACCAGACACGACTGGATGGGATTTGTGGTTAGTTTGAATCCACACAACTTGAGACTTTCTGCACATTTTTACAAATTCCACAATGATCACTTTTAATAGGAGCTAGTTTCTGTATAGTGTTTTACCAGTTATGCAATGTCTCAGATCAGTTGTCTGTCCTACAGGGTATGGGATGTGGCATGCTCCCAGGATCTGCTGAGAAATGGACTCTGTTGGGAAATCTCAAGTCACAAAACCAGCCACCAAACCCAGCATTCTGGACTCCAGATCTTTCGTCTGGGGCTCCACCTCCAAAAACAACTTACATCAGAGCTCCAAATAGTAACCGAGCGCTCGTCACCTTTCACAAGGGCTCAAAAGTTGTGAAAAGGCTGAACAAAGAAATACTTAGAGAAAAGCATCAAGAACAATTGCCTTAAGAACAATTATTGGGGGTGGGGGAGGGAAGGACTGGGAGTGTGGGATTAGCAGATGCAAACCATTATATAGGATGGATAATCAACAAGGTCCTATTGTATAGCAGAGGGAACTATATTCAATATCCCGTGATAAACCATAGTGGAAAAAATATGAAAAGAGAATGTCTCTATGTGTATAACTGAGTCCCTTTGCTGTACAGCAGAGATTGGCACAGCATTGTAAATCAACTACACTTCAATAAAAAAGAATAAAAATTTAAAAAAAGAAAGCAAAAAAGAACAAGTATTACTCTCCAGCAATAAAAATAGGTTTAAAAAACTCATTACAATAATAATATTTGATCCAAAGAGAATGTAGCTGGTTGTTTCCATACATTTTCATGTGCAATTTTCTACTATCTTCAGCTTATTTTCTATTGACAATTTCTATTTTGGAATCTATGCTCATCTGTGTTCTCTCCATTCTGAATTTTTGCCATGCTTATTATTTCTCCTCTATCCTCAGATTCCAGACTATAGAACACTATTTTCATAATTTTTCAGGTATAGAGTCTCAGATTCCACACAAGAAAGCAAGCACCCCAGGGATGGGAACCTCTCACACTACCCAGAATGTAGAAAAGTCCAGAGTAAGCACTTTGAGATACTCACCAACTTTCCCCTGCTTTTTTGGAATAAAAGGAATTCACCTCTAGTTAATATGTGTTCAACAAACTCTCTCTTTGGAAGGTTCTGCCCTTAAAGTATTCTCTGTGCTATACAGCAGTTTCCCACTAGCTATATATTTTACACAAGGTAGTGTATATATGCCAATCCCAGTCTCCCAATTCATCCCACCTCCCACACAGGGAGCTCAGCTCAGTGCTCTGTGGTGACCTAGATGGGTGGCATGGTGGGAGGGTGGGAGGGAGGGAGGTCCAAGAGGGAGGGGATATATGTATACATAGAGCTGATTCACTTCGTTGTACAGCAGAAACTAACACAACAGTGTAAAGCAACTATACCCCAATTTAAAAAAAAAACAAAAATAAAAAACATTCTCTCGATGTACCTGCACTGACTAGTGTGCTGTTTCTCACCTGCATTTGAAGACTTATGTTTTAAAACTCCAGCATCCTGTAATGACAGGACATTTAGAAGCCTGTAACAGCAGTAGCAGTTTTTGTGAAACTATTTTCTTAGCAGACTTTAGCAGAATTAGGTACTGCTGAAATAGTGTGGGACCTCATTCTCCATGCACCGTTCAATAGGACAGGAGGTGATTCTTGGAGCACAATTCAGCCTGGGCTGAGAAAATTAGGACAATGTGGTCTTCTGCGATGGGGTGACAGGCCATCCTCGGGTAAATACTGAGAATATGAGTGGGGGATTTGTACAAACCTGGCCAAAAGGGAGAACATGCAGATGCATTCCAATTAGAGCCTTGGGCCTGCATGGAAATCTGAGGCCTCTTTCTCCACCAAGATTCTCCCCAAGATTCTTTGTCACTTGTCACGCCTGCTTTGGGGTCTGGAGCAGTTCTGCAGCATGGGACCAATCACTGCCCCAGGAATCTTACTGCACCTATGGTCTCTGAGGCTGACGAATCCAAGGAAACAGCCCAAACGGCCTTGCGCGCAGACTCAACAGACTCAGTGCTGACCTGTGTCCACCTGCTGACCTGTCTACCAATCAGAAACGTCTGCTGATTTGACGAAAGGCGTTGGACCAGGGGATTGGGGTGTCTAGGCACAAGCGCACACGTGCCACTTCTTCAACAAAACTGTGTCAACTGGCAGGGTATGCGCATCACCAGTACCTAGTGGGTGGGGGAGGTGTTAACCATGCTTCCCTGCATTCAGAGGGCTTCTGGAGAGTGTTTCACAGTTTGTGTGTGGGGGAGGGCTGCTGGGAATTGCTCTTTTGCAGGTCATGCATATTCAGAAGGCCCCAAATCCCTGCCTGCTTACCTATGCAGCTACATCAGTGGTCTTAGCGATTGGCATCCGTGCTTTCTTAAACTCTAGCATCCTTTGAGATGCAAAACTGCTTACTATCTTTTGAATATGAGCAGATTATTTTAAAAGCTACGTATCATATCTTTTGGTATCTCTTGATTTGCCTTAGAGTTCATCTTGATAAACAATTCCTTAGAGGGGGAAGCAAAGAAGTAAAACAATATTTGCAGAGTTAAACTCTGTAAAATGCCTCATCATGCTCACGGGAGAGATCTGTAGGTTTAAATTGTGCAAATGAGTTTAATTCCTGTTTAAAGGGCTTCCATTTAAATCCTCTCCTTATCCCTAAAGCAAGCTAAAATTACCAAAGACATTTGGGGAATTTGAAATGTAAAATCCTTCTTAAAAAGAATTCCTGAGTTTCACAGACAGAGAGAGAGGAAAATCAAGACAGGAATCCATACTTTTGAATACTGTATATACAGAAATATTGTTTTCTATGTGTTTGCCTCAAATGAGATGCCTTGGACTTCAGGATTTCACAACTGAGAAAATTAGTATAGAATCAAGAGGACAAGCTTGACAGGCATTTAGAGCACTTCACCAGAATTTCACTTTTAATGATACAACTGCAAATGAGTGTAGGTTTGTAATTAGGAAGCAGAACAGATGGTGAAGACTTGGTCTAAAGTGTTCATTAAGGTAACCTACACTGCCAAGTTCCTGTTCCTGCTACACGGCTGCTGCTCAGTTGAAATGCGTTGAGCTGAGACGAGATGCAGGAAAATCACCGCAGTAGGGAATATAGCACCACCGTTTCCCCGTTGCCTGCCAATTTCCAGACGTGTGCAGAGTGGAGCCTAAAAATGGTTATGGAATGCCTGACACTACAGAGCGTCCACGTCATATATGCACGGTCTTCTAGTACTGTGTCAGGAAATGCAGCTCCCTGGGCTATGGGTTGGAAGCAGCATCACCTAGGGACCCGCCGTACCCCCTCTGTGGTGTCCCCACTTCTGAGGGTGGGCTGGACTTAATGGCGGGTTTCTAACAAATATGGTAGACAGAAGTGATGGGGTGTCACTTCTGAGATTAGGCTGCGAGAATACTGGCTTCCACCTTGGGCGCCATCTCTCACTTACTTGGAGGGAAGCCAGCTGCCAGGCTGCGAGCTGCCCTATGGAGACGTCAGGTGCGAGGAATCAGTGCCTCTGGCCGACGGCCAGGTCTGAGGCCACCAACAGCCATGTGAGAGTGTTTGGATGTAGAGCCTCTCCCAGCTGAACCTCGGCTGCTGTCTTTTGAGAGACCTTGAGCCAGAGGCACCCAACTAAGGCACATCCAGATCCTTGGCTCATGAACACTGTGGGGTAATGGGATAATAAATGCTGTTTTAAGTACTGGACAATTCGTTATGCAGCAAGAGATAACAAAGAGGCAGGAGCTCAGAAATCTAAGGCTTATTTCCAAGTATTCAATGGGCAAGTTGCCCACTCATTCTTTTATTGTTTTCTCATTTTATGTCATTATAGCCAAGCAGTGGGTTCCTGGAATCTCAATGAGAACATAGAATGAAAGACCTTGTCAAAATATTCAATAGTAATATATTTGGTTGAACTTTTACACATAATTAAAATGTCAAATTGATCTTCCAGAAAAGTAAAACAGACTGGTTATATTTAGAATAGGTTGCCAGGGATCACGTGTTTTCATTTCTATATGGCTGTAGGTGGAGAAATGTGCAGACAGAGGTTTAACATCATGTCTGTGAAGACGGGCCCGAGTGTGTATGTGGGTGCACGCATGCACACACAGATAAGCACAGAGCTATTTTAGGGAGAATGCACTGGATTGCTCCCTTGGTCTTGTTTTATATAATTTGTATGAGTCACAATTATCTTCCAGCATCCATTTTTCTACAGACAGTACCCCATTTTGAGAGGAAAAGAAAAATGAAACACACATGGGTTCCCTCCTGTCTAACTGGAGGCTCCTCTTGGGACCATTTTCCTCTCTTGTTCCCTTTTATTTCAGCCTCTAAATTTTGGGGTCCTGTAGGGCTCTTTCCCTAGAATTCTTCTTCATGTACTTTCTCTTCAGGTGACCTTGTCTAATCCTAATCCTTAATTACTGCAGAAACTGCAGACTCTCAAATGTTTATATTCTGTCCTGATCTCCAGACTCATGTATTCTGACATCACCACTTGGACGTCTAAAGGAAATATTCCAGTTACAATGTCCGGAACAAAACTCCTGATTTTTCCTGCCAGTGTTCCCTCAGTTTCCCACTGTAGTCAATGATATGCTCATTTATCAAGTTGTTCAGGCGAATATCTGAGGAACAGCTTTGACTCCTGAAGCCCCATATCCAAGCCATCAGCATGTTTGGCTGGCTTTATCTTAAAGGCAAATACCAAATATGACCCTTACTTACCACTTGCACTGCACACAAGCAAGGCTAACCCGCCAACACCTTATGTTTGCACTAATGCACTGTCTTAGGCTAATAAGAGTCTTAGGCTGTTTATCATACAGTAGCCAGAGTGATAGGTTAAAACCATTTATTAGCTTGTGTCATTTTTTCCTTCAACACCCTCCAATATCTTCCTATCACATTTAGAACGGAAGCAAAAATGTTTCAATAGCTTTATCAGTCTCATTTCAACCAATAAAAGTTGGCTCAGACAACGGGATAACTGAAGAGGATGTAATGAGGAAACCAGGGCGTGGACAAGGAAATAACTAGTTGTGGTGAGTCAGCCTCTTGGGTTAACCAGCAAAGGGTTGAGAGGGAGAGGAGGCATTGCAATTTGATTATTTCACATCCCGAGCCAAACTAACTATATGTTCAACTATAAAACAAGAAGCAGGGACAAGGTTATGCTTGGAACCTAGTCCAGATGTGCATTTCTTGTGGGTCATTCTTTCCCATTTCCTTCTATAATAAAGCACAGTAGGTTTTGCATTTGGAAGTTGAAGAATTTGTAAACTTGAACCCTCACGATGAAACCCTCCTATTACTCAGATCTCGTAGCAATCTGGGTCTCTCTGGGGAGAGGAGCAGTTCCTTATTCACCCATCTCTGAATCCTTGGGTAGCTCAGCATCTGCCACTCTTTGAATTTGGGTTTGTACATGACCCATATACGCTCTGTGGGTGTGCAATGGACCTAAACTTGACAGATGAAGCAGTTGATGGTCAAGGGACTGAGTTCCTGAGGGTTGTACCTAAAAATCACTTAGTTAAGTGATGATCATCCAGGACAGCTGATATATTTTTGCCACATAGACCTGCTCATGTTCCTCCAAAGTAATCTGGATTTAATTTCCTGTGGGGTGGAAATAGCAAATGACAACCAGAAATTTAACCCAAACACTGCTGAGTTTGGACACTGAATCTAAAACATTGGCAACACTCGGCATTTTCCAGCTAGGTCATTAAGCTCAAATAACAACAACCATAACAGTCAGTGAAGGAAGAAAGATGTATCACAATCTGGTGCCAGATGCCTTGAGGTAACTGTGTCCAGAAAGAAACACAGATACATAACTCAGGAGGAGACGAGTAGCCCTGGGTGCTGTTTACTCTCCAGTCCTGCCATGTCCACTCTCCAGCTGGCATTCCTGCCCTTCTCTGCCCTGCTTTCATCCCAGGTGGCTTGGCTCTGTGCCAACCATCACTTGGGTCCCAGACCAGGGTCCAGGTTGGATTCAGCCAGCAGGAGGCGGAGCACAGGTGGGAAGAAAGAGAGCCAGTGCTTCTTCCCTGCTTCCTCATCATTCAGTTGTACATCTCAGGTGGCCAGCTGTCCGTCCATCTGTGACAACGGCTCCCCTGGGAGGTCCTTCCCAGTGGTCTTTCCTCTAGGACCTGGGGTCATTCTGGACTCCAGGAGCACATTTTCCTCTAAAGTAGTGATAGCTCTCTGGTATCACTTGTCTCCGGCACCTCAGCATTTGTTCTCTTAACCTTCTCATGCTTCACACAGTCCCTTCATTAGAGACTCCTCCTCATATAACCACGGGCGTAAATTTCCTTTCCAGCTGGTGCCCTCGCTAATATACACTGGTAGCTCACACACACACTTACTTTGTACTGAATTAAATATTCTGAAGAAGGAAATTTCCCAAGGAATATAATAATCAATTTAAATTTATGCTATATGAAATATATGAGATTTGAATTCTGTCCTATAAATATCTCATTTTCCTTATTCCTGCAGTATTTGAATGTTAGAAATGAAATATAATCAGAATCACTTTTGTCAAAAATACTTTCTTCTTCTTCCTTTACAAAAGGAGGCTTTTTATTCACTCATTCTTGGTTTGAACTACAGGATTCAGGAAACTTGGCATTCCTGAGGGAATCTTTTTGTTCCCTGTATTATTTGGGGGTAAACAATCAGGTAAAGGTATGTTAAATAGTAGTTTCTCCTGTACTCAGGACTTTGTTGCTATTATCCCCTTAGTACTTGGCTTGATGGGGTCTGTTTACCACAGAATGATAAATACCAGTTATGTCATTTATGCACATGGAGGAGTTTTTTTTAATGTGAGTATGTGTGTGTAAGAGAGACAGACAGACTACATGTCCCTACTCCAACATCAGCTGAGTCATTATTCTCCCATTTTCATTTCCTGTCATTTCCAAATCACTAGACCTATAACGACAGGTGGGTTGCCTATCTGAGAGTCTGTTCACAGCGAAAGTAGAGTCAGTGTTTCTGGAGGTCTGATTATTAGAAAATGTAAGCAGAGCAATGTGTGAGTGAAGAGAGAACTGGCACAGAGACAGAGAGAGAGAAAAATATATATATATATTAAAGAGAAAACAGAGTGAGGAAGAAGAAGAGAAGAGAAGGGGACTCCAGTGTGAGTAATTCTGCACACCTGCTCTCTGGGGGGCAGTTAGGAGGTGAGAACACACAGAAGTGGTGAGGATACAGGACTGGTTTGCCAATAGCATCAGGTACTTGAAAAGAGTTATCAGGCTGCCGTCCAAGCTCTTAGTTGGTACTATAGCCAGGGTATTTGTAGATCTGAGAGCAGGGATTATAAACATCCTGCCAGAGACCTACATTTCCACCTTGAAGTCAGAGAAGGCGAGACCTTCAACTAAGAGACAGAGCGGGGGAGTGGTTGAAATGTCTCTTAAGATTCCTTTACCAGAAAGAGAAAAACAAATATCGTATAATACCGCTTCTATGTGGAATCTAGAAAAATGGTACAGATGAACTTATTTGCAAAGCAGAAATTGAGTCACAGATGTAGAGAACAAACATACGGATACTAAACAGGGGAGGGGGTGAGATGAATTGGGAGATTGGGATAGACATATATACACTACTATGTATAAAATAGATTACTAATGAGAACATACTGTATAGCTCAGGAACTCTACTGAAGGATCTGTGGTGACCTAAATGGGAAGGAAATCCAAAAAAGAGTGGATATATGTGTACGTATAGCTGATTCATTTTGCTGCACAGCAGAAACTAACACAACATTGTAAAGCAACTATACGCCAATAAAAAATTTTTTTAAAAGACTCCTTTAATTGACAAATTCTCCCTTCATCTCTTTTTGTTAGTTTCCTTTCAATTTATTAGTTAAAGAAAAGGACGTTTGTCCTATAGAGTTTCCCAGAGTCTGAATTTTGTTGACTGAAACCTTGTGGTGTCATTTATCAGGGGCTCTTGCCCATTGATAAATGGAGCTAGAGATTTGATCAAGTTCAAGTTTGCCCCCCACAAGATCGCCTCAAAGGTGTCTATGTTCTTCAGTCTGAATTGTCTGGTTGTCTTTCATCTTGTGGTGTGGGCAGGGATTAGTGATCAATAACTTGGTCCTTTCATCCCTTGGGGCTGACAAAATGGAGATGTTCTGATTCTATTATTCTGCCTTCATTTATTAGCTGGAGTATTTTTACATAGATAGTGTTCCCTTCTACTATTTGGAAGTCCAATGATACAGCTTACATGGAAAGTCAAGATGGATGTTTGATTTTTCCCTGTGTTCACCAGTTTTCAAAAGAATGAGTTAGTTCCCTAGCATCTTTCAACAGTGATCAATTAGCATTTTCTTTTAAAAATCTTTATGAACTCAAGAATGTAGGCATTTTTGATGTGTTTCAGTCCACTGCAATTATTATTCTACTGATACTCAGATTTTCCCACCTTTGGCTAGTGAGAGCCCCTGAGTTAAATTTTGCCACCAAGTTACTTAAATGTGGTCCTGGTCATCTTCAGCAGCTACCTTACTCTCTGGTGTGACAGGATTATTTAATGTTATGTTGCATGCTTCATGCCTAAGACCTCAAATTGCTATTTCTTCATGGAGCCTTGGCTTGTTTACAAGAAATGGTATTTTAAGACCACAATATAGTTATATTTTTAAATACAGTCAGATATAGTTATTTCTTAATTGTTTTCCATTGTAGCTGTGATGTATTGATTTGCTACCGAAGACAAGGTTTTAGCTTTCTCTTAAGCCCTCTCACTCTGCTCCCAACAATGCATTTAGTATTTAAAATATTAAGACTAGGTCAAAATTCACATCTCAAACTTGGTTTTGTAATTACTTCCTGTTTCTTAACACTTTTTGTGTTATCTTGAGTTAATAATTACCTTGAATTTTTTCTATTACTTGATTTTCTGAGTTTCTATCTGTAATTGATCTCTAAATTTTCCTCCTTAAGTAGAACATCTTCTCATTAATTTAAACACATCAAGTAATCTGTCCATTCTCCTTCTTACATTTTCTTTTTTCTTTCGCATATCTCCATTCTGGTAACTTCAACCCAGGCTGCTTTCTCCCCCTGGTGCATTGTAGTCATCCTATCGTTATCTTCACATTGCCTTTGCTTTTATCCTTTAGGGTCATTCTGCTTCCTGTATGCAATTATTTTATACTTTTAAAAAAAGATTCAGTTTCTAGTTTTGATGGAGCATCTTTTCGAGTATATTCTAAGAAAAATCCTTCAGGGTAATTTTTTTTCCAAGTGTGAAAACCCATCATTTGGCTGAACATAAAATTATAAATTAGAAATAATTTGAAGAAATTTGAAGGCATCTTTTCACTGTGTCCTGACTCTAGTGGTGCAATTGATGACATTCTAATTGCCCATTCTTTATTTTCATTTATCCCTGTTTTCATGCCTTAACGTCTTTATTATCATTGTTCTGAAATTTCTAATGGCGAGCCCTCATTTTCATATTGGGTATGTCATGGTAGCTTACGATATGGTGGCTTAAGTCTTTCTATCCTGGGAATTGTATTTCTTTGATAATTTCTTCTTTTTCAGTTTCTCCTTTCTTCCTTTCTGCAGTGCCTATCAGTTGGATGTTAGATAATCTAAAACAATTTTCTAATTTTCTTTCCATTGCTCTCTGGTTATTCATTTCTTTGCCTTGTTATTCTACTTTCTGGGCAATTTACTCAACTTTATTTTCCAAAAAGCCTATTGAATTTCTTTTTTATTTCTACCATAATATTTTTAATAGCCTAGAGATTGTTTTTGCTCTCTGAACATTCCCTTTGTATAGATTACTGTGCTTGATGCGTGTTTGCAAACTTATTTCTCTAAAGCCACTGATTATACGGGTTTTACTATAAGATTCTTTTTTCTTCCTTTTGGCATTGTTTGCTCCCTCCAAGTTCCTTTTTTCCTGTTTGCTTATTCTGCTCTCTGTGTTTCACGATAGCCCCTTTCCCCAAGTATCCTGATCAGTGGATGTCTGTGTATTTTTAAGAGTGAGACGTTAAAACTGGGCCTGGAACCCTGTATGGGCATGGCTTGTAGAGTGGTGGGCTTCACTGCAGGGCAAGTAAGTCAAGGAGCCCTTGACTCTTAGTTGCACTAGCTGACCTTCCAGTCTGCTGCCTGGGCACATGAAATTGGCCACCAGCATGCTGACAGTTGAGAGCAGGGGGGTTTGGCTTCCCCACTCAGTGAGTGGACATTCGCTTGATTCTGTGTTTTCAGTATGGCTTCCTGCTGAATTGTGTCTGGTGCCCTTCAGTGCAGATGGGAAGTCTCCAGTCTTCTGCTGAGCTGGAGAAGGGTAGGGGCACTATGGGTCTAACTGCTCCTAATTCAGATTTTACACCACTCATTCTGTTTCCAGATATTCCCCATCCCTATCTGCAGAAGTACCAGTGCCTGCCTCCAATTCCTGAAATCTGGAATTCCACAGCATAAACCAGCTTGCTTCTTGGTGTACTGCCCACCCTAAGTAGAATTTCTGATTTCTCTCCTGCTCCTCTTCTTCTAGGGTAAGGCTTGAGCCTTCTTCTCTACCTTCATACTGGGGAACATTGATATTGTCTTTTTTTTATGGCTTCAAGTACCATCTGAATGACTACAATTTTTCTTAATCTGTATCTACCGAGAAGCAAATGCCAAGATGGAATTAGACATGCAAGAGGATACAGAATTTATCCCATGAACTAACTGCACCATCACATTCAGTGGTGATAAGTGTCATTTCTGGAGAATGTGTGTCCTCCTCCTTGGACTGTAAGCACCATAACAGGGGTCAGATCAGCTGTCCATCCCTGCATCTGGCACATGGACTGGACATAGTGGGCCTTCCATTTACTTCTGTGGGTTGAATGAATATAACACGCCTGGCTAGAAGGAGGAAATGTGAGTTACATCCTGAGGAAAATGGGTGTGTTTTACTTTGGACTGTGAATTCAAGGACTAACCTTTCTCACATGATAGAAGAAGGAGAAGGGCCTTTCCATTAAAAGGCATCACCCCTGTTTCCTGCACAATATGGGCTTATTCTTTGTTCTGTGGTTGCCAAAATCAAAAGTCATTCTTATCCTTAGAAAAGAGAGTAATTTATTAGAATTAGCAGAAATAAAACACTACCTTGGGAAAATGTGTGTACAGGACTGTGGGTGGGTGTCCAATACCTGGTGTACAGTTCTCTATGTAGATTTTCCTGTGTTCACAAAACCATCCTGGAAGCAGAAACACCATCTGGAGGTGGGGTGGGGGGTGGTGGGTGGGGATGGGGTACTAGGGAAGGATACTGCTGGTCTGACCAGTGTCTGACTTAGGCACAAACAGATGATTTCAAGGACAGAGTTTAACAAGACTTGTTATACAGCTCCTGCTCAACTGAGTTGCATGAACATTCAGAGTGAGTACTGACCTGCCTATCTGTTATGGACCAGATGACGTGTGTCCCTAAAATTCATCTGCTGAATCAGAAACTCCCAATGTGATAGTGCTTGGAGGTGGGGCCTTTGGGAGGTAATTAGGTTTATATGAGGTTATGAGGATGGGGTCGCCATGAATGGGATTAGTGCCCTTGTGAAAAAGGACCCAGAGAGCTCCCTTGCACCTTCTGCCATATGAGGACACAGTGAGAAGACAGCCCTCTATGAACCAGGAAGTAGGTTCTCACCAGACGCCAAATATTCTGGTGACTTGATCATGGACTTCCAGCTTCCAGAACTGTGAGAAATAAATTTCTGTTGCTTATAAGCCACCCTGACTATAGTATTTTTGTTATAATAGCCTGAATGGACTAAAGCAAGGGAATCTGACCTAATGAAAGAAACCAAGGAGAGATCCATGGCAACCGAGCTGCATATAAATTACTAAGTCAAGAGTGAAGGCAAAGCACTCTGTCGGGGGCGGGGGAGGGGGGTGTGTGTGGGCAGAAAACATGAAGACCCCATGGAAGGAAAAGCAACAGAATGGAGCAGCTCTGCACATTGGGGGACCTGTGGGCACCAGGTCAGACCCATGACTGGTGGGCGCAATGGCAGGTATCAGGCACTGAGGGAGCAGACACCACACCCAGAGCCCTGGGGCATTCTCAGCTACACTTTATAGGAGGGACCTTGTCAAACCAAGTAGTGGTGAAGCTCCCCGAATAGGTGGTTAATGTTAACATTATCAGAGGCTGATTGGCCTTTAAAAGGAGAGTTTCAAGCAGAAGCAGGTCACCAAATGTCAGGAAGCTTTGTTCATGGATAGAGGGGCACATTTGAAATGAGACCTCTGGTTCAGCTCCAAATCGAAGATTCTGCTTTGATAGACTCACGTATACAATTTTCACACAATCATATATCATGTTAAACAATGATGATCAATTGCGCCCTAACGTGACAGGTGAGCATGAGAACTCCCGCTGTCTTTAGCCTCTAAGAACATATGGCTGTACACACACTGATTAAAGATATGAAAAAGTACCTACCACTCCTTCCAAAATTTCCTTTGACATTGTAGAATTCACAGTTTTCTCTCTTGGGTTGGAACTGAGTGCTTCCTTTCTTGGCACCCTTGGTGGCCCCCTTCCTGTCTGAAGCATCAGAGTACATCTAAAAGACCCCAAAGTGTCAGAGAAGACTGGATTCTGGCTCAAATAAGCTGAAAATGGGCTGTTCAGAACTTGGGGAGGCAGTTTCTTTGTATGTAAATTATGAAATTCAGGTGTAATGTCTCAAGCTTCTGTTTTAACCCAGTTCTTTCCACATCAATCTTATATGATTCCAAAAGGCAACCAAAGGACACAGCCTAGAAAGGTTTAAACCTGAGAGCATGTGAAATCATGGGAGCAGATACAATCAACTGGCACATTCGCTCATGAAGAATTTACCCAGGATGAATAGCCTTGATACATCTCAAACCCTCCAGAGAGATTTTTTTCTATTCCCTCACTGGGAGACTAGGAGAGGGGGTGGTGGATCGCATTTTTCCTCCGAGCTCAGGATTCAAAGATGTCAATTAAAGCAACATTTCTTTTTCATTATTGAGTTATAGTTGATATATAATATTATATAAGTTTTAGGTGTACAACAAAATTCACAATTTTTAAAGATCCAAAATTTTAGTCCTTTTATAGTTATTATAAAATATTAAATTAAAGTAACTTAAATCTAATGTTGCATCATTTTCTCAATGTGATAGTTGATTTATAGAACACAGAAATAAAACACTTTAATCTGGAATTCTGAAAAAAATTAAAGTCACTGTAGATCTGTAAGATAGTAAATATTCTGTTGAAGAATTATACTCTGTGCCTAATGTATGATTCTAGTGAGAAAAATAGGAATCTTCTGTGTTTGGGCTCTTTCTTCTCTCCAGCCACAATTAACAATATAGCTCTCTCCACAAAACCTATGTTCCTGCCAATTGTCTTATTATAGAAGATCAAGGATTGAAGAAATTATACTTTAGTTTGATCATTCAATGCATCATTGCCAAAGAAGCGAATCCCTAATGGTGGAATGTTTAGAGAATACATATCCTGGGTGTTTGGGCTTTGATTTTGACCCTTCCGTTTACTTCTTCTAGTTGGATCTCCCTGGGAGTGTGCCTGGAGAGGGAAGAAATGTCTCCACAGGCTACCAGGGCTTGAGTAAAATAGGGGCATTCAAGTTTCCCAACTGGCAGCTTCAACATGAGTTTTTAAGAGACTCTGGCATTTCCCACCATGGCAATGGTGAGGACCGTGAATATGAACTCAGAAGATCTGGACCTGCTTTCTGTTTGGATTAAACCACACTGTCATATGTCCTGT
Organism: Balaenoptera ricei; assembly: GCF_028023285.1. Lineage (NCBI taxonomy): Eukaryota > Metazoa > Chordata > Mammalia > Artiodactyla > Balaenopteridae > Balaenoptera > Balaenoptera ricei. The sequence continues at coordinate 4,421,708 of NC_082641.1, forward strand.
ATCACGCCAGTTGCTCTAGCCCACTTTCCTCCTGAGCTGTAAAACTGTGATGTTTTAAAGAGTCACTGTACCCTGTCAGCGCCAGGTGTTGGGCTGTGCAGCTTCAGCAGCAAACAGCAGGCTGGCTACGAGGTCTCTGGCTTGGAGGTATCGTCTGAACATCAACAACATAATTGTATTATAACATAACCCAGTCTCCACTCTTTTCTCTTATGCCTGTGCTTTCTGGGCAAAAAATAATTGCAAAGAACACCTTTTAAAGGTGCAATAACAGCTGTGTTGCAAGACATAATCACATTTTTTACTGATTCATACATTGGAAAGATTGTTGTGGAAAATTGTAATAATATAAAAATGAGGCTGATATAATTACAGAGTTTTACGAAGTGCAAATTTAAGTGCTGTCTTTTCAACCAGAGGCAGGCCATGGGATGTGGAAACCTGATCGACAGATGTGTGTTGGGAGAGGAAGAAGTTTCTACGTGCAGAAGGCATAGAAACCATGAAAATCTACCCCATGAAAATATACCAATTGTGGAACTACTAATTCTTCAAATGCTTAGCGTATTTACTCTATAAAGAAAAGTGATGACTAGAAATGTTCCAACCAGAGAGATTTCCTCAGATATCCTCTGAGATGCATGCTTGGGGTCATTGAGCTCTGAATTTGACTCAAAACTCACTCCTCTGTTCTACTAAATGCACTACCCAGTTCCTTTTCAAGTGTACCTCCCATGAAAGGAGCTTTTGTCAAGGAATCATGATGCCACTGGGAACTGATTCTAGTGAGAAAATCAGGAATACTTTGCTTTAGGGGTGAGTTAAAATTATTGTGAGATAAACATTTTGCATATACTACTTTGAATATTATATGGAACACTGCACATTTATTATTTTTTTCTTTGTGCTATTGATATTTTTAAATCTGGAATTAGTGGAGATGAAAAATCCATGTGAAAATTGAGGAACATTATAGAAAATCCTATTTTCCATTTGGCAATAACAACAATATTATGAGAGCTTTCAGAAATATAACTATAGAGGGGGCAAAAGATGGAGATGAACTTGGCATTACAATTTAATTCCAGCCCATGTTTATTCCTTAAAGTTCCCTGGGCTATTTACAGGGGTCATAACCACACAACACACACCCCATCAGCCTGAGTTTGTTCCTTTAGATGAATGGAACTCCCACATACAGGAAGTAGAGGTGAAGGTGTGCTATAGACTGAATGATTGTGTCCCCTCAAAATTCATATGTTGACCCCAAAGAGATGGTTTTAGGAGGTGGGACCTTTGGGAGGTGATTAGATAATGAGGATGGAGCCCCCAGAAGTGGAATTAGTGCCCTATAAAAGAGACCCAGAGAGATCCCTTGCCCCTTCTTGCCTTGTGAAGACACAGCAAGAAGATGGCCAACAATGAACAAGGAAGGGGGATCTCACCAGATACTGAATCTGCCAGTGCCTTATCTTGGACTTCCAGCCTCCAAAATTGTGAGAAACAAATTTCTGTTGTGTATAAGCCACTCAGTCTATGGTATTTTTGTTATAGCAGCCAAAGTGGACCAATACAGGGGGCGTTTAAGGGTAAGCCACTAGCGTAAAGAGCTGAGTGAAATTCAGCAAAGCAGCTGTGATTGAAGACACAAGGATATATCCAATGTCTATTTTCTTCCCAAGAAAAATGAAGAGACAGTGCCAGCTTTAGGAGGCCTAATGCTCTCAAGACTCTCCTCCATAAAGCTGTATTTATATGTTCCTACACTACACATGGTATATAAAAATAAAATCTTGTCCTGCCAAGCAATGGGCTCCTCTGCCACATCCTCCATCATTATGAACGCGGAAAATGAGACTTCTTAACAACGGTTATGCCTCAGCACTCAGCGTAACTGGTTTCTTCCCAGTGTTGCTAGGATGTATTTCTAAGTTTGATTTGTAATAAGGTAACTCTTTTACCATCTGGGGAAACTTCTAGATGATAAACCCCCATAAACATCTGAATAGTTTAGTGCCATATTTTGTTTTATGTGATTTTTCTCTTTGAAGTGTCCCAGGCAGTCTACATTGAGAAAGAACGGCCACTGAAGACCAGCTTGTCCAAAGATGGGGGAAAGGCCACTAACCCACAATCTCAGACCTTTGGGAAGAGACCAGGCCTTCCCTAACCCCATGTAGGAGCCAAATACTAAACTTCAGTTCTCTGATGCTTTTTTAAAAAAATCCACAAACACTTCTTCACTGACTATTTGTGGGGCATCAAGGGAATTTAGATCTTTGCTGCTTGTTTTTGCTGTTGTTGCTGTTGCCTTGCACGTGGGAATGAGAAAGGAAAGGTGGTCTGACTATTTCCTTCATCTGCTCTCTGGGCTCACAAGCAACCTAAACCAGGGCCCTGGAAATGGCCACACAGGGTGACACAGCCTCTGGCTCTTCAGGGTTCCAGGACAGCAGAGGTATGTCCACCAGGGGAGCAAGAGTTCTACTGGAGCACAGGATGGGTAGCACGGCAAACCCGGGCAGTGAATACAGGTTGATGACATTGAAAGAATTTTGTTTAGAAATTGTTCAAGCATTTGTTTTATTTTAAGTACTCAAAAGACAAAAAAGCAGCAAAGGTGTAAGTTTTTAGTGTCTTTTCATCTTCATGTAGGACCTCAGGATGATCCACAAGTATTTTCAAAGACAGAGAAGCCTGCAGTGAAAAAGTTGCTTTCCCAGGTGCCAGGATCACCTCTGGATTTGACCCCAGGCTCCAAGTCCATTCTGATCCCAGACACACAGACGTGGATCTCATCCTTCTGAAACACTAGGACCAGGAAGAAAGACCAGAACAAACCAAGTGTCCTCCCAGGCGACAACCGAGTTAGACATGATGACTTCTCAGGGGCTGTAGGTGACATAGAAGCCAGCCAGCATCCCTAAATTCCCCTGGGACTTAATTGGCATCATTCAAAATGACCCACGGTTCTAGCGAAGCACATTTGGATTCGTTTTTGTTCCGGAATAGAGCTGAGGTGACCTTACAGATCAACATCATGAATTGAGGAACTAGTTTTTTCTTCCAATGTCTTTCCAATTATTCTGTTAGTAGCTGATCTTCCAAAAATTAAATATGCAGAAACTGGTTTGTTAAGCTTTTTATTTCTTTAAAAACCACTCTTAAAATGTAACTGCTCTGGAAAGGCATAACCTCATAAACCTTGGTTAGTCAGTCATTTCTGAGAGTTGTATAATGGGATTTAAGTCCTAAAATAAATGGGTTACAATTTGCAAGAAGTTTGGAGGAGGGAGAGGAGACAAAAGTAAGAGGAAATGAAAGGCAGATGCAATTCCCCGATATTTACTCTGTTTTTTAATAACTGCTTTATTGAGCTATAATTCATATACAAGTGACCCATTAAAGTGTACAATTCAATATTTTTTGTATATGTAGCATGGTGTGACCATTACCACAATTTTAGAACATTCTTATCACCCCTTTTGATTACAGCTGTTCTAGTGGATATGAAGTGTATCTCATTGTGCTTTGTGTTTACATTTCTCTGATGGCTAATGATGTTGAGTATCTTTACATGTGCTTATTGGTCATTTGTACATCTCCTTTGGAGAAATTTTTCTTGGATACTTTGCCTATTTCTAGTTGGGTTACTTCTTCTTTTTAACTTACAAGTGTTTTTATATATTATACATACAAATTCCTTATCAGAATATGATTTACAAAAATTTTCTTCCATTTTGTGGAGTATTTTTTTACTTTATTGATGGCACTTTTCAAAGCACAGAAATGTTAAATTATGATGAATTCCAATTTATCTTTTGTTGTTGTTGTTGTTGTTTCTGCTTTTGGCATTTCTTGTTGCTTGTGCTTTTGGCTCTTACATTAGAACTTTGATTCATTTTGAGTTATTTTTTATATATTTGTGAGGTAATGATCCAAATTCATTCTTTTTCATGTAGATATCCAGTTGTCTCAGGGCCATTTGCTGGAGACTATTTTTTCCCCATTGAGTTGTCTTGGTATCTTTATTCAAAAGTCAATTGACAAAAATGTTAGGGTTTAGTTCTGGATCTTAATTCTGTTTCATTGATCTACAAGTCTATCATTATGCCAGTACCACTCTATCTTGATTACTTTAGCTTTGTAGTAAGTTTTGAAATTGGAAACTGTTCTTTTTCAAGATTGTTTTGGATATTCTTCATCCCTTGAATTTCCGTATGAATTATAGGATCAACTTGTCAATTTCTGCAAAAATCTCAGCTGAGATCATAATAGGGATTGTGTCAAATCTATGGATAAGCTTGGGAAGTATCACCATCTTAACAATATTAAGTCTTCTGATCTATGAACATGGAATATCTTTTCCATTTATTTAGGTCTTCTTTAATTCCTTTCAACAATGTATTGTAGTTTTCAGAGTGTAAGTTTTGGACTTCTTTTGCTAAATTTTTCCTAAGTATTTTATTCTTTCCAATGTTAGTATAAATGGAATTGCTTCCTTAGTTTTATTTTCAGGTTGTTCATTGTAAATGTATATACATAAAATTGGTTCTTGTATATTGACTTTGTATCCGGAAGCCTTCCTGAACTCATTTATTCCAATAATTTGTAGTGGATTCTTTCAGATATTGTGTGTACAAGATTATGTCATCTTCAGATAGAGATACTTTTTTACTTCTTCCTTTTTCAGCAACATGCATTATATGTAATTTTTTGACATAACAGCCCAGAATAGAACCTCCAGTACAACATAGAATAAAAGTGATGAGAACAGATATCCTTGTCTTGTTCTTGATGTTAGAGGGAAAGCTTTCAGTGTTTCATTGTTATGCTTAATGTTGTATGTGAGTTTTCATAGATGCCTTTTATCAAGTTGAGAAAGTTTCCTTCAGTTTTTAGTTTTTTGAGTGTTTTTTTTACCATGAAAATCTGTTGAATTATATCAATAATTTTTCTGCATCTATTGAGATGATTGACAACATTCATTGATTTTTAGATGTTAAACCAACCTCATTTTCTAGGTTCAATCTCACTGATCATGGTGTGTAATCTATTTAGTATATTGCTGGATTTAATGTGCCAGTGTTCTGCTGCGGATTTTTGCATCTGCACTCATAAGAGATAATGGTCTATAGTTTCTCTTATTTTAATGTCTTTGTCTGATTTTGGTATCAGGGTAATACAAACCTCATAGAATGAGTTTAAAAGTATCCCATCTTCTATTTTTCTGGAAGACTTTGTGAAAAATTGGTGTTAATTTCTCTTAGATGTTAAAAAAAGTCTGATATTAGATGAATATTGCAATGCAAAGCTGGATTTTAGATGATATGTTTAAGTCAAAAAAAACTACCAAAGGCCAAATATGGATTTGCTGAAAAAAAAGAACAGTTCTCTTGAATCAAGTTGCACTTTGGTAATAGAAACATAAATACAGCCTTAATAAGCAAATGTGATAACAGCTGCTACTTACTGAAATTGTAATTGTAAAGGAATATTCTGAAGAACCCATAGTTTGTAGTGGTATATGGAGGTATATGGTATATAGTGGTAAAGTCATAGCATGGGTGGTTTGATGAACAGTAATGCAATAGAAAGATGGATATTAAATGTCCTCCTCTCCAAACAACTGAGAGAGGTCAGGGCAGACCAATCAGAGGAAGGCCAAGCCTGTTTCTGCTTCTCAGGGCAAATAGGACTGGGGGAAAGCCCACAGTTTGGGTTCCCCTGGCCTGCCCTTTCCTGCAGTGGCAGCCTGCTGGGCTGGCTCTGCTCTGGTCTGCATTTTCCCTCCCAACTGGAGGCTGGCAGCTGCAAATGTCCATAATTATGGAAGATCCTCTCGTTTTCTGCACTGTGGTTGAAATAATGACAGTCTCTATTTATTACCATTCTAATGGCTTCACACTCTGAATCACTGTGATATTATTAATAATGGCAAAAAGGGGTCTTATTTAGCATAGATAGAACTTCCCCATACATCACTTCAAGAGCGGATGGCTGAGTTGACAGGTTAATGAAGCTGCCCAGATATGCAGCTGAGCCATTAAAGGATGCAGCAGTAAACGGGTGCATGTGGGGATGAGACAGCAGCACTCTGTTCAGTCATTCATGCTAGAGAGATTTCACCCCACACCTGAGTTCTGCATCAGAACAGACCGGGTGCTTCTTAAATGCATGGCTTTTATCTCAACAGCCCTCCTTAAATATGCAACTTTTTACTGAGCTCCTAGGCTTTCCAAAAATGTGTACCCCATCTCCTAAATGGAATAAACAGAATCACCTTGCAATATAAAGCGCTTAAAAGACAGCAAAGAGGCAATAAACCCATTTAGTGTAAGTAATGTAGGTATGACTCTTTCACAAGGATTCCAGACTGTGCTAGGGGAGGGCACACAGACTGGGCACTCTGGTCCCACCAGCATTCCTTCCTGTACATAAGGGACACATGGGGCCAGGGCCAGAGGTTCAATTCTTCTCCACCTTGATAACAAATTGGCCATGAATAGAATGTCCTGAAATGTGACTTAGGCTTTTCTGGAAAGACAGCAGCTCATGCTAACGGGAGGCGCCTTCGTCCAGACCACACCTCTCTGCCTCTCCCGGCCCTTCTCGCCCTCTCCCTCCCTCCCTTACCTTCTTCACTTTTGGGTCCCTTTACCTCTAGCCCCAGGAATGATCATACCAGCATCTGTAGTCTTTTCCCAAATTCTACGCTTACTGTAATTTATCAGCCACTAAGCATTTAAAGCTGCTTGCAGCATTAAGCAGCAGAATGGGCTAATGTTTTATTGTCTGTTCGTATTTATGACAGAATACTTGTCAGTGAATCATCATTCAAGACTGTCGTTAGGTGTGACACAACCACAATACCAAGAACGACAGTGAAAGAGTGCAGAGCCAAAAGCTACGGAAGTCAGGTGATCAATCAGATTCACCACCTTCTTTTGACCGTCCTGGAGCAAGGACAAAAAGTTTAGGATGCATTTTGATGATGCCAGAAATATGCTTCTTCAATGAGGGAAATGTAAAATATATAACTGACTCGTAGCTTGTAAACTTTTGCTTGGATTATTGGAGTTTCCTATGTATCAAAATTAAATGTAAGAGCTCTAAACATGTAACATAGTGTCACAGTTTAGTTCTCATCTCTAAGAAGAACATGTGACCTAGATATGTAAACACTGCAGTGAAAAGGCAACAGCTAAAAATGTCCCGCTTTTTAAAAATTTCATACGCTTCTCTTTACCTGCCCTGATATGAGAACATTCCAGACAAGAAATATGTGACAGAACAACGCAAATCCCAAATCCAGATGCAAAGGGCTTGTCTGAGGGCTGCTGCTCTCTTGACCCCAGATAAAACTGTTCTTCATGAGGGTGGGGAGACAGAGAAGTTTTGAGCATTAGTCCAGAGTCTGAAGACTCTGAACGTCCGGTGTCTGGGTAGGTAGGAGAGAAAATATAAAAGATGTTAACACAGTTGAATCTGGCAGGGGGTTGAGAGGAAAGAAACAGGAAAGAAAGGGGACTTCACAGAGGCTGATGTGACTTTGCAAAGAATGAGGGAAGGCTAATGCCATTGGGGTCTCTGTCTGTCTCAGTCTGCGTGACTGTAATAAAACACCATAAACTGGGTGGCTTATACACAAGAAATTTATTTCTCACAATTCTGGAGGCTGGTACCAGCAGATTCTGAGTCTGGTGAGAACCCACTTCCTGGTTCATAAACAACCCAACAATCTCCCCTGGCGGAAGGGATGAGGAAGATTTCTGGGGTCTTTTACAACAGAGGTCCTCAACCCCCAGGCTGCAGACCAGCCTGTTAGGAACTGGGCCGCCCAGCAGGAGGTGAGCGGCGGGTGAGTGAGCAAAGCTTCATCTGCCGCTCCCCATCGCTCCTCATCACTTGCATTACCTCCTGAACCATCCCCCCTACCCCTGTTCATGGAAAAACTGCCTTCCATGAAACTGATCCCTGGTACCAAAAAGGTTGGGGACCGCTGTTTTACAACATAAGGGCACTGATCCTATCATAAAGTCACCACCCTCAAGATTTAGTCACCTCCCAGAGACCCCACCTCCAAACACCATCACATTGGGGCTAGGATTTAGCATGAATTTTGTGGAGACACAAACATTCAGTCTACATCACTCTGGTAAAGCACCTGTCTCCAGATGACCCCTTTGGAAATGTCAGAACCAGTTGTCTTGGTGCTGGGTACTCCCTTCTTCTTGCAGACAACTTGTAAAATGCAGTATTTCTGAGCAGAGAAACAGTTTGGATGCCCCATCCTTGGTTCTTTCTTTACTGAGATGAGAGAGAAAGGCCTCTCTCTACTCTGGGTGCTAGGCTCCTTCAGTTAACTCCTGGGCTGGGAGAGCTCACACATGTTCATTTGCTCAACATCATATTTCCAGTTCTGAAGAATCTGGGAAAGAAGAGATTTGAACTGAATGCAGAGATCAGGAAGGGCAGTCCCTCACCCCCCTCATATCTGTTTCCCACGATCTCTGTGTTCCAGTTTTTATGACCAAGACACTGCGAAAGTGTAGGTTCTAGAGGTTGCAGTTTCCTTTTCCTCATGTGCCTCCCTTAGGAATGAGTATAATTATTTTTCTTTTATTTTTTCTTTTTTCAACTGAAGTATAGTTGATTCATAGCATTGTGTTAGTTTCAGGTATAGAGCATAGTGATTCAGGTTATTTTTCAGATTATATTCCATTATAGGTTATTACAAGATATTAAATATAATTCCTGGTTCTAAACAATAAATCCTCATTGCTTATCTACTCTATGTATAGTAGTTTTTATCTGTTAATTCTATACTCCTAATTTGTCCTTTCTCCCCTCCCTTTCCCCTTTGGTAACCATAAGTTTGTTTTCTATGTCTGTGAGTCTATTTCTGTTTTGTATATAGATTTATTGTATTACTTTTTAAATTCCACATGCAAATGGAATATAGTATTTGTCTTTCTCTGTCTGACTTATTTCACTAAGCATAATATCCTCTAGGTCCATCCATGTTGCTGCAAATGACATCATATCATTCTTTTTTATGGCTGAGTAATATTCCATTTTATATATATATATATATATATATATATATATATATATATACCAAATCTTCGTTATCCATTCATCTGTTGATGGACGTTTAGGTTGCTTCCATGTCTTGGCTATTGTAAATAGTGCTGCTATGAACATTGGGGTGCATATACTTCTTTGGATTAGAGTTTTTGTCTTTTCCAGATATACGCCCAGGAGTGGGATTGCTGTTTCATATAGTAACTCCATTTTTAGTATTTTAAGGAACCTCCATACTGTTCTCCATAGTGGCTACACCAATTTTCATTCCCACCAACAGTGTAAGAGGGTTCCCTTTTCTCCACATCCTCTCCAGCATTTATTATTTGTAGACTTTTTGGTGATAGCCATTCTGACAGGTGATAAGTTATACCTCATTGTGGTTTTGATGTGCATTTCTCTACTATTTAGCAATATTGTACATCTTTTCATATGCCTGTTGGCCATCTCTACGTCTTCTTTGGAAAACCGTCTATTTAGGTCTTCTGCCCATTTTTTGATAGGGCTGTTTGTTTTTTCAATATTGAGTTGTATGCGTTGTTCATATACAATACTTTGATATTAACCCCTTATTGGTTGCAGCATTTGCAAATATTTTCTCCCATTCTGTAGTTTGTCTTTTCATTTTGTTGATGGTCTCCTTTGCTGTGCAAAAGCTTTCAAGTTTGGTTAGGTTCCAATTGTTTCTTTTTTCTTTTTTCTTTTTTTCTTTTTATTTTTTTGCCTTGGGGGCCTGATCTAAGAAAATATTGCTATGATTTATGTCAAAAAATATTTTGCCTATCTTCTCTTCTAGGAGTTTTATGGTGTCATGTCTTACATTTAAGTCTTTAAACCATTTTGAGTTTATCTTTGTAAATGGTGTGAAGGAATGTTCTCATTTCATTCTTTTATGTGTAGCTGTCCAGCTTTCCCAACACCACTGTTGAAGAGACTCTTTTCTCCATTTTATATCCTTGCATCGTTTGTCATAGATTAATGGACTGTAGGTGGATGGGTTTATTTCTGGGCTCTCTATTCTGTTCCATTGACCCATACATCTGTTTTTGTGCCAATACCATACTGTTTTGATTACTGTAGCTTTGTAATATGGTCTGAAGTCTAGAAGAGTTATACAGTAAGTTCTCAAAATATGAAACTTCAAGTTGTGAACTTTCAAAAATGTGAACGTGTGTACGCATGTCTAATCATGTAAGTTAGTTCTATTTGAGGAAGCACTGTTAGTTTTTGAGGCACAGGACCTGAACATAGAATGGTACATGAAGGTTGAAGCACTCATTCAGAATGCAATTCAGTGCTACCGTGTCACCTATAATGAGAAAAAAAAAGAGCTACTACCCAGACATAACTGGATCGTTTTTTCAAGAGGGTAGATAGAATTGAATCCAGCAAGAAACCAGAACCTGTGCCATCAACGTGAGGCATGAGTGAAGTTGCAGCTTGCCCTCCATCTCCTATTGCTGAGGATCCTTCAGCTCTCCCATGTCCCACCTCCTCTCCCTCCTCCAGTCAGTAACTCTTCTCACCTGTTCACGCGATGCCAGCCCCTGTATGCCAGCTGTTGTACTGCACTACTGTACTTTTCAAGGTACTGTACTGTAATATTAAAAACGTTTTCTTTATTTTTTGTGTTTATTTGTTTTCTTTGTATTATTTGTGTCAAAAGTATTATAAACCTTTACAGTACAGTACTATATAGCTGATTGTGTTTGCTGGATACCTAGGCTAACTTTGTTAGACTTATGAACAAATTGGACTTATGAATGCACTCTTGGAACAGAACTCGTTCATACGTAGGAGACTTACCTTACCTCCAGTGTTGTCCTTTTTTCTCAGGATTGTTTTGGCAATTCTGGGTCTTTTGTGGTTCCATATAAATTTCAGGATTATTTGTTCTAGTTCTGTGGAAAATTTCATGGGTATTTTGATAGGAATTCTATTAAATCTGTAGATTGCTTTGGGTAGTATGGCCCTTTTAACAGTATTAATTCTTCCAGTCAAGAGCATGGGTTATCTTTTAATTTCTTTGAATCATCTTCAATTTTCTTTATCAATGTTTATAGTTTTCAGCATATAGGTCTTTCACCTCTTTAGTAAAGTTTATTCTAGGTATTTTATGCTTTTGATGTTATTTTAAATGGGATTTTAAAACTTTTCTTTCTGATATTTCATTATGAGTGTAAAGAAATGCAACCAATTTCTGTATATTAATCTTTTATCCTGCTACCTTGCTGAATTCATTTATTAGTTCTAATAGTTTTTGTGTGGAGACTTTAGGGTTATCTATATAGAGTATCATGTCATCTGCAAATAGTGCTAGATGTACATCTTTCCTTCCAATTTGGATGCCTTTTCTTTCTTTTTCTTGTCTGGCTGCTGTGGCTAGGACTTCCAATACTATGTTGAATAAAAGTGGTAAGAGTAGGCATCCTTGTCTTGTTCCTGATTTTAGTGGGAAGGCTTTCAGCTTTTCACCATTGAGTATTATGTTGGCTGTGGGTTTGTTGTAAATGGTCTTTATTGTGTTGAGATATGTTCTCTCTATATGCATTTTGGTAAGAGTCTTTATCATGAATGGATGTTGAATTTTGTCAAATGCTCTTTCTGCCTCTATTGAAAATATCATGTGTTTTTTGTCTTTTCTCTTGTTGCTGTGGTGCAGCACATTGATTGATTTGCATATGTTGAACCATCCTTGTGACCCTGGGATGAATCCAACTTGATCATGGTGTGTGATTCTTTTTATGTGTTGCTGGATTCAGTTGGTAATATTTTGTTGAGGATTTTTGCATCAATATTCATCAAAGATATTGGCCTGTAATTATCTCTTTTTCTGTAGTGTCTTTGTGTGCTTTTGGTATCAGGGTGATGGTGACCTCTTAGAATGAATTTGGGAGTGTTCCCTCCTCTTCAGTTATTTGGAAGAGTTTGAGAAGGATAGGTATAAATTCTTCTTTGTATGTTTGGTAGAATTCCCCAGTGAAGTCTGGTTTGCAGCAAATGTCTTTTTATTACAGATTCTATTTCAGTTCTAGTGATCTGTCAGTTCAAATTATCTGTTTCTTCTTGACTCAGTTCGGGTAGGCTGTATGTTCCTAGAAACTTGTCCATTTCTTCTAGGTTGTCCAATTTGTTGGCATATAACCAGAAACAGGTGTTATTAAACAAACTCCTCCTCCATCACTCAGGCCTTGCTGGTTAGCTGTGTCCTCATATTCCATGGGGAGGGGCTATAGACACAACACCAGCCTGCCATTGACTATGTGTGCTGTCTGGAGGCTCTTTGGGAAATCCATTTCCTTTCCTGCCTTTTCTGCAGTCTAGAGCTGCTTTCCTTGCGTGCCTTGGTTCATGGCCCTACTCCATCTTCAAGGCCATCATAACATCTTCTCTCTCTCTGGTTTGCCTCCTCTCTGCCTCCATCATGTGGTCTTCTTCTCTTCTGTCTGAAGTCAAATCTCTCTTTTACCCTTTTATATGCACCACTGATTACATTTACCACCCACCCAGATAATGCAGGATAATCTCCCCATCCACAAATCCTTAATCACACTTACAAAGAAGATTTTTCCATATAAGGTAACCTTCACAGGTTCCAGGGATCTCAACCAGGAAATATTTAGTGTGCACTTTACCCCTACCACATTGGGGCTCTGATTCTGATTCCCAGGAGACCTGAACTCCAGTACCAGTTGTGAGATTCCTATGACATCCTTGAATCTCTTGACATGACATGGACACTTGAACGACCTGGAGTTTATTTTGGTCTACTTTTTTTTTTTTTTTTTTTTTTTTTTTGCTTTATTTGTGCTCCTTTGGCTGCAAGAAACAAAATAAGATTAAAAATTGAAGTGAAAAAAAAAGTGTTGTGATAAATATAATTGCATCCTTGAACAGTTTAAATATTTCTGTTAGGAAACTTTAGACCCAATAAAAATTGTATGGATTGGCAAGACATAAAGTAAATATACCTAAAATCAATTATATTCTTCCATACCAGGAGTAACCTGGAATAAATCATTTATAAGGAATTTCTATTTACTATGCAAACAAAAACATAAAATATTTAGAAACAAATTTAAGAAGAGACACATGACCTTTATACAGAAAATGAGTAAAGTTTGTTGGGAAATATAAAAGCTTTGAATACAGCGATCAATATCCCACTTTCTAGGTGGGAAGGCTAATTATGATATGTCAGTTTTTATCAGATTAATTAATGGATTCCACTTAGTTTGGGTATAATTTTTCACGGAACATTAGGGAAAGGTTTCAAAATTCATCAAGAAGATAAAACTAAAGCGTGCTTTGACAGAAAGAAGTAGAGAAACAGTAAGAGGATGGCTTAGAATGTGACCAGGAAGCAAGTCCATGGTGTTGGAGCTTCACCCTGGGCAAGCTACCCCACTCTACGGAAGTTAGTTACCTTATCTGTAGAATGAAGAGATGCCAGCATCCATAAATTAATTATGCAAGGCAGTATCACTGAGTATTTAAGTCAAGCTGAATACATTGTGTTCTGGAAATCTGTCTCCAGCGATACAGGAAGCGTTTCCTGTGATGCTGGAAACAATGTTTCAATATGAACATTTGAAATAAAATTGTTTTGTGTCAACAGAGCGCAGGGAAAATTAACATTTTAATCTATTAGCTTTGCTCATGTAAAATTTAAATGTATGCAAAGTAAATTTAATAAGTAAGAATCAATTTCAACCATGACCCCCAAAACACTTAATGCATTCAATTTAGACAAAAGCAATTTTAAAATATTGTCCTTGGAAAAATGGCAAAATAGTATGATTTTGGGATCCTCATTATTCCAGCACTTTCTGTAACTTGTCTTTCATCAGGAAGTGGTTGGAGCCAGGTTGGGAAAGGAAGCATGTGGGGTCCCCATGCTTATCTAAGCTCAGAAACAGGTTTGCACATGACTGAAAGCAAGTAAGAGGGTAGAAGTGTGCACTGTTATTTGTAAGAATTTGAAGTATGATGACTAAACACAAGAAAATAATAAACAAATGAAGCAATAAGAGAGAAGGTTTAACTAAGTGTTGTTACTGGTACAAATAAATAATTAAGTCTCTTAGAAAAAGTCTCACTTTACAAAATTCACTGAAATAGAAAGCAAATTGCTCAGATGCCCTTGAATCCTTTTTATTTACCCTTGGGCTCCTGAAGATGTGTCTCCTGCACATGCAGGTGGCTGAAAATGCCTGGGCATTTGTAGATCTAAATCCCCGACTTAAACTGCCAGGACTGCGGACGTTGGCTCCTTCGCTTCAGGGTCAGATGGCTCTGAGGTGTAGCTCCCTACAGAGCCCCCCGGGGCATCCAAGCACCAGACCTCACCTGAAATCACATCCATTCCCTGACCTGTTTTCCCCACATCCTTACCTTTTCCACTGCAAGCAGGAGTCATAAAAAAACTTGAAGAATAAATTAAAAGCAGTAAAAATTAGAAATAAAAGCTGCTTGATACATTGGGATATATTTGCAGTGTATGGTACAAAGGATCACAAAACTGAATCAACACAAACACTTAAGAAAAAGATAAGGAAGAAAATGGGAAGAACAAGGAAGTATATGAATTGGCAATTCAATTAAGGAAGAATACAAATAGTCAACAAACAAATATCTGGACCTATGACACTCAACTTGGGAAAAGTAAATAAAATGAAATTTATTTTTCCCATCGTTTCAGAAAATCCAAAAAGTTTGATAATAATGAGTGTTCGTGGAGGTGGAAGGAAATTAATATTCTCAAACACTAAGTTTTGATAGCTACCTTGGGGGGTCATTTGGAAGTATTTCCTAAAATGTAAAATATGTATAACCTGTGGCCCAGAAGTTTTAACACCCGTACTTATTCATTCATTAAAAAAAAATATATTTCTTAGCTATGTGAGATAATGTAGAAGGAAACTACAAGTGGATCAGGTTGGCTTGTGGTTGGAAAATGTCAAGTAATAAGATCGGACCCCACCTCTCTTGCCTACCCAAGAGGGATCCTCAGCAGCTCTCCCCTCCTCTCCCCTGCACGCTCACTTTCCTCCCCTCTCCTGAATCTTCCTCAACAGCAAATGCACATGCGCCTGCCATCTAAACACTACACTCCTTGTCTCTGCTCCCCTCATGCTCACACCCCACTCCTCTGCTCCCCTGAACACTGAGATGCCCTCACCACATGCCATGCCCTACTTGTCCGTCCTCAATGGCTTTCTTGACTCCAAAGGCCTAGGTCCTACATTCCACTCGGCTCCTCCTCTTGGGTGTCTCATAAGCATCTCAGACTTGGCATCATTCAGAACAGGACTCTTTCCTTTCAGACTGCATCTTCCCATAGCCTAGACCATCTCAGTCATGACAGCCCATTTAAAAATTTCTCAGCAGGCATACACACAAAAGCATTGAAAACAATATTAGACACACATTTTCACATCCATGTTCATTCCTGCTTTCCTCACAATAACCCCAAATGTCCTTTAACCGATAAATGGATAAACAAAATGTGGTACATTCGTAGAATAGTATCCAGCCATATAAAGGAATGACGTACTGACTTGGGAACAGCATGGATGAACCTTGAAAAAGTCATGCTGAGTGAGGAAAGCCAGACACAAAAGGCCACCGATTGTATGAATGTATTTAAATGAAATATCCGGAATCGATAAATTCACTGAAACAGAATGTACATTTGTCCTGGGGCTGGAAGGAGGGGGATGGGTAGTGACTGCCTAATGGGGATACTGGCTTCCTTTTGGGGAAAATTTGGGGAACTAGATAGTGGTATGGTTGGACAGCACTATGAATGTACTAAATGCCACTGAATTGTACACTTAAACGTGAGCACGTTCATGCTATTTAAATTTTAACTCACTTAAAAGAAAAGGACAAGACAAATAGCCCTAAAGCAATTCTCAGTCCAACGACCAGGAGTCAGCCTTGACTTTTCTTACTCTCTCACAACCACATTCAGCTTGCAAGTAGATCCTGTTGGCTGTTCCCTTGCAGAATATCCAGGACCTGACACTCACCTCCCCCCGGCTCCTGCCCTGGTCCTGCCCACGTTGCCTCCTGGAAGGTAGCAGGGCTCTGAGCTCTTGCATGCGCCTGTGCCGTCTCTCCTCCACCCGAATCAGAGTGGTGCTGGGACTCCCCACTGTCCCCATCACGGGGCCTCCTGTGGATTTCCCCTCCAAACAGAGTGAAACCTTAGCAGCACCTTTACTCCTTTCCTGCATCTCACTTCGCTTAGCTACACTGACCTCCTGACGGCTCCATGAACGTGTAAGTGAATCCTCTGCCACAGGGCCTTTACACTTGCCATTCCTTTTGCCCAGAGACTTCTCCCTGTATCTCTACATGCTTTCCCTCTCTCCTCCCTCAGATGTCTGCTCAAATGTCACTCGTTTTCCATAACAAAGTAACATCAAAGTTAATGCAGCATTAAACTCTAACCCTCCCTGCTGTAATACACATCCTTCTTTTTTGCTTTGCTCTTCTCCACAGCACTTATCTTCTGGAATACAGAGTGTTTTTGTCATTTGCTTATTTTCCTTCCCTCAGACTAAAGTGCAAGCTCTGTGAGGAGTGGCATCACTCCCCTCCACCACCCAGAGGGAGCTGCTAAAGGGACAGTTAGCTGAAGCCTGGGAGGTGGGGGCTTGTTCATGCCAGGATCCTCCTCCGTCAGGCTGCTCTCTTGAAGTGACGAGCAGGCAGGAGAGCTGCAGTGGGACATTCCTGCCCTGACACCACGAGGGTCTGTCCTGAAGGTTAGTTTTTGCTCTGAGATGCCCCATTGTGCTGGCCGGCACGTTCTCAGGGATGCCTGCCGTCTGAGGCTCCTCTTGCCTGGTCCCCCCTCTATCCCCCTCTCCTCTCACAGGTGCCAGACCTTATCAGCATGTGGTCTGAAGGCTCTCCATCTCTCCTGCTCCCTCTCCCCTTTAGTCTCATGGGCATTCTCCCTATGTCGCCTTTGACCTCTAACTCCATCTCGACATCTGCTTCCCAGAGGATCCAGACAGGAAAAATTTTATCTATGCTGCTCAATTGTACACTTCTAGTGCTCAGAATTAAACCCCCTCACCTATATAATTAGTAAAGCAACATAGATAAAATATATTCAATCCAATGAACAATCAAAGAATGCAGAAGAAAACAACATTGTAATATTTTGTTTCTCAAATTAACCAAATAAATAATGCTGTATTGACTGTGAGGCTGGTAATTCATACCCTGCTAGTATTGATAATTAGCATATCATTTTTCAAAGCTAGCTCGGCAACATGAAGAAAAGCCTTTAAAACTTGATCCAGCAGCCCCCAAGGACTGGTTCTAATGAAATCATTTAAAATAAAGCAAAACTAGAAAACAGCTGATATATACAAAGTTATCCATTGTGTCATTAAGTATAAAGGGAGTAAAGTGCATTTCCAACTGAAACTGGTCACTTGAATGAGTTCTCATATCATTTAAAAGGGAGATGCTGAAATGGAGTTGAACTCAAGTAACCTGTTTAAGACACAGAGGAAGGAAGAGAGCTGGATTTGCAGGATACTGATCCTCTGGAACGGTAATACTGTATTGATGGAGAGGGATTGATGGTGCCCGCATTCTCCTCTGAAGTTGACGCAGTCTGTATTCCTAGAGCAGGACACTGCACTTCTCCCCGTTTGATGAGCGGGATTTCTATTATGTTCAAATTCATTTTATCTCCATGCTCGATGCTTGGGAGAACACATGCAATTTTGTTGATTTTTCAGAGGGCAATAATTCTGACACATTTTATCGACCTAAGAATAGCTTTCCAGAGTACAAACAGAAAAGAACTACATTAAATGTACAAATCAGTTTTAAGATGCAACCTGCTTTCCAAAATGTTCAGAAGACTACAATTGTGCATCTTTGAGTTGGGGACATAGTGTAGAGGCTAAGCCGCTGAGTTGAGAACTTGGTCTGCTCCAAACCGTTCACCTGGCTCTGTACTGCCATTGCTGTGTATCTCCTGACACCAGGTGCAAGAAATGTCCAGGTGGAGCCCAGCCCAGCGCCTTCTCACAGCTCACGCACGCACATCATGCATGTGCACCACCAATGGAAGGCTTCCCCAAACCATCTTACCTTTATTATTTGTGATGGATTCTGATGCACTCTACTCTATAATTTATTTTTAAAAAAATAGTCAAAGCTCCATCGACATGTGGGTCACCACCACAGCATGGAAACTCTGCTCAGAAGAAAGGCTGCAGATCTCAGAGTGGGGAGCAGTGCAGAGATTCCCACATGCCCTGTCACACAGGAGGGGCTGACTCAGTAAGCATCCTGCTGCCAAGATGCAGACGCCTGGGTTCATCGGCACACTGGTACACACCTGTACACGCGCACAGTGGGTGCTTTCTGTCCAGGATGCCGGGTGTTCCTAGGTGACCACAGAAGACCCAGATCTCTAAGGTGAGTTCAAAGGTTGCATTTAAGTACTACTCCTCCCTACTGTCCTGAATCTTGACTGCTTTTTATGGAATAAGGTTTGTTTGGCGATGGGAGTGGGTATAATTAGGAGTTGCTATACGATGTGGAGATAGATGGGTTCATCAGTTCCTAGACACTCAAATCCCTTTAAGACACATCTGGAGGGGAGGTTCTCCTCCTAGTGAGGGTACAAGCCAGCAGGATCTGTCTCCTTGGGCTCGTTCCTTCACCTCCCATTTTCTGGCAGGCAGGCTGATGGGGAGCAGGAGGAGTGGTATTGGTGGAGCCCGAGGTGGCCATCCAATTGTCCATCAGTGCACTTTTGTGAAACACTTAGACACCTACATATACCAGCAACTCTCAGCAGAAGTGCCGGAACTGAAGGGAGGCATGAGAACGTCTCACAGGAACTTAAACAGAGTAGAAGAAATGCCAAGCTTTTCAATTTACCTCTCTCTGAGGGTAACTAAATCTGTGGTCAAAGATGGAGAATTTTAACAGAGTGGAATAAAAAAAGGAGGCAAGAGAACAGTGATCTTACACTTTACATTGGACAAAGCATTTCCTACACTTTCTCTGATTTATCCTTCAGAACCTTCATGTGACACATGTATCTGCCTTAATTCATAGGAAACTAAGACCCAGAAAGGTCATGGAACTTTCAAATGTCGCACAGCCCAAAAAACATAAGAGGAAGGTTGTGAGATGCCTCTCTCAGGAACTCTGGGTTTGGTTTTGCAGTCAGGAAAGCCTTGAAGGTTAATTCAGGAAGCTATGTGAATTAGGATGTCACCATTGTCTTCTTTTAAATTAATTTTTTTTGGAATATAGTCAATTTACAATGTTGTGTTAGTTTCTGCTGTATAGCACAGTGCATATACATATATCCACTCTTTTTTAGATTCTTTTCCCATAGAGGTCATTCCAGAGTATTGAGAGTATTGAGTAGAGTTCCCTGTGCTATACAGTAGGTCCTTATTTGTTATCTATTTTATATATAGTAGTGTGTACATGTCAATCCCAATCTCCCAATTTATCACCCCCCCCCCCCTTTTCCCTTCAGTAATGGTAAAGTTTTTTCTACATCTGTGGCTCTATTTCTGTTTTGTAAATAAGTTCACTTGTACCATTTTTTAGATTCCCCATATAAGGGATATCATACAATAGTTGTCTTTCTGTGTCTGATTACTTCACTCAGTATGACAATCTCTAGGTCCACCCATGTCACTGTAAATGGCATTTAATAGTGTTAGAGGAACAGTGGTTTCTCATCCACAGTTTACTTCGGAATCTCAGACTAAAGTAATTCTTGACTCATTCTCCATCTAATGAAGAATTTACTCTGTGCGGTGTATTTATTCTAGCAAGTATGCTGGGCCTGAGGCATCTGGTGACTAGATTCATGGCAGGTGCTGTGATGATGCCTGCATTTGACTGTCTTGCTTCTGTAATCAGTGGGGATTCCACAGTGAACCTACTGCATGTGATTTTAATTGAGACATGGGAAACTGTTTGGCATATGTGGGATGCCACCGTGAGTGTCTATGCAGTAAACAGAAGCAGTAAATGAGAAGCGGTTTTTGGGGTGGGCTCTTGTGCAGACAGCCACGGCTCAAGTATAGCTTATCTGCTCACTAATGAATATGATCTCACCCTGTTCATCATTAGTGTAATCCCCTCTTGGGGGAGTGAAAATTTACATGGGCTTGTTTCACAGTAAAATATGAAACACCCTATGTTTTACATTGTGGGGTTTGCATCATTTTAAATATTTTTGAAGTAAAGCGTCTTTGTAACCGAGAGGTTCCCTGTGGGGCTTTCCCAGAACAGGACTCCTCCATGTCCTCTGCCCGCCTCTTGTCTGTAGAAAAATTTTAGCCTCTTAGGTCTTCCCTGAGTTCCAAAGAGTAAATTTAATCAGAGAAGGGAGAAAATGCATAAACAAAGGAGAACAGTTAAGAAAGAAAAAATAATAATAGTTTAGCCATTAAACAAAGTCAAGGATCTTTAGTTCCCCCTCAAGGGCTATAGATAATACTCTGAGCCATATCTTTGAACTGTTTTGCAGATACTGAAACCCCCAGCAGGTGGGAGAAGTTAACTGTATGCTGCCCACAAGCTTGTAGACCCCAGACTGGGTGGAACCAGAAGGTTGATGATGTTGACTCCCAATTACCTCACCATTAACCAATCAGAAGAATGTCCATGAGCTGATCACGCACCCCGCAACATACCTCCCTCACTTTGCCTTTAAAAATCTTTTCCTGTAAGCCTTTGAGGAGTTTGGGCCTTTTAAGCACTAGCTACCTGGACTCCTTGCTCGGCGCCTGCAATAAGCATGGCACTTTCCTTCACCACAATCCGGTGTCAGTAGATTGGCTTTACTGAGCATGTGCATGGGCAAGGGGACCCAAGTTTGCTTCAGTAACATTTTGAGTATGAAATGAAGTAATGCTGATCCAATGTCAGATTAGGGAGATTCGGAGTATTTTGTTTACTGTTTTGACATAGAAATAGAATGTGGAAGAGATAACACGATATCGGGGTAGTCAGTGTATCATTAACAAAAGACTTAAAAATTAAGGAAGGAATGACATATTGGAAAAAAGAAGCTCCACCCATCTCAGAACAGTGTCAGCTGATTTTTAACTCAAAACCGTGCTGTAACACAGGCAGAGAAGATGAGGAGTGAAGAACAACATTATTAGGAGATTGCTCTGTGCTGTGGGCAAAATCCATGATAAAGGGGCTTTGTAACAACCTGCCCCATTGCCTTGATATTTATAAGAGGAACTGTTTCACACACACAAACACACATTCACAGGCTCTGAAAAAACATTGATGTGCTGTCTCACTAATTCCCAAAGATGTGGTTCTACCTGTATTTAAATAGTCAACATTTGCTAAAGAAGTTTTATAGCAAATTTCGGTATTAATGTAATAACAGTTAAAGTTTCTCACTCATTGAACATACCAGAATTCTGATGGATTAAAGTCCTTTAATACGTACTTTTTCTTATAAGCACATTTATTTTTCAGAACTGCTTGGTCAGTGACCCATCTCCACAGTTTTAAAAATCAAAAACGGTCTTAACAAAAATATTAGATGATCCTACGTAATGTTGAATGCTTAGCAACTGCTTTTTGAGATGCCTAGGTCCCCTACAACAACTCATATAAAATGTATATAAATACTTTCTTAAATGCCCAGGAAAATAGGGGAAGAGAGAATAGATTGTCTCTTCCAATCGTGCCTGTAGGTTCTTTAAGATGTGTAAATTCCATAATAGTCCCTTTAGAGATTTAGCTATTATTATTAATATCAATCTTAAAGAATGTCAAACTATATCCTTTTATCTGTTTCATTTATCAAAGCATATTATTTATGTTCTTTCTTTCTTCTTGTTCTTGTAAAATAACTAATTTTCCAGAGATATATCTCAATTGATATAATTTATCAAAGTAAAATGACAAGATGAGGTGTGAATTAGAATTTCAGCAGTGATGTCAAAATGTAATGACTTATATGGGAAAAGAATCTAAAAACGTGTGGATATACATATATGAATAACTGATACACTATGCTGTACAGCAGAAACTAATGCAACATTGTAAGTCAACTGTACTCTAATAAAACTTAAAAAAAATACTATTCCAAGGAGAGTTTGTGAAATGGTGTATATAGAGCAAACCATTTGTCAATCTGGCCTCTGTACACATCTTACCTCTGTCACAAGGACACTTTGGGGGTTTACAGAGCAACGTCTACTGCAGGTAGACACACAAAAGGAAAGTTAATGTGCATTTGTTATTATCTCCCAGGAAGGTCACTTGTAACGAGACCACCAGCCTCCCTCTTGTTAATGAGTCAGCCATGCATAATGCTTTCGAATCCTTGGAGAAAAACTGCTACACAAACACCAATTTTGCTAACTACTGATGGCTATTCCTGGTGGCAACTATTGGGCAGAGGTCTGAAGTCTTTGCATTTCAAGCAAACTCCACTGGCAAACACTCACTATAGCTGAACTGAAATGAGGTGACCTAGACCTCAGTGAAAGCTGTGAACCACAGCTCTCATCTCTGATTTTTTCAAACTCACTTTTGATGTGTGATCTTTTATCATGCTTTGTAGATTTAAATTTCCCCTTTTCCTATTCACATAGCTTTCATGTGACTAACTTTTTTTTTTTAATGATAAACTATTGCAATGAGCAAATGATCATTTCTAACTTATTGGGGCATTGTGAGTATCATTTAAGAAAGTTGAACAATCACAGCAGTCGAATGCATAATTAGGTGGCTGTTTCATATTTGTGATGTGTTTAGGTCATGCTTGGTTTGATGTACTTTATTTGAAACAAACCACATTTTCATCTTCATTGCGATGCATGGAAACATGGCAGAAAAAGATGATTTTTTATCCTGCTTCCTACAAAGGAGGTTTTGTACAAATCTGAATTTCAAATAATTTCTCTATTCAAGCACTTCAAAGGCGGTTGGGTAGATTCATTTGTAAAAGTATAACATAAAATGCAGCTTAGGCTACACAAAGCACTTTGCTGTGAAGGAGAAAATGGAGCGAGATAGTGTGACAAGCATTCATCCCTTACCCTCATGTTGAGGACAGCTGAGATGCTATTGTGGGTTGAATTATGTCCCCCCAAAAGACATGCTGAAGCCCTAATCCCTGGTACCTGTGAATGTGAGTTTATTTGGAAATAGATTCTTTGCAGATGGAGTCAAGTTAAGATGAGGGCTTACTGCATTAGTAGCATCAATCCAGTGACCAGCGTCTTTCTACTTGTAGGGGGGACAGAGACTCAGACACCCACAGGGGAACATGCAATAATGATGGAGGCAGAGATGAGAGTGATGTGCCCAAAGCCAAGGAAGGCCAGAATGGCCAGCAACAATGAAGCTAAGAACGAGGAGAGGAAGAACTGTCCCATGGAGACTTCAGAGAGAGCACAGCCCTGCCAACACCTTGATTTTGGACTTGTAGCCTCCAGAGTTATGAGGCAACAAATCCCTGTTGTTTTAAGACACCCAGTTGTGGTCAAGGGTTACAGCAGCCCCAGGAGACTGACGTGGAGGCTGGGGTGGAGCTTCCTTCAAGCGACCTCCTTCCATCATCTAAGTCAGAGCCAAGGGCCACAGAGCCCTTCCTGGTCAACCTTTGAGGTCTCTGTCCAGAAAAACTATGTGTATAACTCATAGAACACAGAGTGCCCGACATGCAAGGAAGCCCTGCGATCAGCGGGGAGCAGAGATGATCTTGGGCAATCATGACCATTTTATTCTGCTCTTCAGGACCTTTCAATTTCTTTTCCTCATCAAGTTTCCCCCACATTCTGTTGCAGCTCCTGGCCACTTGCCATCCCTTCCTCCAGCTGCCCCTCCTCTGTTTAATGTGGCAGTGAGGCTGAGTTCACCCACTGCCTGTGATAAGGCCCCATCACTGATCTGGGCACCGATCAGTAACTGCAGAGTCCTGACACAACGGCTCTGTCACCAAACCAAACGTGGGTCCACTACCCTGCATGCAGTAGAACCAATCTATTGACAGCAGGTTGTAGTAAAGGAAAGTGCAGTGTTTATTGCAGGGCCAAGCAAGGAGTACAAGCAGCTAATACTTAAAACACCCA